>NC_139034.1:13374772-13573994 GCF_964662115.1 Mustela nivalis | reverse complement strand
GGTGGCAGCCTCAGACATGCTAGAGAATGAAGTGATTCTCATATCAAACTAACAAGTAAGTCCTCCGTAAAGAAATCTAGTGAATACTGCTGGCCAGATTCTTTCATTTGTGCCTGAGATGATTTTAGGTGGGACGCGTCACTCACCGAGAGAGCAGTCTTCACTCAGCAGAGGGCTTCCAAATTCTGTCAGTTGCCCCGAAATGGACAGGCTTGCCAGGCTAGGGGAGCTCTTGGATCTCTTGAAATTGTCCATAAAATATGGAGGTTGATTTGGGGACGGATTCAATTACTGACATCCAATTCTTAGAGGAATCTTGACTGTAGATGGTGACGAACCCAGGTTTATAACTAGGGAGAGGACTCTTGAATTTCTTGTCAACTGTCAGTTCTGACCTGCGGCATGGCCACATCAGAGTTTTCTTATGTGAAACTGATGAATAAAAATGTATTTTATCTTTTCAATGTATGTCCATATGAATCCCATCTAATGTATAAACATACTTTTTTTTTTTTAAACAGAAAAGGGATTTATAAATGGTTCCAAATCGAGTGAAGACTATGAGATTGACCAGTATGAAGAGTTTTGTTTTTCTGTCAGGTTTAAAGCATATCCGCAGATCAGATGTACATGGACCTTCTCTCGAAAATCATTTCCTTGTGAGCAGCGTGGGCTCGATGACGGGTCCAGGTGAGCCGACAGACTGTTAAGGGGCTCTCTGGGCATAGCGCAGCCTTCCTTCTCGTCCCCAGAAGAGCGGTTCTGTATTACAAGTTTTTATATTACTGAGTTGACATGGAAGATGAGAAGAGAAAAAGCAAAGATGAGGCCATTGTGATAGTCTTAGAATCAGTTCAAATCTAGAACCCCCTGGACAAAAAAAAAAAAAAAAAAACCAGAAAGAATCCTACTAGTCTGAATATGGTTCTGCGGCATTTTCTGAGTCACTCGATTGTTACTTCCTATTTGAGAGTACTGTGTTTTATTATGCCGAATCTCCCTCCGCACGTATGCAGATGATTGAGGAAGTAAAACCCATTAAAAACAGCAAAACATTACTTACAAGTGTATTGATTTAACTTTTCAAAAATATCAATGCAGAAATAGCCTAAGAATAAATGCTGAAGGAAAATTCCATTTTCCTGGGGATCTGTACAGCTGTATTCAAGATTGTCTTACAGGAAACAGAAAACAACTCTTTTTTTCTGGTATTTCCTAGAGCTATGACACCTCTTATCTCATAAATGTAGTCCTGTGTACCATGATTTCATGCGGGGCTCTGAGTGCCTGAAAGACACTTGTCATCCCTCAAACATGTCAGTGGTCTAGAATAAAGCATTTCTTGACGTGTGGTCTGTAAACCACTTCTGTAGGAATCATCTGGGCAAATGTTAAAAATATGGATTCCTAGCTCCCATTCTAGCCATGCTCAACAACTGGGGAAAAATGCCCAGATTCTACATGTTGTCCTTCCCTCTGGTGAGTCCTGTCAAGGGTCTAGATCTGTGTTCTGCCTACAGTAGCTAACCAGCCACAATGGCTGTTGAGTACTTGAAATGGGCTAGTCCCGACTGAGATGTGCCATAACTGTAAAATACACACTAGATTTTGAAGACTTAGTTTGGAAAATAAAAAGACTGTAAAATATCTCAATTTTTAAGCTGATTATAAGTTAAATTATAGTGTTTTAGATATATCCAGTTAAATAAAAACAA
This sequence comes from Mustela nivalis, assembly GCF_964662115.1. NCBI lineage: Eukaryota > Metazoa > Chordata > Mammalia > Carnivora > Mustelidae > Mustela > Mustela nivalis. The sequence goes on along the minus strand of NC_139034.1, from coordinate 13,572,279 downwards.
TGTTTAGTTTTTACTTATTTTTTCTTTTTCTTTATTTGACATTTTATTTTTATTTATCATATTATATTATTTTTTTTTTTTACTTTTAAAAGACTTTTTAATTTTTTTATTTGACAGAGAGACAGCGAGAGAGGGAGCACAAGTAGGGGGGAGAGGGAGAAGGAGATGCAGACTTCCCTCAGAGCAGGGAGCCCGATGCAGGGCTCAATCCCAGGACCATGGGATCATGACCTGAGGGAGACGCATAATGACTAAGCCACCCAGGTGCCCCATTATTTTCTTTTTCATAGCTAACTGGAAAATTTTAAATTACCTGTATGGCTTGCATTCTGTTTCTATCGGATAACATTGGTCCAGGTGAAGAGAAAAAGCTGTTTTTTTTTAACCTGGGTTCACCTCTGTTTCACAATTACTGTGCTATTCTTCATAACCCAAAATGGTTTATAAGTGATCTTTGTTTGCATTTTTAGAAAGACTGTAATGCAGAGTTTGCATGGAACTCTCTGTCCTCTCTTGCCCTAACCTCTTAATGTCCAAAGCATTCATTATGCAGTTAATCAAGAACACAGTCTTTGACCTGTGAGCTGATGGATACCCACTTTCTGAATCAGGGTTTCTCAAAAGCAAACTATTGACATCCTGGGCTGGATAATTCTTTGTTCTGGGAACTGTCCTTTGCATTGTTTGATCTTTACCAGGATCTCCGGCCTCCACCCAGTGGATGTCAGTAGAAACCCTACCCCCAGCTGTGACAACCAAAAATATCTCTGGACATTGCCAGATGTGCTTGCTTTGGAGAAATTGCCTGGGGTTGAGAACCACTGCCGCAGAGGGATCACCCCATTATCATAAGCTGCTTATTCTGAATTATCAAACCTTTGAATGTAGGCAGCCGGGGAGTCAGCCCCTGTCTTTCTGTGGAATTGACCACCACAGGCCTCTGTTCGGATGACTATCAGTGATATCAACATTCCCTCCCTTCTTTGTATTGTGACCCGTGTCAGAGAAGCTCTTAGTGCTATGGGATTCTCTCCTGAACCTGATTCAAAGAGCTAGAGAATCAATTCTCTTTAGTTCAATAAATATTCTTTAAATATCTTCTCGATGGGCTTGATGCTATGAGGGTCTACAAGAATGAATAAGGTAATGTCTCTTTCTCTCTCTCCAACCCCCAGAATTAGACTGGCACATTCATGGTCAAGGGGCATCTTGGATACGATTCATTGCTCCTTTGCTGCTGACTTCTGACACAAGCTCTTGAGTTTTTACAGAATCACTGATTAGAGGACCATGTCTCTCTCTCATACAATACCTCATTGAGGCAACTTGTATTTAATGAATGAATGAATGAATTCATCATCATCCCTGGAAGTGGTGATGCAGTGCCTGGGCTAGAAGGAGTCAGTGGCATCCTCTGTGCCCTGCGAGGACCACACACCAGACACTCACATAATACCCAACACCCAAGAGTTTGTTTTATCTGAAAAGGTCTAGAAGAGCTGCAGTGTTTGTTGGTGATACTGACACACTGGGTGACACACAGGGTTTGTCAGTGATAATGGTGTGCCTAATATCCTGTATCACCCTATACGCCATGTAACACACAACACAAGGGGAAGACAGATCATCCTTCTTCTTGAAGAAGATGCTCAAAATACTGAACAAAAAGTGAATAACGAGAAATCTAAACATAGCTTCAAGTGAGGACCCTGAATGTCTTTTGCTCTCCACACCAGGCTCTGAGTTGAGAGAACAGGTGGCTAGCTGAATATTGGATATCATTTTTTTTATTTAAAAAGTTTCCAATTTACTAATAAGCTAAAAGAATCATACAGTGAGCTTCCTTTCCCTTACCACTTACATTCAAAGTTCAACCAAAACTGAAATTTGTTATTCAAAGTTCAACCAAACTGAAATTTGTTGGTGAAGGACGGACCGTATCTTAATCATGTTGCAACAGGTGACTTTATAAGCAGAGTGACATGAGCTTTTGTAGCGATAACTGGAAGGCCCTCTGTAGGAACCCGCCTCATGAAAAAAGACTATGGTGTAGTCGTCGTGCGTGTGCCGGAAGTCTGTCAGCTTCCCCACCTTCACAGCTTCGTTTCTCCTATTTACTTCCTCAAACATCATACCCCAAGTGTGAGGGCTTGTCTTTCTGTGTTTACATTTTATTCCACTGGAAATCTCTAGCAGTCCTGATATCTTCATCTTGAGAAAAGGTCCTAGGATAGTTATCGGTTGCTTTGCATAATTTCCTGTCCCTCTAGACTTCCTTATAAAGGCTGAATCTACCTCAGCCTTTCCCAGTTTTGTGGTTCAAACAAATAAGCAAACCTTAAGATGTTAGAATTATTTAGTGATTCCTTCTGAAAGACTCTCCTTAGCTTGCCTGATCCCTGTGTTTTCCTTTTCCCTGGAGTATTTCATTTTCCACCTCCAGTAGCCTGGAGTTCTGCACACACCGAGCATTAGGTGAGGGCTTAGGGGAGACATCAGGGGGGGTGGGCATGTGACTTCTGAGCCATAAGATGTTGTCCTTCTCAAGCACAGAGACTAATAGAAAAGCAGGCTCTCAAGTCAATAAAAGATATGTAATTGCAGAAGTGTATTGAGCGTCTTTGGGAAGACTGTTTTTTTTTTTTTTTTTTTTCTGGAAAGAGATGAGCCTTGAAGGTATCTTGAAAGGAGGGAGAAGTCATGTGGGTTCAGTAAAGCACCGAGAGCCCCCAGCAAACCCTGATCCTCTTTGCCGCTGCTGTTTGGGGCACCTGTCCTTTCCTCCCAAAGACCCTGCTCACTGAGAGCGAAAGAAACTTCTTTAAACTCTGACCACATACCAGACAATGTGCACATCTTTTATGTGAATTATCTCGCTTAATGCCCATAATATCATTTTTTGAAAGATGGAAACAGGCTGTTACTTGCCCACGTGGAACAAAGTCAGTACCCTCCCTTTACTCCTGTTTTCTGAAACTGCCTTTTAAAAAAATAGAAATAACATCAATAACTCTACCTCCAGAGATTATATTTCAGATTTTTTCTATGTAACCACCATGATAGAAACATATAAATACAGGTTTTATACAACTATGGTACTAAGTTTGCCATTTGTAACCTGATTTTTTATTTAAAATATATTGTGAGCATCTATGATACTAAATATATTACATCTTATCTTATTTACATTAGCATCTTTTTTTTTAAAAGATTTTATTTATTTATTTGACAGAAATCACAAGTAGAAATCACAAGAGAGGCAGGGAGAGAAAGCAGGCTCCCTGCAGAGCAGAGAGCCCAATGCGGGGCTCCATCCCAGGACCCCGAGATCATGACCTGAGCCGAAGGCAGAGGCTTTAACCCACTGAGCCACCCCAGGCGCCCCTACATTAGCATCTTAATGGCTGCACAGTATTCTGCTTTTTGGACCATTTTATTTTAACTGAATCTTGTTGATGGACATTTACTTTAGGTTTTTTTTTTCTTTGCAGCTTTCATTTTAATGTTATTTTCTCACAGTATACACTACAGTAAAGTTTCTAAATTTCTTTTATACTCAAAATGATTACTGGAGTTAAAAAGCCTCATAGTAATGATAAACACATACGTTGTGTTCAATATGTGAGCTGGGCCCCATTATAGATACGTCACACAAAACTACTTAAAAATCTAACAGTGTTCTCCTCCCACAGCCATACAAGGTCAGTACTACCACTGTCTTCATTTCAAGGATGAGGAGGTACAGAGAGGTTAAGTGACTTGCCCAAGGTCACACCACTGGGCAATGGCAGAGTTGGGATTCTGGCAAAAACGGTTGACTTCAGAGCGTATGTTTTGGGTTTTTGTTTGTTTGGTTTTTTTTAAGATTTTATTTATTTGACAGAGGGAGAGAGATCACAAGTAGGCAGAGCAGCAGGCAGAGAGAGAGAGGAGGAAGCAGGCTCCCTGCCGAGCAGAGAGCCAGATGCAGGGCTCCATCCCAGGACCCTGAGATCATGACCTGGGCCGAAGAGCAGAGGCTTAGCCCACTGAGCCACCCAGGTGCCCCCAGAGCCTATGTTTTTAACCACATCACTATACTGGCTCTGGACGCCAACTCATTTCAAAAGTGTAGAAGTCCCAAACCCAGGATGTAAGAAAACAAAAATGCAAGCGATGCAATCATTTTCTTCCGTTATTTAAAAATAAAGTGTGCCTCCTAATGAGATGGGCCATGTTTTGCTATTCAGTCCATAATGGTTCTGTTGCCCCAGGCTTGCTGACTCCCCCAAGATAAAAACGAGGATGGTATTATATGAAATCATCATCACCTTCCTCCCACCTCCTGACTCTATCTCCCTCGGGACAGAAGTTGGAACAGATCAGATCCAGCTTCAGCCTGGCCGTGTCCCCCTTCTGCAGAGGTAGAATCGTGGGTTTCTTGATCAGATAGCACTCGGTGCCGGGGGAAGCCTCCCCCACTCCCATCAGCTTTTTGCTCTCCTCTTTCAGAAGCTCTCAGCTTCCCCAGTGGATACTGTATTATTCTCCGCATGCTGATTTGACTTTAATAATCCCTTGCTCTTTGCAGAAAGCGTTCTTCACTTATAGAACAAGTACTCCCTGAGCCGCTGGGAAGACCCAGCCCTTCCTCATCCCGTCTCCTCTAGGCACCACACAGAAAGTAAAGAGGACCTTCATTTGGCTTGTGCAGAGAAGAAAACTCGTGGTTTTCATGGTTGTATGTTACCAAGATACTCTTTCACTGTAAACTCCAATGTCCTGATCTCCCATCTCATGTCAGCTGGCCATTTCTAGAAAAACCCTAAGGGGAAAGAGGAAGCTTTGTATCTCCAGATCACCTGGTTGGTTATTCCCCTTGGAATTCCCAGAGGAGGTTCAGTGACCCAGTTGTTGCTTTTGCTAGGGTTAACTGTCAGCGAAGGGTGGAACTGGGGCCCAAGCAGTTGAAAATGATCTGGATATGTGGTTTTGTGATCAGGCTACGTAGGTGACCCATTTCCTACCCAGAAGAGTGAGAACATTTCAGATGCTCTCTCGTCTATCCCATGGCAAATCATTCTCCATTAAGACAGCACAAAAGACTTAGGAAGGAAAAAGTTCACAAAACAGGGGCACCTGGGTGGCTCAATGGGTTAAAGCCTCTGCCTTCAGCTCAGGTCATGATCCCATGGTCCTGGGATTGAGCCCCACGTTGGGCTCTCTGCTCCACAGGGAACCTGCTTTCTCCCCTCTCTCTGCCTGCCTCTCTGCCTACTTGTGATTTCTCTCTCTGTGTCAAATAAATAAAATATTAAAAAAAAAAGTTCACAAAACATTTTGCTTTGGTCCACATGATAATCACTTATTGCACCGGTAGTTTCTTCAGTCCACTGATTGGTGCTCTTGGTGTCCAGTGAGAATTAACATTTTCTCTTTTAGAAGCATGCATCTTTCCCTTCTTGGGCCACTTATACTCTGCCTTCCTAAAGTCTGGGAGTCACAAGTGGCTATATTTACTTTTCTCCCTAATGTTATACTGGTGTGTTCCCCCATCTTTCCATCACTTCCACGTCACCAGCCATTTCCTTGTTGTCCACAAGTAGGTCGGGTAAGAAATTCCTCTTTCTACTTCAGCCTTCTTGTTGTTAACAGGGCAAACAAACAAAAACCAAACAGGGCAAACAAAAAACTCATTAAATGCTCACTCTGATAGGCCAGAGAAATGAATTCCCTTATCGCTATACAGAGTCAGAATTATCCTTTAGCTTTGGAGTTGAGGGCACAGAACACTGGTGTCAAATACACATGGGCTTCAAAGCTGCTCTATCAGTCAGGTGCCAGGTGTGGCTGCTGAGTCTTGAGAATCAGCTGGGATTCCACTCTCTCCCTCTTCTGTACCTAGCACAGCACCTGCTTAGTTGTATTTGTTTTTCCTGGTGCCTCTTGGGTTTGCTCTTTCCAATCCTTTCCCATTTTCCCTGCCGTCGATAGCATTCGTTTTTGCGTGCTCTGAATTCTCAAATCTGAACTTTTACTTCTGCTCTCATTGGACTTCCCACTCTACTGGAGTCACTGGTCTACCTTCACTACCAATGTGAAAATGCTGTGAGAACAGAAACTTACCTCTTGTACCTCACTGTTGTATCCCCGATTCCTCCAATAAGTAGATTCTACCATTGGTAATACAATGAATGAATGAATAATTCATTAATCCCTATGTTACTGCAACTGCCTTCAGATCTCTCTCCTGCCATCAATCTAAACTACAGTACTGTTCGTGGTGTTCCGTTCCTGCTCAAGAATCCACAGCATCTTCCTGATTTCCCCATGAGGTTTAAATAATGAGGCTTGTTTTTCATGGACCCCTGATCACTTGGTCCTACAATACCCATTCAGTCTTTTCTCCCACATCTCGACTTGTGCTTCCCTGCTCCTCTCCCAGTGGCCACACCAGTGCCTGTCTCATGGCATTGGGAATGCCACTGCCTCCCCCTTGGATGCTTTGCTTTTGCCCTCTCCTTAAACTCAACCCATCCACAAAGAGCTAGCTCGGGTCCCGCTTCTGTGCACACCTCTGAACGTTTCTCATCTATATTGGCATCCTCCACCTTCTTTAATCCTCTATTGGCTTTTAGTTTAATTCTTACCTCTGGAGGTTTTATCCACCCACCTGGATGATGATATTTTTGAGGACAGAAGCCATATTTTATAGTCTGCATTCTCCATAGCTCCTAGTTTAAGTCTGGTTTCCACACCCTGTGTTCTCCTGTTTACACGTCTACCCTGGCAATATGTTTCTCATATATATATATGTATATTTTTATTATTTATTTTTTGTTTACTGTTGGTAGGTTATATAGAGGTAGCCTAATTATATATCTTCTGAACAAGCCTTACATTCTCTTATTCTGTTTTAAGGGAAATTTTTTTCAATTTCTTCAATGCATAAAGGCATATTCAAAAGCTCTTTGATCCCCTATCTCCCCTATAGTATATAATATCCGGCTACAACATTCAGCATCCTAGATTCCTAGCAGGCATGGTGGCTAATCTCCAATACTAAGTTGTCCGTGTCCAAATGTACTGAGTGGTTAATGAACACTCCAAGTAAATACTGGAGCCTGAAAACACCTACAGGTTTCTGTACAAACTCAGTGGATTTGAGACCTTGTCATTGTTAATTGCTCTTGAAGTCAAGGATCGATTATAGGTCCTACCTCGGACCAATGTCAGAGAGCCATCCTTTTAGGAAGCAGGGGGTTATGGGCTCCTCTCCCTATAGAGGTTCTTCCAAATGTCTGGGAAGTCAGACTAGTCCAGAAGGTATAGAACAGTAGGGGCAGGAACATTTTTATCTCTCTTAGGAACCCCAGTCTAGAGGAGGGCTTCTCAGCCTTAAACATGCATATGAATCATGTGGAGATCATCTTAAAAGGCAGACTCTGAGTCGGTAGGTTTGGGGTGGGACCTGAAATTCTGTATTTCAGACAAGCTCCTAGATAATACCAATGCTGATGTTACCTGCTGTGGACCACACCACACTTAGATTAGCAAGGGCCTAGCACACAGACTCCTCCTTGTCCACTGGACTTTAAGGGGTCAGAGTCTCAAGGAAAACTCCTAAGCATAATGACGTTCATTTCAGCATCTCCTATAAAGATCTGGCTAAGTGGATCTTTAATTCTTTTTCAAACAGCATATCTAAGTTTTGCAACCATAAACACCAGCCGGGAGAATATATATTCCATGCAGAAAATGATGATGCTGAATTCACAAAAATGTTCACGCTGAACATAAGAAGTAAGTTAAATTATCAAGAAATCTCATTTTCTTTTCATAACTCCTTCATTATATATCAACTATGACCAGAAAGAGCTAAGTAATGGCTTAGAAGGGATACTATGTTATTTTTATATGCTGAAATATGTTGAAATTTTACTTCAAATCTACTGGCTTTATTTATTTTTTAAAAGATTTTATTTATTTATTTGACAGAGAGAGAGAAAGGGAACACAAGCAGGGGGGAGTGGGAAAGGGAGAAGCAGGCTTCCCACTGAGCAGAGAGCCCAACGTGGGGCTCGATCCCAGGACCCTGAGATCATGACCTGAGCTGAAGGCAGAGGCTTAACCCCTTAAGCCACCCAGACGTCCCTATGGCTTTGTTGTTTATATATAGATCTATATATCCATATATAGATAGATAAATACCTGTTTATCTCTTTCTGTGTTCATCCCTTGAAGCTAAGATAATGCTTCCATGTCCTGTCTGAACATGCTTTGGTGTAGTGCCTCATTGGCTTTGGTACCTTGAAAGGTCATGTTAAGGAACAGCTAAAAGTCATGATATCTGCCATTGGTTTGTCTTAGTAATTTCTGTTTCTTTGGAAGAAGGCAATATAAAAAGCTGAGAGTACATTTCCTTGGACTTTGGTAAGGGTTTCTCCTGAAGCTCAGAATCATTTTGATTCTTCAAGGTTATAGAGTAGCGTGCCTTGACTCTCTACAGGAGGGGCCTGGCTGTGGAAAAGGGGTATTTTGCAGATGGGTGGTAGGGCTGCCTGGATAGAAAATTCCATACAAGGGGCAAAAAGGGAATAACCAGAGGACTTGAGTCATCCTGCGTATGAGACACCCTTGCCGAGGCACAAACAGCTTGGAATAGATGGGCAGCCTCGATAAAGTGAACGCTGAAGCCATTTCTGGAAAGTCCCATACCACAGGAGCTTAATTTAGGTGTTATTCTCTACAGGGAAACCTCAGGTGCTAGCCAAGACATCAGCAAGTCAGGCTTCGTGTTCTTCTGATGGCTACCCATTACCATCTTGGACTTGGAAGAAGTGTTCAGATAAGTCTCCCAAGTAAGCAGGACATTGGTGTCTCTTGTGTTGGAAGAACATAGAACTCTTACTCTCTCTGACATATCGACTCTTTCTCATGAATACCTTTAAGAAGAAATGGTGAAGTATTTAAAATGCTTACCTTCTGAGTCAACCATAATTTTCAAAGGGCACAGAGCATTTCTGATAACTTAGAACAGCGAAATCCCTTTCCAAGCTCCCGAGACCAACCCTAACTTCTAATCTGACCACAGCCTCACCTGCCTGATTTCTCTGTCGGCCATTTCTTTTCAGCTGCACAGAGGAGATCACAGAAGGAATCTGGAATAAAAAGGCTAACAGAAAAGTGTTTGGACAGTGGCTATCAAGCAGCACCCTTAACATGAGTGAGGCCGTGAAGGGATTCCTGGTGAAGTGCTGTGCCTACAATTCTCTTGGCACATCCTGTGAAACAATCCTCCTAAACTCACCAGGTATACAGTAGTCACCACCATAATACACCACCTCCAGGAATTCCCCACTAGAAGGCTGTCCCCGTCATTGGCTTTTATTTGGGGAATTTCACCAGAACGCGTAGGTTCGGTGTGTGAGACAAGAAGGGTTTTTGAGTCAGGCAAGAATCCCCACTGAACCTCTGCCATTTTGTAATTCGGGGACAGAATGGTTTCTGCTTACGTGAGTGTGATTCACACATTACAGTGATGGAGGCAGAACCATAAACCCCGAGAACAGGAAGTATCTACTGAAAGATCCAACTTGAGAGAAACTGATTTAGTAATTTGGGGTCCCTTCCATTTTCCCTCTTGGTTCATCTCCCTCTGTTCCTTTAGCCTGCTTTTTTATACTTTTGTTTTTTTTAGAACCCTCCAAACTTAAACAAGTCTGAAACATGCCCACCTATACGACCAACTTCCCATATTCATAGGATACCTTTATTGGGAGAGCACAGATTTCTTTCATTTTTTTAATCTGACTTATATATCCCATGGGTTTAACTCGATGTCATCTGTATAACCCTAGTAAGTGATTTGTAAAAACGGGGTCAAAGTCACAATTTTCTAGGAAGGGAACTTGGCCTTTAGATGAACATTGCCTGATTTTCTGGGGGGAGAGGAGTATTTGTCAAGTGCTTACGAGGACTGCAAATGATGGTTCCTCAAACAGGAGGTGAGAGATGATAATGAGATTCTAGTCCAACTACCAGGTACACAGGTTCATTGCTCGGTGACACTCTTGCCTTGCAGGGCCCTTCCCTTTCATCCAAGACAACATCTCCTTCTATGCAACAGTCGGGCTGTGTCTTCCCTTCATCGCTATTCTGACCATGCTGATTTGTCACAAGTACAAAAAGGTAAAAGCAAACGTAAAAATTCCTCCCTGTTTCCCATTTCTGAGGGACTGCCCGTTGCTCATGGACCCATTATTTCATCTCTGAAGCAATTCAGGTATGAAAGCCAGCTGCAAATGGTGCAGGTGACCGGCTCTTTGGATAATGAGTACTTCTACGTTGATTTCAGAGAATATGAATATGATATCAAATGGGAGTTTCCAAGAGAAAATTTAGAATTCGGTAAGAACCGACCAGTCCCAGTGTTTCTGTAGCATTTCCTTTCTGTTGGAAAATCTCTAACATGCCCTCACTGACCATTTGTCTTACAGGGAAGGTATTAGGATCAGGTGCTTTCGGAAAAGTGATGAATGCAACAGCTTATGGAATTAGTAAAACAGGAGTCTCAATCCAGGTGGCAGTCAAAATGCTGAAAGGTACAGTAAAGTGGGATGCCTGGGTAACTCAGTCGGTTAAGGGTCTGCTTTGGCTCGGGTTGTGATTCCAGGGTCCTGGGATTGAGACCTGTGTGGGGCTCCCTGCTCAGCGGGGAGCCTGATTCTCCCTCTCCTCCCTGCTTGTGCTCTCTGTCACCATCCCTGTCTCTCTCTCTCAAATAAATAAATAAAATCTTAAAAAAAAAAAAGTACAAGTGGAATGATGTCCACACCATGCACAAAAATGGGAGGCATGGTTTCCCACCGCCTCATCTACTCTTTTCCATCATTTTTATGGCTATGGCTTGCCATTCTTCAAGGCTTAAAGGGGACTGAGTTGGGGTTCGAGTCAACCAAGTTGTGAATATAAAACACAAGTCGCAAATGCAAAACTCCGCCTCTTCTTCCTCTTCTGTTTTTTTTTTTTTTTTTAGTGTTTTCGGCTTCAATATTAGGGGGTACTTTTACTACAGGCAGATGTTGTTTCTCACATTTTGACACACACTCTGGGTAGAAGAACAAGTTGAAGCCCTCTGTATTCTCACTTCCCACTCGTGGCTTCATGCCCTCCCACCTGGCCTCCACCACCATCCCTCCCCTTAGCATTGTTCTCCCAGCCAGAGCCCCAGTCAGCTTCTGCTGAGGTGATCAGCAACTTCCAACAAACTAAGTCTAATGAACATCTTTCAGTCTTCCTGCTGCTTGAATTTTCAGCATAAATTGGCACAACTGACTGCTCTCTCCTTTAAATGCTTTCTTCCCCTGGTTTCCATGTCACCATATTCTTCTGTTTTCCTCCTCCCTCTCTCCCTACTTCACCATCCTTTGCTGGCTCCTCCTCTTCTACCCATTTTTCTGGCTGGGGCTCCAGAAGGCTTTCTCTTGGGCCTCCTTAGGGAAGGATGCTCTCCACAGGCTAGGTCAAAGACAACCTGACTTCATCCCACATTCTCACAATCATGCCTCCCTTCTGAGCCCGAGGTTTTGTCCAAGTGCTTGGGTGTCCCAAAAGTGTCTGTAATTCAGACTGAACTCCTCCAGCTCTGGCCCTCCACCAACGCTCCTGGTCTGTGACTAGTTATAAGTACTAGTGACTAGCCACATCTCCCACAGTCAGGCAAACCAGAAACCATCTTCATTCTATTCTAACCATTTCATTCATCATTCTAGCACCCTACAAAGCCATCCCTCTCAGGTTCCCTGCTTGGTGTTCCTTGAACCCATCCTCTTCAATCATTTTCCTACTTCATGTTGCCAGGTGCTTTTAATTACTCCTGAACTAGTCTACACAGCCCTGCAGATCTGGCTGCCCACCTCCCCACCTCGCCCTCAGCACAGGAGCACACTGGCCTTCTTTCAGTTCCTCCCGAGCTCCATGCTCCCTCCCTTCCCAGGGCTTTTGTACAGGCGGATCCCTCTGCTCACCCTTCCCCTTTCACGTAGTCCTCTCCCACTCCTCTTCTAGATCTCAGCAGAAATATCACTTCCTCAGGGAAGCCTTCTCTCACACCGCAGAAGAGATCAAGTTCCATGCCCTATGCTCTGTTAGCTTTCTGCAGACTTCTTTCCCATGCAATTTATTATTTGCTTAATTATCCCATTAATGTCTCATCTGCCATATTAGTCTGTAAGTCTCATGAGGGCAAGGGTTGGATCTGTTTATTGTGTTTTCTGTATTTTGATCTTTGCCCAATCTATTACTTCAGTATGAAATATTCCCCCTCCCTCCCCACTGTAAATTCACCTGGTTAACTCTTATTTTTCCTCACATCTCAGCAACAGGCACTTGGCGTCCCCTTCCAAACCTCTCCATGGCTAGGTTAGGTATCCCTCTTGTGTGACCCCACAACACCCCCCCATTCATTTGCCACTTTGTATTTATCACACTGTTATAATTGTTTATTTACTCATCTTCCTTTTCCAGGAGACCTAAACTCCAGGAAGACAGGGGCTGTGTCTTGTCTTTCATTCCTCCATTGCTTCGCACATTGCCTCATACACTGTAGGCATTCAGTAAACACTAGTTCAGTAAACGAATGGATAAGACTAAACGAAAGTCGGGTAATGACAGTGCTTTGAAAAAGTTAAGCACACTGTAAAATATACCACTTTAGTTGAGAGGAACAAGCCATGGACCCCTATAAAACATGAAACAGCAGAAGACATGACCCATACTGGTAGGTCATAGTGCTCACAGTGAAGAATCTCACTCCCATGCCAAGATGTTGGTAGTAAGGATATCCCCAAGAACTCACTAAATGAAAATCAATGGCCTCAGTGATCTGAAAAAGTTAGCATAAAGGCTAGGTGTCTTCCAAGATAAAATAATGACACCTCGGAATATCAAATCAAATTTTCAGTGAAAGCAAAAAAAAGTTACTATGTCTATGAGAAAGAAGACATTAACAGAGGAGTAGGTGCCTGGTGTGTGGAGAGGAAAGTCCAACGACCCTGCCCTTACCTCTAGGGCTCTAGTACCCTCTTCTTGGGCAGGAGTTCCCCAAGCACCTGGTCACCTCACTCTCAGTGACATGAGACCTTTGAGTTTATCAATAACTACCCTCATGATATGCTTCTAAGCAAGATTATGAGTACAATTTACCAAACTATCTAGACTTATCTTCAGGGAGAGAATGCATTGGCCAACGGATACATTCTAGCCTATTTGCCAGTTATATTTCTCATGATCAATCAATGAGTCTCTTGAGAACTTGGTTGGAGGGAATTGGTCTCTTTGACCTTCTCACCACTGGACCCACTGACAAATTTAAGGTTTTAGACCTGAAGACCACAAGCTGGAGCCAACCTTGCTTAACATTCCTATCTTGTCTCTCTGTGTCCAACAAATCAAGAGTCAAAAAGAAAGTTATGTTTCTCCCTTCAGTATATTTACTAACTTCTACCATAGAGGAAAATCATGCATTTTGTTTTATTTTGTTTTTTGAGGGTCAACTCTACTGATTTTTATTTGGGTAAGTAGAGGAACGTCCAGCAGAAAGGCACATTATCAGACCAAACTTTTATATGGCAATCTTTGAAATTCTGTCTTAAACACAAGATAGTTTTATTCAAAATTCATGTATTATTTTACACATTTTAAAATTTTCATGCAAATAACTGAAGAAAGTTTTCATTTATTAAATGATCTAAAATGCCTCTCTTACTTTAGTTTTATATTTTTTCATGCTCTCCCATCGACAGAAAAAGCAGACAGTTCCGAAAGAGAGGCTCTCATGTCTGAACTCAAAATGATGACTCACCTGGGAAACCACGAGAATATCGTCAATCTGCTGGGGGCATGCACACTGTCAGGTAATCAATTCCTACTAAAAGCCTCTCATCAAAAATATTTTAGCCTGAAGACAAAGAGGACATTTGTTCTCAACTTTTCCTCTTTGCTCCGTCTTCGTACGGGCCCTCCAACCCGAGCGGAGTTAGACAGTGAGCGCGCTGAGAGCGGATGCGGCCGTGTAGAGAATGCCTCCGCGCACCGGGCCAGGCCGCGTAATTCTAACCTCCTTAAAAACAACAGCAGCCCTGCTGGCGCATTTTGTGGACTCTCATTCCACCTGCTCTGGTGGAGCTTCTCCCCAGGCTGTGAAGCTGGCCTCCTTGCAGTGGGGAGAATGGCCGCAGAGCTTGGCCGCTGCCCAGCTGGGTCGGCTTCAAATAAGGGACAGCGAGGGCGGGACGCCAGCCCCCGTTTTCCCAGCAGGCAGTGGCGCATGCGCTCTGATTCACTTCCGCCTAGAAATCCCGGAAAGATGCGCTCGCAGCTCGTTCCTCCTGGGACGGGGACAAAACAAAAGAGAACCAGAGCGGACAGATCTAGGAGCGAACCCGTGGCCTGTATCTCCCTCCTCAGGCGAACAACAGATCCGCGTAGATTTGCCAAGTGCTCACAACGCTGCTGGCATATCATGCCCAGTTGCAAACTGGAGAATCCACGTGGCCACTGGTTATTGGTGAGGCGATGGACAGCAAGGGCCCACATGGAAGGCAGGAAGATCCCGCTTTCCAAAGGAGTTAGAGCCAAAAGCCAAAATTGAGTTTCAAGCCCAAGAGATAGTCAGAAAAAGTTGTACTCTCCCCAAGTCAGGGAGCACAGGGCTCTCCTAGGTGATGCTGTCTGCCACACAGACATCTGAAGGAAATATTTGGAATTTGTATGCCTATGATGAAAATTCTATTTCAGGACCAATTTACTTGATTTTTGAATATTGTTGCTATGGTGATCTTCTCAACTATCTAAGAAATAAAAGAGAAAAATTCCACAGGACATGGACGGAGATTTTCAAGGAACACAATTTCAGTTTTTACCCCACTTTCCAATCACACCCAAGTTCCAGGTAAGAGAAGTGGGTCAGGATTTCACAATGTTATGTCACAGAACACAGGCCCAGTGTGATGGTTAAACACCCCGCACTGGGCAGTCTCTGAAGGCCAGAGTCCAACCTCCTGTGGTCTATGGGTTCTAAGATCTAGAAAGGTCACTTGTCTTTGTTTTAGCTTCTCTGCTGGTCTGGAACAACGAGACTTTCGCTTTCCTGTGGTACAAAGGCTGTAGCTGTCTCCATCCACCTGTGCCTGAATCACACTCTGGCCACATATTCAGTTTTGGGGAGAGTACATTCTTCAGTCCTTCAGCTCTCCTGGATGACGCACAGGAATTGGTAGAATGAACACTTTCCCATGACATATTCACAGAGAGTAGTGCAGGTCTTGGGAGGTTGGTACAAAAGAGCTCTGAACTCACACATTGGATCTTTGAAAATTAGAATGAATTAATTGACATAATGTGATGGGGACGAAATTGAGTAGTGGTAACATTCGTCTCTATGTTCTGTCAATGTCAATTTGTCTCTATGTTCCTTAATCCACAGTGTCATCCTATTTCCTCCACACACGTGAAAGCTCTCCCTTTTCCTGGTGTGTAGGTTTCAGCGTAGGACTTTGGCCTCTTAAGACACTGAGTCTTTTAAGACAAGATGTTACATCTTTCTTTTTTTAATATTTTATTTATTTATTTGACAGACAGAGATCACAAGTAGGCTGAGAGGCAGGCAGAGAGAGAGGAAAGGAAGCAGGCTCCCGCTGGGTAGAGAGCCCAATATGGGGCTCGATCCCAGGACCCTGGGATCATGACCCGAGCCAAAGGCAGAGGCTTTAACCCACTGAGCCACCCAGGTGCCCCAGACAGGATGTTACATCTTGAAGCTGGGAGACCCCTTGGAGATCCCCGTTGGATGTCTTTGTGTGGTTGCCCGAAACGAATTCATGTCACACCGGTCTTATCTTTCACACTTGTTTCTCAGTTCATGTTTTAAAACTGAGAAAATTCTGCAATGTCATCTGTATTCTAGAATAGAGTCTCTTAATGAGTCAGATGGTGAGATCAGCATTCCATGGTTAGCAATAGCTAACGCTGGTCAACAGGGTCTTTGATTCATTCTAGTCATTGGGGTATTAACTACACTGAAGCGACTTAGGAATATTTGTGGTCTGCAAGCATAAAGCCATTTGCCAGAGATAGGGAAAATTATAAGTCGGGGTGAATTTGTATGCTGGAATAAATGGAATCATTGTATATAATGCACACAGAATTCCTCAGTGAAGGATTTTATGTTATTCACCACAAAGGAGAGTTTTGTTATCACTTTATTAATTTCATGGGAAAAGGAAATGTGCCTTATTTACAAAACCTGAGAAAAGAGGGATGGTAAAACACAGGTCTTGGAGTGCCTGGGTGGCTTAGTCATTAAGTATCTGCCTTCGGCTCAGGTCATGATCCCAGAGTCCTGGGATAGAGCCCCACACTGGGCTCCCTGCTCAGTGAGAAGCCTGCTTCTCCTTTTCCCTCTGCCCCTGCTTGTATTCCCTCTCTCGCTGTGTCTCTCTCTGTCAAATAAATAAATAAAATCTTAAAAAAAAAAAAACACCACACAGGTCTTTATAAGAAGAACTGTATTACAGGAACTTTCATAGGGAAAGTGGGCTTTTAGAAACAGAAGAGGTACTTGAGTCCTAACTGTACATTTTGCTGAACATAAAGGTTCAGCAAACCTTTATCTCACCAAGTCTTTTATAAAATGTGATTCTGACACCCAGCTTGTTGAGTTGTGGCAAGGACAGAGTGAGGTCCTGTTTGAACTCTGGGACCCTGTACAGATAATGGGATCACTCCTCTCATTAGACTTGGCAAGCTCGATTCCACACGTTTTTAATGTCCATATACACAAAAAAATGGACAAGTGGATACTGTGCTTTTAATCTCAAAGCCCATTTATAACTAGAATTCAACATTTTTGATGAATTGTGTTTTTTTAAAATAAAATTTCTATTTAGAAGAAGAACATAAATAACAAAATAATTTTTTTTTTTTTTATAGTATGCCTGGTTCAAGAGAAGTTCAGTTACACCAGGACTCGGATCATATCTCAGGATTCAATGGGAATTCATTCCAATCTGAAGGTAATATTTTATCCTAATTAGTAGCACCTTAAAATAGAAACAGGTATGGAAATTTGGTTAGTTTTTAAAAAGTGTCAATGCAAGAAATGCTTTTATTTGCTAATGTCACCTGTAGGGTTTATTAATGTATATTTGCTTTAAATGTAGTGAAAAGCCAACAGTTTATATATTGTGGGTTTGATGTCAGCGAGCAACTAATAAACACAGAGAGCTATGTTATTTGGTCAGGTTGTTCTTTTTAAAATAATACATTAATCAGAGCCACTGATTACTGACATGTGGAAAAAAGATGAGTTCTAGAATCAGACAGAAGTTGGGTTAACCTTGGGTTCCCTCACTTTCTGGCTGGAAGACTTTGGACAATTTATGTAATCATCTGAGCCACAGTTTTGTCATCTGTAAAATGGGCCTAATAGTACTTTCGTCATAGTACCGTTGGAAGGATTAAATGGAAGTATAGTAAGTGCTCAGTGCTGTTCGTGAAATGTGGTGGCGCAATGTTAATTCTTTCCCACATGACAAAACTACCTTGCACAAAAGAGGAGGATCAGAAGCTCCTGACTGATCAGGGGCCATCTGTACAAAAGCAGCTGGACAGGTTACCCTTCTAACCAAAAGAAACCTTTGGCTGGCCCCTCAGAGGCCCCACAGGTTTAGCGTGAACAGGTTAGCCCCAGTGCTACTGGGAAAATGCAGTGGGAGCTTCCTTTGTAGTCTGGGCGCTCCTCCTCACTGTGGCTTTGATAATGTCCCCATAGAGATGTAATGGGGCAACTTCTTAAACTTGGGGCAAGCATGAGGACCAGTTTTGTTTTACAGATGAAATTGAATATGAAAACCAAAAAAGGCTGGAGGAAGAAGAAGACTTGAACGTGCTGACATTTGAGGACCTTCTTTGCTTTGCATATCAAGTTGCCAAAGGAATGGAATTTCTGGAATTTAAGTCGGTAAGCCTCCTTTGAAGGAGAAACTAACAGCAACAAGATAATTTTGGAAATGGGATGTGCCTTTCTTTTTCTTATTTCAACTTGTATCCCTTACAGTCTGTATCGCCCACTATCCACAACCACCCTCTTCTCTGTCGGAACCACCTAGAATTTTCATTTCAGCAGCTCTGGGTGAATTATAGGGGGAATGCCTGAGATCCCTTACTGCAGCCCTTCCAGGAGGTCCAGAGTCCCCTGAGACTTCCAGATAGGAAGTCAAAGCGAGGTCTACAGCGTCAGTCTTTCCTTGGGCAGTCCAGTTTGTCCAAGCTGTGTCCTGTGTGTGGGCATTTGACCCTGGGTACTCAGGACTTCAAACACAGTGTGCTGGGATCCTGGTACACCTTCTGCCTCCCCCCGCTTCCCATGCTAATCCCAGACCCACAAGGCTATGATGGGAGGGCCGTGAAGCCTGCCTCAAACCATGGTTTCTACCTCAGTTTTGCCTTCTTTCTATCATCGTCTCTCAGCCCTGTTCTGGGACATTTCAAGGGTCTGGTACCTCTGAGCATTCCTCTGGCTGCTTTCTGTCCACACCGTCTTATGTTCTGTTACCTTCTGAGTATTCCCCCAAACTCTTCCCTCTTCTTTTCCCTTTAAATCTTTGCTTCTCTTTCTCCCTCTTTTCTCCATGTCCCTCTCTTTGCCTCTTCCCTCCTCCTCCTTCCTGAATTTGGAGAGAATAATTTCAGCTATATTTTATTTTCTTTAAAAAAATTACTTTTGGGGCGCCTGGGTGGCTCAGTGAGTTAAAGCCTCTGCCTTCATCTCAGGTCATGATCCCAGGGTCCTGGGATCGACCCTTGCATCAGGCTCTCTGCTCAGTGGGGAGCCTGCTTCCTCCTCTCTCTCTCTGCCTGCCTCTGCCTATTTGTGATCTCTCGCTTTGTCAAATAAGTAAATAAAATCTTTTTTAAAAAATTAGAAAATAAAAATAAAAAAATTTCTCTAATATATAGAGAAAATATAGAGAAATAATCTCTCTAATATAGAGAGAAAAAAAATTTCTCTAATATATTGTCATAGGTTAGGTATATCTCAACTTTAAAAAAAAGATTATCATAAAATAAATTAACAGCTTTGAAGAAAAAAGTGATGTTCACAATAGCAATCAAACCTGTGAACCATCTTGAGGTAAACAGAAGAAATATACCAGACCCAAATGAAACATTATTAAATGCCAAAAAGGAGGCCTGAATAAATGAGCTCTACCATGATCATGTAGGAGAGATACGGGGTTTATTAGAAAAGCCAATTCTGTCCAAGTTAATCTGTATGTTTAACACAACTCCAGTTAGAATCTCAAGGATGTTTTTTTCTCTCTCACGGATGTTGAAAGTGTATGTTACCTTCTTTGCTTTTTTTTTTTTTTTTCCAAATATGAGCATCCTTGCTCACAGGTTAAAAAAAAATTCCTGCCTCATAATATTTTCCCACCCCTCATCTCTGAGGCACATTCTTTTTTTTAAATTCAATTAATTAACATATAATGTATCACTGGTTTCAGAGGTAGAGGTCAGTGATTCATCAGTTGCATCTAATACCCAGTGCTCGCTACATCACGTGCCCTCCTAATGCCCATCACCCAGTTATTTCATCCTTCCACCCCCTGCCCTCCAGCAACCCTCAGTTTGTTTCCTACGGTTAAGAGTCTCTTATGGTTTGTCTCCCTCTCTGGTTTTGTCTTGTTTTATTTTTTCCTCCCTTCTCCTATGATCCTCTGTTTTGTTTCTAAAATTCACATACGAGTGAGATCATATGATCTATGTCTTTCTCTGATTGACTCACTTCACTTAGCATCATACCTTCTAGTTCCATCCACGTCTTTGCTAATGGCAAGATTTCACGTTTTTGATGGCTGAGTGCTACTCTGGTGTAGATATATACCACATCTTCATTATCCATTCGCCTGTCTGAGGCACATTCTTCTCCTCGTCTTCCCTGCTGCTGTTGGCTTCCTCTTTTCTCAAGTGTATCTATAGTTCGTTTATCGTTCACCTCCTTGACTACAGTAGTGGTTGCGTGTCTTTATAGACCTTGGAGGGCCTCGACCTCGATAGTCTGGCCTGATTTCCTGCCTGTCGTGAAGTAAATAGGCAAATTACTCACAACCGAAGGTCAAGGGCCCTGCTTTTTTCCCCTCTGGGCTTGTTATAATAAGAATTTTTTTGAGGAATATCCAGTTTCTGAGACGCTCCCCGCTTATTTTCCCTTTAGGCCCTACCGCCTGCACCATGACGTCACTGTCTCCTGGTTGTCTTTTCTCCCTACTTCTCTGGTTGCTCCTTGCTTTCCCTGTAGCTGCCATGAC
Source organism: Mustela nivalis (assembly GCF_964662115.1). Taxonomy (NCBI): domain Eukaryota; kingdom Metazoa; phylum Chordata; class Mammalia; order Carnivora; family Mustelidae; genus Mustela; species Mustela nivalis. The sequence continues at coordinate 13,551,928 of NC_139034.1, read as the reverse complement.
TCCATCCACCATACTGACTAGTGCCAAGTCTGGTGCTAGGTGCTGAGATAGAGTCAGAGCTTATCACTGACAGGGGAGAAAGAGATGAGCAGACAGGCAAATCAAAGATGACCCTGTAGTGTGGTAAACATTCATGTTCAAGTAAGCTCTGAGAACCCAGGGAAGGCACAGACCCATCAGAACCAGGAGGGGGAGCGGTGCAGAAAAGGCTTGGGGAAGCAGCTCATGCTTCGGCTAGAGGAGATTTCTGAGGAAAAGGAAAACCAGCAGGGAACATGGGATAGGGCAGGGAAACAAAATCAGGAGGAAGTCTGTTGAGAAAGGTCACATTAAATGTGTGACCTGTGGTTCCTTGGGCAACAGAGTCCAGCAGATATTCCTATCTAAAGCTCAGGAGAAATGTTTGGGTCGGGAACAGAGGTTGGATGATGGTAGTTGCGTCTCTTGGTTTGGACGAAGGGACTTAGGAAGATGTAGACCGAGAGGGTGCTGCCCCAGGGAATGAGAGCAGGCTTGTCTGGAGCTGCAGAAAGAAACAGGTTCCACTAGTCAGTAGGAAGAAAACAGGGGGCCAGCGACATGCTGAATGCACAGAAGGAGGGATGTGAAGGAGGAGGGCCTGGCCCATAGGACCAGGTGCCACCAGGACGCCGAATCCAATCTCAGTCGGTGTCCCTGCGGGGCTTAGCCCAGGCAGCTGGGGCAGACATCTGGGAGGATGAAGGCCAGGTGTGGGGGGCTGGTAGGAACGTGGGTGAAGCGTGAATGGAGTCTGCAGGCAGTGGGCAACACTCTCAGAAAACTGGAGAGGGAGGAAGGAGAGCTAGGGGGATTTTAGTCTGCCCGGTTTTTGCTTTTATTTTTTCAAGTTTGAGGAGAACCCTTTGGGCCTTTGCTCCTAGTGCTCTGTTCCTTTGAATATCTTCCTTCTTAGGGTTAATTCTCTTGTCAGACCACTTGGCTTCATATCATGTCCTCTGTCCACTCAGAGGCTCCTAATTCCACTTGAGTCAACCTTCCCAAACTGATTTTTCATTTTTTTTCTCCAAATATATTCTTTGGTCATACTCTCATTGCCAAAGCTGTTTTCCAGTCAGAAAGGAGATCGTTTTTCTCCACCCCTCAGTAAGAGTGTTGGACAACGGCCTTGGAAAATCTCTTCGGAAGGGAGCTCAAGACTGGACCCCGGTATTGTGTCTTTTATTTATAGGAAGACACACCCAGCCAGGTTTGATCTCCTTTCTAAGAACCTACCCCCTTGGCCTCCAGGAATGTTCCATAAGTAGCACGAGTGACTGTATTCACAACAGCTGAAAAAGTGGGCCATCCCACTGCAGGTCCCGTGTGAGGATAGCCGGTGGCCCAGTAAAGATTAGACACCTCGAGGAACCACACTTTCCTGTCATCTGTAACTCCTGCTGAACTTGAAACTGGAAGCAAAATTGCCCTCTGTGATGATCTCTGTCAGAGTAAATAACACACCAATTTCATTCTTTGCAGTGTGTTCACAGAGACCTGGCAGCCAGGAACGTGCTCGTGACCCACGGGAAGGTGGTGAAGATCTGTGATTTTGGACTGGCCCGGGACATTATGAGTGACTCCAACTATGTTATCAGGGGCAACGTGAGGCCACTATTTCTCACATGTTTTTATACTGTTATTTTGTGTTTTGTCATTGGGACGGTAGACACTGGCACTCACCGTAGTGAGGGTTTGCTTGATGGCAACATCAAAAAGCTTCCTTACTGCAGTCAGCTTTCTTACATTTAAAAGCTTTTTCTTTCTTTTTTTTTTTTTTTTAAGATTTTTTAGATTTATTTGACAGATAGAGATCACAAGTAGGCAGAGAGGCAGGGAGAGAGCTGAGCAGAGAGCCAGATGCAGGGCTCGATCCCAGGACCCTGAGATCATGACCTGAGCCAAAGGCAGAGGCTTTAACCCACTGAGCCACCCATGTGCCACTAAAAGCTTTTTCTGTAGCTTCAAGGAATATTCCAGTTACAATTAAACTTAGCAAAATAGCATCACATCTGTTCTTGGGCTAGTCAGAACAGACCAATTAGGGATCTTGGAGTACAAGCCACACTTAAAAAAAAATTCATTACTTGAACTTATTTCAGTTCCATTAGCTATAAAGCAACTAAAGTCATGTTTCCAATTACAGGAATTTGGCAGTCACTACAATAAAGCATTTTTTAAAGTACAACATATCAATTAAATATTAAATGTGCATTTTTAAATGACACAATATTTAAATTAGATATGAGCTAATGAATATTTAGCATCTTATTACTGTCACACAGGAAGATCTAAAATATGACCAAATCCACTTATTAAAAAAACAAAAAAAAACAAAAAACAAAACCCAACTAGGGACAGACGTGTTATTTAAGGACTATTAGCAATACTAGATGATAAAATTGTGTGCTGGAAAGAGTGGTTTGTAAGAATCCCAACACCTAGAGTTAAGCCCCTTTTTTTTGGAATTTCCCTGTGCTTTATAGTCCCCACTTGTGAAATAATAGTGACTTGGTGCTTACCAGGAGCTAGGTACTGTTCTTAGCGCTTTACGTACATTCATACATTTAGTCCTCACAGTGCCCACTTGTGGGCTGGGAAACCGAGGCACAGAACATAATTTGCCCCTGGTTACACAGCATGTGGACTAGAGAGAGCGTGAATGGTCTGAGCCCCAAGCCTGTGCATAACCACTGTGACAGGTGCAGCATTTCCCATGACAATTATCTGCTTACCACATTGGCGTTGTGGGAATAAACCAATAAAACTAACATGAAAGCACCTGTCTCAGTAAACAGCCAATAAATGTTAAAAATCAAATCAAACACTATTTCCATTAGAATCAAATAGCCATCTCAGCTGATTTTAGATCTATATCTCCCTTGTTGTAGCTGAAGTCATAAAGATGATCAAAGCTTGTGGGCGACTGTGCAGTCTTTACCTTACTAGCTGGTGGTCTCTTATGTGGGAAGGTGACTTCCATTTGGCACCTCAGTTAAGTCTTTTAATTAATTAAATTAACCAGATGAGCCTGTATGATTCTATCAGCTCATCGGTTTGTATAGAATTTAAATAGGGTTTCTTTCTTGAGCTTTGATTTTTTTTTTTTTTAATTTCCCTAAGTAATCTCTACACCCACTGTGGTGCTGGAACTCACGACCCTGAGATCCAAGGTCACATGCTGTACTGACTGAGGCAGCCAGGTGCCCTTGGAACTCTGATTTTACTTGGCAGATTAAACGAGCACAGTGAAGGGCTCCTCATTTCATGAAAAAAAAAAAAAAAAAAAGAAATATTACAAAAAGCTGTGTCCCAGTAACCTACCTGCTTCTGTGTCTTGATGCTAACCCAACTGTACTGACTCTAAACCTGCCTTTCGTGCTACTGGAAATTATGAAAGCCACAGAAGCCAGCCTGGTGTCATTTCTGGAAGTGATGACATATGCTCCCCTCACCACATTCTTGTAGCTGGCATTTCCACTAAAGTTCTTCCAAGAAATGCTTTAACAAAATATTCCACCAATTCACCAATATTTCCTTACCTCTGGGCAAAGGACTGGTTATTCCCTAATGGGAATTATCTGCTTTTAAACTTACCCATTCCAATCACCAGGCTTTGTTCAGGATGAGCTTTAAAGCAATGGCCAGCTATGGGGCACCTGGGTGACTCAGTGGGTTGACTCAGAGTCACATGACTCTTGATTTCGGCTCAGGTCATGATCTTGGGGTCATGAGATGGAGCCTGTGCTGAGAATGTCAGGCTCCGAGCTGAGTGTAGAGCCTGTTTAAGAGTCTCCCTCTCCCAGGGTGCCTGGGTGGCTCAGAGGGTTAAGCCTCTGCCTTTGGCTCAGGTCATGATCTCAGGGTCCTGGGATGGAGCTCCGCATCGGGCTCTCTGCTGAGCAGAGAGCCTGCTTCCCCCTCTCTCTCTGCCTCCTTGTGATCTCTCTGTGTGTGTCAAATAAATAAATAAAATCTTTAAAATAAAACAAAACTAATTGCCCTATAAATCTTCATTGTCAGGACCAAGTTGAAACAGAATGATTCTAAATAGTAAAAAAAAAAAAAGATTCTCCCTCTCTCGCTGCCCCCCTCCCCCCCAACACTTGCATGCAGGTGCGCTCTCTCTCTCAAAAAAAAAATGAAAGATATTGTGTTGGGGTTTTTTGTTTGTTTGGGTTTTTTTTCTTTTCTTTTCTTTTTTGTCAGGCTGTTATGTTAGGATGTTTATTTGAAAGTGAGAAACTTCCATTTGAGGAATATGATTTTCTCCATTAAGCATTGAGAGTAACTTTAGGAAGCAAAGAAATTTTATCATCTAGCTAGTAAGAGAAAAGAAATCCCCTTCACCATTCGATCTGTTCACCACTGATCTCTTCCTGGACTCCGCACAGGCTCGTCTGCCTGTAAAGTGGATGGCTCCTGAGAGCTTATTCCAAGGGATCTACACCATAAAGAGTGACGTCTGGTCGTATGGAATATTACTCTGGGAGATATTCTCACTTGGTAAGTTTTGCCCGTGGCCGCCATCCCTGCCTCCTCCGCGCCTTATCCCTGTTCTTATGCTAAAGCATGCATGAAGGGTGCCTGGGTGGCTCAGTCAGTGAAGCCTCTGCCTTCGGCTCAGGTCATGATCTCAGGGTCCTGGGATGGAGCCCCACATTGGGCTCTCTGCTCAGCAGGGAGCCTGCTTCCCCCTCTCTCTCTGCCTGCCTCTCTGCCTACTTGTGATCCCTCTGTGTTAAATAAATTTTTAAAAATCTTTAAAACATAAATAAATAAAAATTTAAAAAAAAATAAAGCATTCATGACGTGCCACCTTGTCATCTGTGATATATGTGCCACTTCATGTCTTATTGTGGTGTCTTTGCCCCACCCCCCAGCCTGTACCTGCATGAGAGCAGGAGCCGTGACTTTCCCCACTTACAGCCTCGCACCAAGCAGCGTCCAGCCCATGGGCACTCTTGGTACCTGCTTGTTCACTGAATGACTAACCAAATGAAATGGTGTATCCTCCCTCATTTTTCCCCCAGGTGTCAATCCTTACCCTGGTATTCCGGTTGACGCTAACTTCTACAAACTCATTCAAAGTGGATTTAAGATGGATCAGCCCTTTTATGCTACAGAAGAAATGTGAGTTCAGATCAGACTGCACCGTGGCTGAAATCAGGAATTTACAGTCTCTCTAGTTCCAAAGCATGTCGAAGAAAGTAAAACTCCTTAATGCAAAATCCATGATTCCTCTTTTTAAAAAAGAAAAAGAAAGAAAAGGAAATTCTTCCTTTTTGTTTTGGGGATTTCTGAACAAAACTGAAGATACTGTGAATTAGAGGCTTCAGTTCTTTTGTTGGAAGGGGTCCCTCAGGGTGCTAAGACTCCATCTCCTGATTTCTGGTCCACAGAATGCATTTCTACCCGTCACCTTATTTGCCCTTCCTGGTGGGGGTTCAAAGTCAAGCAGAGTACTTGCCACAAAACAAACAGGCCACAGATGATGAGTAGCTCCAGCAAGAAATGGCGGGAAATGATCAGCTTTTCTTCTTTCAGATTTTCTCAGTTTACTCCACCTTCTCTTGGTTTTACAGATACTTTATAATGCAATCCTGCTGGGCTTTCGACTCAAGGAAACGGCCATCATTCCCCAACCTGACTTCATTTTTAGGATGTCAGCTGGCGGATGCAGAAGAAGCCGTATGTAGCTTCCTAGTATTTTACAAAGCGTTGTTAGAAAGGAGAGCAGTAACTCAGAACACGCACTCATTTCCTAAGAATCAAAGTATCACGTTGTCTTTCTCAGCGTAGTTTGTCTTGGTTGCCCTCTGAAAGTTGTGTGGGGTGAGATATATTTATTGGTAAGCTTTTTTGGGGGGAAAAGCTTTCCCTAACATTGTCAGCTAATTGATTAAGAAATTAAATGCTTTTAAGTATTTAATTAATGCATAGGACTAGACAACTAAACAAAACTTAATCCCTGATCACCACTGACCTTTCCTAATTCAACATGAAGCTTTAGTATGGAATAATCCGTACAACCCAGACATATAATACAGCAGAGTGGAAAAAAACATTGACCTGGAATCATGAGAGTCTAATCCCAGCTCTAGCACTCTAGCTCCTCATCGCTGTATGACTTACGGCAAATCATTTTACTTCTCTTGGCCTCAGTTTTCGCACCTGTAAAATGGGTTGCCGAGGTAGGTGATCCTCAGGCTTTGGGAACTTGGAATCACTTTGCTCACTCTTCCCCTCAGTATTACAATCCACCGTAGTGAACAGAGCCATTCCCTAGAGGAAGTGGACAAAGGACAGACCTTGAACCTCCAATAACCAGGTTCAAATTGTGGCTCCATCATTTACATCTTATAGGCCTCGATTAAGTGACATAATCTCTATTTCCTTATCTGAAACATAGAATTAATAAATCTTGCTTTAGGAAGCTGTAAGGAGTAGGATGTATGTAAAAAGATCTATTAGCACATAGCAGGCCCTTAGTAGTTAATCAGTAAATGTTAGTCACATAGGAACCTGACTGCTTAAATGGATTGTCTGTTCTCTTTTTCTAAATTATTAAGAGCCCATTTTCAATTCTGTAGTCTCTCCAGAGACCTGGGTGGGTGGGTCATGTCCCTTCCTCCTGGTAGGCTGTTTTTAAAAATCACATTCGGAAACTAAATTATTGTGAGGGAATTAGGCCAACAAGGTCGGGGGAGATGGAAAACCTCAAGGCTATCGAGCAGACCGCCTGGACACAGTTAATGACCCTATAATACAAATCAAAAGAAGAGTAAGAGAGAGAAACCAGAAGTGGGCTCCAGAGAGGACCGAATAATTTCTCCTTGCCCGGCAGTTGGGTGTGGCTCCACAGAGGTGTTATTTGTACCAAGCTGTGAAGAAAGAGTAGTATTTTGGCTGTTGGGAGGTGGTGGGGGGTGAGTGGGGGTGTTCCAGGCTAGATGAGTAATATAAGAAAGACTCAAAGTTGAGAAAGTGTAGTGGAAGATAAATGGTTGTGGCTGAAAGTATAGGGTCGGTGGGGGAATATGGAGAAAAACAGGACTGGAAAGGTAGTGGACCAGGGTATGGGCTCTGCTACTGCTCAGAAGCCCCTTGGCTTTGTTCAGAACCCCTTATCTTGGAGTACAAGTCTCCTTTCATGTCTCCACTCCCACAGGATGTCCAGATGCCCTTCCCTCTGTTCAGGGAATCAGGGTTGTTGAATGGCAAGCTTTTCCACAGGTGATGATTCAGCCATGGGGGTCTGAGCTCAGAGATACCCCTCTAACTACCCTCCCCCCACCACCATTCTCTTCCTCTCTTTCTCTGACCCTCTGTCATGGAAGGTTCTTTTTCCTACCAGTATCAGCCACAGATAGCAAGCTCTGTCTTCTTCAGGGAGATTCGATTAATAGTGTCCCCTCTGGGTGGGATGAATACACCAAGAGGAACATCTTGGTACTGGTTGGTGCAGTGGGATCCAGTCTAGAAGCCTGGGGAGCAGAGACGAGATTGGATTTCAGTCCCCGCGGGCTGGGCACCTCTGAGCAAGGCCTAGTCTACACAACCATGCCAGGCATGGTTGCTCTGCCCACTACGAGTGAACCCTGGTTCCTCCAGGGAATGCTTTTCCCTTCACATGCCCTAAGCACAGCGATGTCTAGTCTCTTGGGTGGGAAGACAGGCCTTGCCAGCAGGCCTGAGGTGATATTTCCTGGTATGCATGTGAACGCTTTTTGTACAGTCTCTGCTTTTGCTTCTTCATGGACTAGGGAAGGAAAATGGCCCTCAGGGGACAAGTGAGAAGGGGAGAGAAGCTCACTGAGAAGACACAGGCTAACACTTTTAGGTATAACCCAACCCCAGTGGTATGGAGTTAGAGCAGGGAGATCACTGAATAATGTGCTAAGGCATTATTCAGACAGTGGTGAACCAACAGGGATTTTTAGAATGGGCAGATGCTCCAGTATTGGTCTTGATGGCCCAGATCACTACGACTGTGACAGATATTAGTTAGGCTTATTGTGGTAATCGTTTTTGCAATATATACATGAATTATATCATACACCTGAAACTAATATAGAGTTACATATCCATTATACCTCAGTTAAAAAAAAAGAGCCAGATCGAGTATTCTCTCCTCTCCAAAGACCCCTGTAGTTTCCCTAGTCAGATTTCAGGGTCCTTCTCCTGAGTCTCCCTAACACTTTGTCTTTAACTGTGTGTGAGACTCCAGTGATGGTGTGTGAGACTTTGCTTTATGGGTCTGTCTTTCGCACCACTAGACTTGGTTCATGAGGGCAAGCAGATGCATTGCTCGTCTTCACATCACCTGACGTGGTCCCGTAGGCAGGCGACACTCACCAGTTATCAAATAAATGAGTGCCTATCAGCACAACGGTACGTCAGAGGTCACATCCGCTTTGTTCACCATGGCATACCTAGTTCAGCCATTACATACCTAAGTGGCTGGCATAATGCTTAGTGGATGGAAAGTGCTAAGCAAATATTTCTGGAAAGAAGGAAGGCAGGCAGGCATAAAAGTAAATTTGAGAAAGTAAAACGCTAAGAGAGGAAGTAAGATCAGTTAAGAGGTGACTGTGGCAACAGAGGTGAGCAAAGATGAGGGGGTGAACTAGACGGTGGGGAGAGGGGGTGCAGAAGGAAGGGACACGCACAGCTCCTGTTTCAGAAAGGGCCTGAACTCACCTCACGCTCTTCTCATGTCCATGCCCACAAGTCATAGGAAATATATACATAGAATATAAATATATTATCAATATATAATGTATTTATATATACTATATCATAAACAAATATACAAATATAAAATAATATAATATAAATACTTAAAAAATGGGCCACCTGGGTGGCTCAGTCGGTTAAGCGTCTGCCTTCAGCTTAGGTCATGATCCCAGGGTCCTGGAATGGAGCCCCATGTCAGACTCCCTGCTCAGCGGGGAATCTGCTTCTCCCTCTGCCTTCCTCCACTGTGTTTTCTCTCTCTTAATCTCTCTATCTCTCTCTCATATAAATATATAAAATCTTTAAAAAACAAGACATATATATATATATATATATACATATACATACATACACATTTTTTTATTATATTTTTTTAAAGAAGTGAAGCCATAATCACCTTTGAAAGCCAGAAGGAGATCTTTGTAGACCAGAAACTGTGGAAAACCCCTGAGACAATGAATGTAGTTAGGACTGAATTGGGAAGACCCACAACAGAGAACTCTTTGAAAGTTGAAAGAATGAGGACAAGTGTTTTCCCAGAGAGTAGGGAGAGTTCTGGTGGGCTCACGCAGAAGTTCCTCAGTGGGACGAGTCACAGTGTTAAATACACATAAGAATAACATGGGTGTTAAGAATGTAAGTATGCCACTGTGAAAACAGAAATATAATCTATAATCTCAGGTTCAGGGTAGAAGAAAAAGGACCATAGAAAACCTGATCAACACCACAAAGTGGGGAAGAGAGAAACAAAGAGCATTCATCGAAATAGAAAAAGCTCAAAATGTCAAGATTAGTAAGTCCACTTAAGAAAGAGAATATCAGGGGTGCCTGGGTGGCTCAGTGGGTTAAGCCTCTGCCTTCGGCTCAGGTCATGATCTCAGGTCCTGGGATGGAGCCCCATAGCGGGCTCTCTGCTCAGCAGGGAGCCTGCTTCCCCCTCCCCCTCTGCCTGTCTCTCTGCCTGCTTGTGATCTCTGTCTGTCAAATAAATAAATAAAATCTTTTAAAAAAGAGAGAGAGAGAGAGAGAATGTCAAAATAAATGAGACTCTTATCACACAGATCACATTTACTAACATCAGTGCAGTGAAAGGAGAAATCACTGGTCATACCCAAAAAGCTCCCCGTGTCCTACATGAGAAATTAAAACTCATGTTTCTTACAGAAGCCTTTGGTTCACAAGAAGGTGGAGGAGGAAGGAAAAAGACATAAAAATAGTCCCTGCTTATTAGAACCTGTAGGAGCCAGCCAAATTTATAACTCTAAATTCATTAGAAAACAAAGAATGAGAATGAATGACTTAAACTTTCATCTCTAGAAACTGAGAAAAAAAAAAAAAAAACACAATGAACAAGGAGGAAGGAGTAGAGGAAGAAAATGAACAAAGCAGAAGAAAAGAACTAATAGAGGGGTGCCTGAGTGGCTCAGCCCGTGAAGTGTCGGACTCCTGGTTTCAGTTCAGCATGTGGTCTCGGGGTCCTGGAAGGGAGCCCAGCATTGGGCTCCATGCTGAGCGTGGAGTCTGCCTGAGATTCTTCTTCCCTCTCTCTACCTCCCCCTCTCCCTCCTCCCCAGGCTTGTGTGTGCTCTCTCTAAAATAAGTAACTAATGTTAAAAATAAAATAAAAGAACTAATAAAGTTACAGGCAGAATTAATTAAACTGAGAGTAGCCCCCAAAACAAGAGTGATAATCAGGAAACACAGAAGTTGTTTTTTGAACTAATAATAATAAGATTGAATGGCAAACATTTTTTAAGTGTCTGCCATACACTCTACTAATATACTACCCATACAAACAGTTAATTCTCACATCAATCTCACAAAGTAAGTTTGAGATCAGTAAATTGAGATACAGAGAAGTTCGGTCATTTGCCCAAGGTAACCCAGTAAGTGTCAGACTGAGGATTTGAACACAGGAGTCTGGATCTAGTTTATACTGTATATTAATATTGTATGTTAATATGGTGTACAAATATACCACTAACGCACACTATGAAGAGAACAATTAGGAAAAAAGAGAAAGCACAGATGACATTCAGATAAAAAGAACATACTTTGGATAGAGACACCATTTAAAAAAATGTAAGAAAATCTTATGCACCTCTTTCTATTGATATACTTGAAAAGCTAGGGTTTCAAAATCTTTGTAAGGAGCATATACACATGTATTACTTGTGCAATTAAAAAATTTATTTTAAAATCACTTAAAGGTGTGAGGGGGTGGGAGACACAGGCGTCCAGTTAGGGAATGAAAGTCACCAGGATGAAAGGCCATAAGCACAGAGAATATTCAGTCAATGGGGTTGTCATAGTGCTATATGTTGGCAGAAGGGAGCGCCGCTCTTGGGACGCATTGCGTAATGTACAGACTTGTTTCGGCATCCCTATGTTGTACTCCTGAAACTGGTGTAACACTGTGTTTCATCTATACATCAATAAAACCAATTAATTACTTAACATAAACAAAAATCTCTTAAAGCAACGGACAGGAAGACATTAAAAGCGGGGACACACCAGAATAGCACCCAGTCTCTGGCTGTGGGAGTACAGCGAGGTTGAGAAGATGATTCTGAAAGTCCTGGATCTTGGGCCTGGAGTTGGGGCAGTTCACTAAGTGAAACTCTCGATCCAGGAAGGAGAGAAGGATCAGGGATCAGAGATGATGGATTCAGGTGTGGAGCTGTTGGGTTTGAAGTGTTACTGGTATTTCTGTCCCAGGTTTCCTTAGATGGTCAAAATTCAGTGCTGGACGTGAACATTTGGTTCAACAGGTCATAACCAACTGCTAGGCCCGCTCTACAAAAACAACGTATCATTACTGTTCATCCTTAAGGATAGAGGCAGACTGTTATGGTGAAGACCAGGTTTAAAAGGAGATTTTTGTCCATTTGTTTTCCAGAAAGAAAAAATAAGAGGAGGAGATGGTCCGTTCAGTGAGCACGATAACTGCCAAGTGAACTAACACAAACAAATACACAGTAGTGATGGCCAGGGAGAGGGAGGGAGTCTGTCCAACTCACATAAGAATCCAGGATCCCTACATCACAGAGTTCTCATAAGTAATAAGAAAAACCTGGATGACCCAATGTAAAAGGGCAAAGGAGAGAAGCAGACAATTCCCAATGAAGTGCAAATGTTCATTGAATCTAGAAAAAGATGTTCAGATTTGCTTATCATGAAACACGCAGGCCAGGGGATCAGACCTTCCCTGGACAAAGGGCTAGAGCCGTGGGCGATAGTTAACACCCCTGCTGTAGGGCTTGGGAGAAAGCAGCATTGTTCCGCTGGGCAGCCTGTTGAGGTATGTCGCCATTCAATGTGCATCCCCCTTGACCTGGCAATTCCACTGCCCTCATTCACCCTGGAGACAGACAGGGCCAGTGTGCACTTCTCAGTCGGTGTTATACAAACAGTCCATCAAAAGGTCAATTATGGTTCATCCATACTATGGAATGCTAGGCTACTATTAAAAACATGAATGTGCTCATATTTAGTAAATATGAAAATGTGTAATGTGTGTAACCTGCAAACAACGTCTTAGAAATTCAAAATAAGGTTCTGAAACAAGGTCTACACTCTGAGCCTACCAACACAAAATTGCGTATACACAGCAAACCATCTGTCATGGGGGCTATCTCTGACAATTTTAGGCTTTTTTCTATATATCTTCCTATATTGCTTAAGGTGTCTATATGAATGTGTGTTAACTTTAAAGTCAGACAGAAAGTAGAGCTGTTTTCATTTTGGAAAAACATTTTAAAGTCACTGACCTCCCAAGTGAAAGTCAAGAATCACCTGTATTAGTTGCATAATGAACAGATCATTTTTAGTGGCCTTTCTCTTATATGGGTTTATTTGGCTTTTTAAAGATTTTATTTATTTATTTGACAGAGACAGCAAAAGAGGAATACAAGCAGGGAGAGTGAGAGAGGGAAAAGCAGGCTTCCCACTAAGCAGGAAGCTCAACGCTCGCTCCCAGGACCCTGGGATCATGACTGAGCCGAAGGCAGATGCTTACCAATTGAGCCACCCAGGCGTCCCTTTTTTATGGTTTTACTGCTCGGCTTTTGGATTTCTAGATTGGGACTTTAAATGCAAGAGCAGAAATGATACTGGAATTAGCTATTTGATGGTGACTTGATTTCTCCATTAGTAAACTGATTTTGGTTTGTCAATTAACATCCTCTAAGATTGTCCTCTAAGACTTCTGTATCATAATAGCAAGTAATCTGCAACATAGGCCCTTGACATGTCCGTCTTCCTTGGATGGTAATCAGTGTTCTGTCTTCTCCCTCACCTTCAGATGTATCAGAACATGGAGGGCCACGTTTCAGACCGTTCTTCTGTCTACCAAAACAGGCGACCTTACAGCAGAGAGGTGGACTCGGGGCTCCTGCCTCCACAGGCTCATGATGAAGATTCCTAGAGAAACAGTTGAGTCTTAAGGCCTTCCTCCGTCTGACCCCCTCCTTAAACAGGCTATAGATTACCAAAACAGGATTAATTTCATCACCAAAAGAAAGCATGATCTCAACTGCTGCTTTGCTGGGCTTTTCTCTAGAAGCTCTCTGTATTTACTCTTGTTTTCAAAGGGACTTTTGTAAAAACAAATCATCCTTTGCACAAGGCGGGAAGAGCTGATAAGTACTTTTCCTGGAGTATCTATCCAGATCCAAAGGCCTTCTTGGGCTGGCTTGAGTGAAAATCGTGTACCTGAGGTACAGTACGTTCTTGTAAATAGATAACACAAAAGCATTTTGCTAAGGAGAAGCTGATATGATTTTTTAAATCTATGTTTTAAAATAATATGTAACTTTTTTCAGCTATTTAGTGATATATTTTATGAATGGAAATAAAATCTCTTCTCTAGAAATGTTTGTCATTGAATTGTTTACATGTCCCATTTAGGGCAAGACTTAACAGGAGGGCAGGAACCTAATGAAATTATGTGCAACGATTTGTTTGTGCATGTGTATTTTTTTTCCTACTGAGACGCTCTAGCCCTCCATCAGATTCTTAAGAGGACGCGTGACTCCTGCCCCCAGACTAGGGCAGAAACACTGAGGTCTGCTGGCTTCTCTGCGGTGCTCCGTGGATTCAGCCTCTCTCGTCCTTCGAATTCAGCTTAGCTTCTTCCCTCCCACAGGCTTATAAAGCTGAACTTGCCCTCATCCTTATTTTCCAGGTGTGGTTCTCGGTGAAGGGTATGTGTGGTGATGTTCTCCTTTTTTTCTTTTTTAAGATTTTATTTATTTGTTTGAGAGAGAAAATGAGCATGAGAAGGGGGAGTGTCAGAGGGAGAAAGTACTGCCTGATGTGGGATGCGGTCCTGGGACTCCAGGATCATGACCTGAGCAGAAAGCAGTTGCTTAGCCAACTGAACCACCCAGGTCTTAACCAACCAACCTCCCCAAGGTCTGCCTCTTCGTGTCTTCCCTTCTGGGGCGTGGTTAAGATAAGAACCTTGAAGCCAGTCGGCCTGGGCTGAAATTCTCCTTCCTTGCTTAGTTGAGCAACATTGGGCAACCTTGGGCAAGTAACTGAACTTGATTGGGTCTCGGCTTCCTCTTCTGGAAGACGAAATAATAATGGATGACATCTATCTTACACGGTTCTGATAAGGATTAGATGGACTACATATATAATATATGTATGTTATAATAGACACACAGATGGTCCCCAACTAAGGGCGGCTCAACTTAAAAATTTTTTGACTTTACGATGGTACAAAAGGGATACACATTCTGTAGAAACCATTCTTTGAATTTTTATTTCCGGAGCTAGCGATATGCAGTTCAATGTCTATCACAGTGCTGGGTAGTGGCAGCCCCCAGTCCACTATGGGATCCCAGGGTGAAAAATCAAAACACTGACAGCCATTGTATACCCATTCAACAGTTCTGTTTCTCACTTTCAACACAGTATTCAATACATTACATGAGATATTCAATACTTTATTATACAATAGGCTTTGTGTTAGATGATCTTGCCCAACGCGAGGCTGACATCAGTATTCTGAGCACATTTGAGGTGGGCTAGGCTAAACTGTGAGGTTTGATGGGTTGGAGTATTAAATGTATTTCAGCTTATATTTTCAGCTTACTGGGGGTTTGCTGGGACATAACCCCATCGCAAGCTGAGGACGAGCTATATTACAGAAAGATAGTACCTCGTCCATAAATGTACCCTAATCTGTCATTTGCACTTCCCTCTCTGGTTTTAATCTTTTACTTTAGACGAGACCACATAAACTAGACTACACAAATCCGTTCTTCACGTCACCCCTTCTCCCAAGCTCTGGGCCATCCAGTGTTTTCTCTGGCCACAGAAAGATCTGTCTTCCTAAAGTATTCCTGTGCACCTGCCACTTCCCGCAGGAGCACGTCCTGTGGCTCCCAGTGTCTATCAGCTAAAGCCGGATTTTCTTGCCAGCCTACACTCCCACCACAGCTGGGCTCCCCTGCATTTCTGTGTCAGGTTACATAACTCTCTGTCGCCAAAACCATCTGCTCGCGTTCAGTGGGAATGTCTTGGGCATTCCCATCTCCTGTGTTTCTTTTCTTCACCTGCCACCATCCTGGGATGCTTCTTCCTATTCAAGTAAACCCCTGCTTCGTGGCCAGACTTGAGCTCTGTCTTATAATTCAGATCTTTCTCAGCTCCACCAGTCGTGGGTGCTGGCTTCCTCCGTTGAAATCTATAGGCTCCTTGTCCATATCATCCAACTGGCTCTTTTTTTTTTTTTTTTTTTAAAGATTTTGTTTATTTATTTGATAGAGATCACAAATAGGGAGGCAGGCAGAGAGAGAGAAAGGGAAGCAGGCTCCCCGCGGAGCAGAGAGCCCGATGCGGGGCTCGATCCTAGGACCCTGGGATCATGACCTGAGCCGAAGGCAAAGACTTTAACCCACTAAGCCCCCCAGGCGCCCCCCAACTGGCTCTTAACATAAACTTTCCTTCCGTTTCCTTCCCTTCCCTTCCTTCTCCCCCCCCAACCTTCCTCTCCTCTCCTCTTTTCCCGCCCCTTCCCTTCCCTACCCCCTTCCCCCCTTCCCTTTCTTTCCTTTCCCTTCCCTCTCCTACCCCCTCCTCTCTTTTTCCCTTCCCTTCCCTCTCCTCTCCTCACCTATTCGATTCTTTTTTCTTTTGTTTTCTTTTCTCCTTTCTTTCAGAGACCGAGAGAGGAAGAGAGCGTGTCTGTGCGCGCGCACTCACGCCCGAGCAGGGGGAGGGGCAGGGGCGAGCGAGAAACAGGCTCCCCGCTGATCCCAGGACGGAGATCGTGACCTAAGCAGAAGTTAGGCGCTTAACCAATTAAGCCACCCAGGCGCCCCAAACATTCCTTATTTTCACCTGGATTTTTTTTTTTTTTTTAAGCAACAAAAGCATATCTTAGAGTTCTATAGTCAGTTCAGCAATGTCCTTCTGGGCTAAAATCAAGGAGTCATCCACGTTGCCTTCCTTTCTGGAGGCTCTAGCGGAGACTCTGTTTCCTCACCTGTTCAAACTTCTAGAGGCTGCTGGAATTCCTTGGCAGTTAGCCCCCTTCCTCCTTCCTTATAGCCTAGGATGTTTCATCTCTCCATTCTGTAGCCGTGTCTCCCTCTGACTTTGAACTCAGCTGACCCTGGTTCTCTGGTCTTAAGGATTATGTCTTTTCACTTGGATTTTTAGAAGGTTGAAAGTAGATACGATTTATTCCAAGTTGTATGCCTAATTCCTATTTGTGTGTACAGTCAGGATGCGCACCATATGTGTATTCAATTATTTTTTGCCTATTCAGGTTAAAGCATAAAATATGCTTGATGTTAAAAATTCAAAGAATTTTGTATTTTTTCTTATAGTAATAAGTGAAATTTACCCTTTATGCACCCAGCCCAAATCCCAGATTGCTTCGTCAGAGGAAATGCTGTTCAAGTATCAGGTATAATTCTTCCATCTTCTTGCTTAAATATACTTGATGTTACAGGTATTTACACAAACACGCACCCCCGCCAAACTCTGTTTTTTATATAAATAGAATTATACTAGCACTATGGCCAAACATATTTTTGTTCTTGACCATGTATTGATATTTTCCCAACTATACATGTCTGTGTACCACTTGTGGCGAGCCAAGCATGGTGCTAAGACTGATATATGTTTTACCTTCTGTAGTTTTCCTAGCTGCCTTATGAAGTAGGTACTAATATGATACCATGTATTTCTGGAGAACTTGGAACTTAATTTAGTAACCTGTGGTCTCCAAGCCCCTCTTAACACTTACCATGTGGTTACTCCTACCATTATTTTATCTATTGTATTTGTTTATCCATTTATTTATAATTGTGGTAAAAAAAAAAAAAACCCAACACATATCGTCTTAACCATTTTTAAGTGTATAGTTCAGCAATGGTAAGTATCTTCACATTGTTCTGCAGCGCATCTCCAGAATTTTCTTGTCTCTTACATCTGGAACTTTGGCCCCCGTTGTGCAATAATTCCCCTTTTTCCGACCCCCCCAAGCCCTAGTAACCATCATTCTATTTTCTGTTTTTCTGCATTTGACTACCTCATATAAGTGGAATTATACCATATGTGACTTCTTGTGAGTGACTTATTTCACTGAGTGTCCTGGCCTCAAGTTTCATCCATGTTGAAGTATGTGCATATTCTCTTTTCTTTTTAATGCTGATAACTATTTCACAGTATGTGTGTATATCTTATTTATTCATTTATCCACTGATGGGCATTCGGTTTGCTCCCACCTCTTGCCTATTGTGAATACTGCTGCTATGAACACGGAGGTGCCAGTACCTCTTGGGACCCTGCTTTCAACTTTTTTGGTATATTTTCATATGCTTTTATAGAGAAGTGGGATTGCGGGATCAACTGGTAATTCTATTTTTAAGTTTTTGTTGTATTATCTTAAAAGACCCTGGTGTAGAGATCATGTGTTTCTTTGGCCATCCAGTATCAATTCCCATTTCTTTTGATAACAGCTCTGTGGTTGGGGGCATGGCTTCTCCCGATGGCATGCAGTAGAGTGGGACTTGCATAAGCGGTCTTCTAGCCAAGGAGGGTCCTTGACTGAAGCTCAGCTCATAAACCTCCTCTCTTATTCTGGAACTTTGCATCTGGACTGGATTCAGGCAAGGATCAAAAAGGGAGTTAGAACTCATTATTCTCACACTACCGGTCTCCGACAAAAATGACAAGCAGTTCCCACTTCCTAGATCCCTGGAGCTGCTTTGGTCCCTCTTCTTGCACAAGCCTTGGTCTCTGGCCTTCCTGTTAGGCCTGTGAGCTACCCAGTGTCCTTTCTGTAAATCCCCTTGCCCCAGGAGCCCAAATCTGTCTCCAGAGCTCACAGCCAAGACCCTTGGCACACACACCTGAACCGATATACAGTCTCCTCTGCCAAACTGAGGATTTCATCTGCTTGGCCTTTTCTAGAAAGTCCTCTCTGTTTTGGTTGTCCAGTGATCTCCTTTCAACTTTCAAATAATTTATCTTCATTTGTACTTGATTCCATTATGTTGACAGGATCTGAGGAAGTAGAGTCACAAGCATTGAGTAAGCCCTCTTGAACTGCTTGACCAAAACTGTGGGTGATCATAGGGAGGAAAAGAGAAGCAAGTTAACTTTTATAGCAATGTCCTCCTTTTCCTTCTGCCAAACCTTTTTTATGTCAGACCCACATATATTCTGAACATGAATTCATTGCGGATGGAACCAAATAAATACATTTAAACATGGAATCACCAACGCAACGCACCCCTTGCTGTTGTAGTATCTACGGCACCAAAATTTTGATTTCCTTGAAAATGAATATTCTCTTGTTGATGAGCTTCACAAAAATGGCACCATACTCTATATAGAGTTCCAGTTCCTGCTTTCTTTAAAAAAAAAAAAAAAAGATATCAACATCATGCTTTCTAAGATTCACTCGTGGTGTTCTATGGATCTCAAACTCTTTCATTTCATTGATGTGTGATGTGACTATATAATTACCACTATTCATTCATTTTCACCCTGATGATATTTGAGGCTTTTTTGGGTTAGGTGAGATAATGGGTTCATGGTGTTCAGTGATATTATCTTACTTTGTAATATAACTTTTGTAAATACCAAATATTATATTTATTATTTTTTTCCATTTTATTTTACTTTATTTCTTTTCAGTGTTCCAGCATCCTTTGTTTATGCACCACACCCAGTGCTCCAAGCAATACGTGCCCTCCATGGGTACCTGGGTGGCTCAGTGGGTTAAAGCCTCTGCCTTCAGCTCAGGTCATGATCCCAGGGTCCTGGGATCTAGCCCCTCATCAGGCTCTCTGCTTAGCGGAGAGAGTGCTTCCTCTTCTCTCTCGGTCTGCCTCTCTGCCTACTTGTGATCTCTGTCTGTCAAATAAATAGATAAAATCTTTAATAAAAAAAATACATGCCCTCCATAATAGCCACCACCAGGCTCACCCAACCCCTCGCCCCCTTCCCTTCCAAACCCTCAGTTTGTTTCTCAGAGTCCACAGTCTCTCATGGCTGGTCTCCCCCTCCAGTTTCCCCCCAACTTCCCCCAATTCATCCAATATGACATTTATTTGTTTGTTTGTTTGTTTGTTTGTTTTTAAAGCTTTTATTTATTTATTTGACAGAGATCACAAGTAGGCAGAGAGGCAGGCAGAGAGAGAGAAGGGGAAGCAGGCTCCCTGCCGAGCAGAGAGCCTGATGACTCTGGGACCACCACCGGAGCCGAATGATAATATGATATTTAAATATCAAAAATGATAATATGATATTTAAAAGGCAACATTCTCTGAGGAAGGGAGGCATTTAAAAAACTGTATTGGGGAAAACAGAATTAGACTCTACTAAACCCAGCTCTTATCACAGATCCGGTATTAATGTAGGTCAAATTGTATCTCTGACTTAACTACACATTTTTTTTAAAAGATTTTATTTTGGGGTCTCCTGGTTGGCTCAGTCAGAAGCACTAGCGACTCTTGACCATGGGGTTGTGAGTTCAAGGCCCACGTTGAGTGTAGAGATTACATAAAAACTAAATATTAATTTTTTTAATTTCTTTTAAGTTTTATTTATTTAAGTAATCTGACTAAGCCATTCCGGCGCCCCAAACCACACATTGTTACCACGTGGAAAAACACAACTTACAAGCACTGATTTTAGAGATGTGTTCTTGCTACTGCGTGCAGTCCCTTCCATCTGACCAGTAGGTGGCGCCCTAGGACTACTGTGTTTTTAATTAATCCCAAGCAGGGGGCTGGACTTCATTCCCTCACCCTGCCTCTGGAAAGACAAATTTTAACAAGCAGAATAAAGAAAAGGCCAGTCTATTAATTAGAAGGAAGAACAATCCTCTACACAGATCACTTAAATTCATTTATTCAGTACCTGGTTATTTCTTGACTATGATAACTATTGCGCATTTTACACACATTATTTTCACATTTCGCACGTTATTTTCACATTTCCCACATTAACAGAGCAGTCTGTCAGTTCCTTTATGGAACTCAGTTTTTACCAATAGATTCTGCACAGCACGTTTACCAGCACAGGGCACTGACTTTAGAGCTTATTCTTTTTGGAACACTTTCTATGCATAGTGTTGCCTGAGCCTGGACTGGCTTCCAGTTGAAAACACAGTCTTTTTCTCAGAGATCTTTTGGAGTAAGGAAAACAGCCAGGGGTGTTTGGCCTGCAGCAGGAAGATGTCCTGGGTGACCTCTTATCAAAGTTTCAGCCCTTCGATTATCCACCTTCTGTCCCTCCTTCACCCACCTTTGCCACTTGTGTTTCTTCCTGATCTTCCTTCTCTTTCCTCAGCTCTTCAGGAGGGACTTTCCCAGTGACATGATTATCCGAACCCCTTTGCCACTCCCACTGTCATTTCTGTTAAATTACCTATCAGCGTTCAAATTTGCTTCTGTCTATGCCATCATGACTCTAAGCAGCAGAAAAAAAAAGGTGAGGGGGAATTATCACCTAAAAACACCACACTGGACGACCTGGGTGGCTCAGTCCATTAAGCATCTGCCTTCGGCTCAGGTCATGATTCCAGGATCCTGGAATCGAGCCCTGCATCTGGCTCCTTGCTCTGCAGGAAGCCTGCTTCTCCCTCTTCCACTCCCCCTGCTTGTGTTCCCTCTCTCCCTGCCTCTCTCTCTCTGTCAAATAAATAAAAATCTTTTTAAAATAAGAAAAAGAAAAGACAGAACTCTGTGTGCTTCCTTAAAAAATACTAATAATAAATAAAGTAAAAATAAAAACAGCACATCTTTTTAGTTCCTCGGAGCCTACCATGTACTTAAATTCCAAATTATCTTACTGAGACAGAAAAGGCTTGATGAGTTTTTTGTGGTAAAATATATATAACCTACATACATGTACATGTACAATTTACCATCTTAATCATTTTTAAGTGTAGGGCTCGATGTCATTAAGTACATTCACAGTGTTATATGACCATCACCGCTATCCAGCTCTGGCGGAAGTTTTTTGTCTTTACAAACTGAAACTCTGTCCCCATTAAACAATAACTCTCTTTTCCATCTACCTCCAGCCCCTGACAATCACTTTTAAAAAGTTATTTTAAAAAGCTTCTTTTAAAAAAAAAAAAAGTATTTATTTATTTTAGAAAGAGAGACTGAGAGAGTGCACATGTGTAAGCTGGGGGAGGGGCAGAGGACAAGGGACAAGCAGGACCCCGGGATCATGAGCTGAGCTGAAGGCAGATGCTTAACCGACTGAGTCACCCAGGCGCCCCTCTACTTTCTGCGTCTCTGAATTTGACTCCTCTAGGTACCTCATAGGAGTAGAACCATCCAGTATTGGTCATTTTGCACCTGGCTTTATATGAACATTTGTTGATAATAGACTGTATTCCAGTGGCTCGTTGAAGGCTTCACATGTGCATCTCATTGAACAAGACGGGAGGTAGAAGGATGTGCTGTGGCAGTTTAGCAACCGGTGAAATCAAGGTTTAGGAAGGTTGTCACCAACTTAGCCACACAAAGCAGGTACTAAGCTCTGGCCTGGCCTTGCACCACACCCTCCGCCTCTTCACAGCCACACCCAAGGTCTGGGCTCCTGCCAGTGCTTCTTGCTTTGCCTCAGTCCTCAGCTAATGAACGTGGTCTGGTAACAGCAAGATTATGAGTTCTGACTCCCAATTTGCTTCAAATTAAAAATACATATGAAGAGGGGCGCCTGGGTGGCTCAGTGGGTTAAAGCCTCTGCCTTCGGCTCAGGTCATGATCCTAGGGTCCTGGGATCGAGCCCCGCATCGGGCTCTCTGCTCAGCAGGGAGCCTGCTTCCTCCTCTCTCTCTCTGCCTGCCTCTCTGCCTACTTGTGATCTCTGTCTGTCAAATAAATAAATAAAATAAAATAAAAATACATATGAAGAAAAGCAATCTGTCTTTCTGGCATTTCATTGGGAAAATGCTCCCATTTAAGCTCCATAAATGAAAAGTTAAGGGCTGCCAGTTAAAGGGAATGGGTGTGTGAGTGTTACAACCAAAAAAACATGAAACAAAAATTTGTGGTTAACTATTTTCTCTGTGTTGGGGTGCCTGCGTGGCTCAGTCGGGTGAGCGTCCGGGTCTTGATCTCAGGGTCATTAGTTCAGGCTCCTCGTTGGGCTCCACACTGGGCATGAAGCTTACTTAAAGAAAAAAATAATTCTCCATGTTCAGCTAAAAGCGTCTTAAGAGAAAAATTATAATAAAATCAAATATAATATATTCAGCAACCAGAATGTAAGAATCCTATCTGGTAGGATCAAACAAATTATGAGGCTACATGTTTATATCATTTCACTTAAAAAAAAAAAAAAAAGATTTCAGGGCGCCTGGGTGGCTCAGTGGGTTAAGCCTCTGCTCAGGTCATGATCTCAGAGTCTTGGGATAGAGCCCTACATCCAGCTCTCTGTTCAGCAGGGAGCCTGCTTCCTCCTTTCTCTGCCTGCCTCTCTGCCTACTTGTGATCTCTGTCAAATTAAAACAACAACAAAAAAAAAAGATTTCTTTTATTTGACAGAGAGAGAGACACCAAAAGAGGGAACACAAGCAGGGGGAATGGCAGAGGGAGAAGCAGGCTCCCTGCTGAGCAGGGAGCCAGATGTGGGCACAATCCCAGGACACTGGGATCATGACCTGAACCTAAGGTAGATGCTTAACCACTGAGCCACCTAGGTCCCCCTCATTGCACTTTTTTAAAAAGCTTTATTGATATATAATTTGTATACCACACAACCCCCCTCTGTATGGTGTACTGTTCAATATATTGGCTTTTTGCTCAGCTACAAATTGCCTTACCTTCTGACCACTTGCCATTTCTTCGATTGATTTGATCGGTGAGGGTCAACAGAGGTGAAGCCCAGAGTGCTGAGTTAAGCCCATTAGCATGAGCTGCTGAGTTCCACATTAGTAATTTTTTTTTTTTGTCCATAGGTTTTTATGTCTGCAATTATTTAATTCCTTAACCTTTTTGTGTCTCGCAGTTCGAATGTTAGTAGGTAATTTGGAGTTTCATTATTATACAATAGATAGAGCAAAATAGAAGTTTCAGTGTCTAGTCTGTGCCAGAAAGGTAGCAATATCAGCAGGGAGGTCCTTCCCATCCTTGTGTATCAGCATTGCCATGACAGGAAGGAGTTTCTACTTGCAAATTCAGATGTCTATCTCCTGCTGTTCTCAGAGGAACTGAGAACCCCCAGGCTCCCAGCCCCAGGCAGGAGCTCCTTTGCTGGTGCGGAGACCCTCAGTGTGCAGAGATAAGAGCAGGAAATTGTAAGGGGTCAGGCCTGAGGGGTGGGGGACAAAGAGCCATGGACCCAGGATGGTCTTCTTTCTTGGCTTCTGGCCTGCCTTCTTTTCCCAGATTCCAGGAATGAGGGTGGTAATAAGGCTGGAGAGCCTGGACAGACCAGTCGTGGGGATCCAGCCAGACTCCCCCTCAGTCTTATCTCCTCACAGTCTTATTTGGACATTGCAGATGCTGCACAGGTCATGCTAGAGTGAACCGAGGCTCAGGGCAGGGATGTCCTCAAGAAAGGGAAGAAATGGATATTGAGCTATTAGCTGGGTCTGCAGCAAAGTCCGCATGGACAAGGAAAAAGCTCTAATGACAGGATAAAGGAGAAAATTCTGTGGTTGGTCCAATGGAGAGATTGTATACAGAAAACGTTAGCCCATGTAGAGCTCTGTAAAGGAGCTGTTTTCTGTACTTCTGTGTAGTCACTAATCTTTCCCCAAATCCCACAAGGTAAATACATCATTATCCCCATTTTACAAAGAAACTGAAGAACAGAAAGTTTGATCACTTGCCAAATGTCTGATCAGTGACAGAGGCAGGATCAGAACTCTTCTGGGTCTGTGCTCTCCACACTGAGTTCTATACCCCAAACCGTGTACACACTAGGGGATTCTCTGTGTTTTCACAAATACATGGTACATTATATATCCCTGTTAACTTCTATGAAGACAAGCCAGTAATGGCAGTCTCGTGTCACTGGATTTACTTCCTACAAAAGCAAACCTTACCAGCTTCTTTTCAAGAGATGAATTCTTGGTCCCTCTGTCAGGTAGTCAGAGGGATCCTGGGCTAGACAATGTCCACAAACAGGAGGACAAATTCCATGACATCTGAAAGATGGTCAAGGGCACTATTGTCACCCACCTCTCATAAACCACAGTGGACGATGTAGTTGACTTATTAAAGCTAATATGGGGGGGGGGGGCGCTGGGTGGCTCAGTGGGTTAAAGCCTCTGCCTTCCGCTCAGGTCATGATCTCAGGGTCCTGGGATGGAGCCCAGCATCAGGGCTCTCTGCTCAGCAGGGAGCCTGCTTCCCTTCCTCTCTCTCTGCCTGCCTCTCTGCCTACTTGTGATCTCTGTCTGTCAAATAAATAAAATCTTAAAAAAAAAAATAAAGCTAATATGGCCACTCTACCCTTGAGTTTTGACTCCGATGGAGGCAAACATGTAGCTAGTATGACTTTTACAAATATGTTTGCATTTTTTTGTTCTAAAGGGAAACAGCAGCAATTTATTTTAAAATTTTGACCCTTCTTTTTTTTTTTCTTAAACTTTATCTTCCATGGTATCTTTTGTTTTGAGTACACATGAAAGCTATTAGGTGAGAAATTAAATCTTTGTGGTCCTTTGGTCAACTAAGTCACCCCTACCGTGGGCACAGCTCTAGGCACCCAGGACACAGAGGCAAACAAGACACACCGTCTCCAGGCTCATGGAATTAGTTGGGGCTGAGAGATGATATGCAAATAAGTAAATACAATAAGCAAGGTGATTTCAGATAGGTTTGTATATATATTCAGGAAGAAATTAACACATCATGGTGTCTGAGAGACAACTGTAAAGGGGACACCATTATCTCTTAGATGCCACATCCTGTGTAATGAGCATTTATGAAGTACCTGTCATGTTAAGCATCTGAGATACAGAGAAAAGATAAAACACACCATCTGACCTCTCTAGCAGCAACCAATGGGAAATCATACATTAGGCAGGTGGACTTGTGACCTGTCTTTGAGTTATCAGACAAAACTTCCTGGGATACCCTTGACATTAAAATGTTAATGACAGGGGCACCTGGGTGGCTCAGTGGGTTAAAGCCTCTGCCTTTGGCTCAGGTCATGATCCCAGGGTCCTGGGATCGAGCCCCACATCGGGCTGTCTGCTCCACGGAGAGCCTGCTTCCTCCGCTCTCTGTCTCTCTGCCTGCCTCTCTGTCTACTTGTGATCTCTGTCTGTCAAATAAATAAATAAAATCTTTAAAAAAAAATGTTAATGACACCAAAAGGGTCTCTGGCTTGAAGGCCCACAGTGAAATAGGGTCCCTCCCAGCTTGGTGGGAACAATTTGGTAAGAAACATTTCCTATATAGAGATCTCCACTCCCCGGATTAGAACCTTAACCTCAGTTTGCTCATTACACAAGGATTGTGGATCTACTCCTGCCAGAGGCATTCAAAACATGCCACGCTGGTGTTGCATAAAAAAAAAAAAAAAAAAAAAAAATCTTGCGTATTCAGCAAATATAAGCTGGCGAGCAGAGCCAGGGTCACCCGCTTTTGAGAGGGAAGCTGCCGTTCTCCGGCCTCGGGCTGAATGCAAGCAATGGACATTGAGAAGGTCAACTCCATGGACTTTGGGGAATTTGTGGATGTGTTTGGGAATGTCATTGAGAGGTGTCCTCTGATTGCCGCTGCTGTTTGGTCCCAGCGCCCGTTCTCCAACTTGGAAGATTTAGAGAAGCACTTCTTTGCCTTCATTGACGCCCTTCCGCAGTCAGGTAAGCCTTCGGCATTAGACGCTTAGAATCTCCACAAAAGGATTTCGAATATGCTTATCAAAATATTTTTATCTTTTTTTTAATTTTTAAAAAGATTTTATTTATTTACTTGACAGAAAGATCACAAGTAGGCAGCGAGGCAGACAGAGGGCGGGAGCAGGGGAGCCGGCTCCCTGCTAAGCAGAGAGCCCCATGCAGGGCTGATCTCAGGACCCCAAGATCATGACCTGAGCTGAAGGCAGAGGCTTAACCCACTGAGCCACCCAGGCGCCCCTCAAAATATTTTTATATGTTTCAGCCTAGTTGCTTATTGCTGATATGTTGATCAGCACTTTTTATTGTAAGGTTTACTTTCCTCAGGCTTATTCAATGCGAGTCAGACACTTGCAAGGTGTTAGGCCAAAGTGGAATTAAAGATGTATGTTGGTCTCAGCTCAGGTAGTGATCTCAGGGTCATGAGTTCTAGCCCCTTATTGGGCTCCACACTGGGCACAGAGTCTGTTTTTTTTAAAAATTGTATTAAATTTTTAGAAAAAGAGACATACGTTGGCTCAGGTAAAAGAGCTGTTAAATATTAAAGCTATGAGGTCAAGAGGAAGAGGAACAGGCACTTGTTTCCTCAGGCCTCATAGTCGCTCAGAGGCCAAAGGTCAGGCAGAGGGCCCACCCTCTCTTAGCCAAGTGTGTTCACTTTGGGAATGTCCTGTATGCAGGACAGGAGACAGCACAGTATCAGAATATCTCAGGAGCCCAGGGGAAAGAGCAGATGGGTGACATTTTTACCAGAAAGGGCCAGTTTGGACTGGACCGCCAAGGAAAGTAAACTCATTCAGATCAGCAACTCCCTGAGGGAGTGAAGGGGAAAAGACAAAAATCTGAAAGAATTCCTCTGGAGAAAGGGAAAGAAATTGTTGACTTCCTCTGGGTAGAGAGAGAAAAGAAGACACTTTTGGGTGTAGGGTGAGGAGAGGCGGGGGTGGAGGTTTAGTCTAACCCCAAGTGACTCAGAATGACACATGGCCTCACAAAGATTCAGAGGCCCAGGATTAGAGCCCACTTACTGGGCTGTCCTGTATCTTCAGAAAAGCTCGAAGAGAGATGAGGGGCAAGGGCTGCCTTCACAGAGGGGCCTTCTACAGAGATCTGGTCTGTGTGTGGAGGGGTTGGGGGAGAATGGCCACTCTCTTCACCATTACAAGGCCAAGAAACAGAACTCTTGCCTATCCATCCGGAGTTTGACATTCAGGATGGTTTCCAATTGTCAGATGAATGTCTCCCAAGGAAGGAACTCATTTTAATTTGTTTTAAGCACATTTAGCAAGAGGGGAGGAAGGTGTTAGAAAATCAAACTGACAGAAATATCAGGACTATGTTGGCAGTCACCCAGTTCTCAGGGCCTTTTTCAGCTCTGCCACTGGGCTCAGAAATTAATGAGGCTGATGGACACCAGAGCCTTGTGACTGATGACTCACAGGAATGTTCAGCCCTGGCTTGGGGAGGGAAGGGGTTCCCCTTGTCAGCCCACAGCCTACAGAGTGAGCTGGAAAGAGCAAGAACCCATGTTCATGTTCACCATGTTCACCAGAACCCGTGTTCAAAATGTCTGACAGGAAAATGTGGGTGAAACGAAAGCCTTCAAGACCAGAGGGAAATAATTTTTAAAGGGTGTGAATGCCTTATGAATAGCATTTTTTTCTATCACGGTAAAAATAAGAGAAAAATCCCATTATCTGTCTTAAAACACAAGGGATGATGGGACTGGGTGATGGGGCTGGGGAGGGAAGGTATTACATGGATAATTTAAATCCAGTATTCACTGGTTTATCCAGTTACTTGACATTTATTTAGAGTTTGCTGTGCCAGAAACTTAGATAATAAAATTAAAACTTCCCTATTTCTGTCTTCTTTCCCACCAGCAGGCACCCTGATAGGTTTGAGCAGAGGTTCTGGGTAAGGTCTAGTTAAGGGGTGCTTGGGTGGCTCAGTTGTTAAGCACCTGCCTTCAGCTCAGGTCATGATCCCAGGATCCTGGAATCGAACCCCGCATCAGGCTCTCTGCTCTGCAGCAAGCCTGCTTCTGTCTCTCTCTCTGTGTCAAATAAATAATAAAATCCCAAAAAAAAAAAAAAAAGGTCTGGTTAAGGTTAAATCTAATCACAATCCCGAGCAAAGTGGGATTTGGGGATTGGCATTCACTCCCTCTCTCCCAAGGCTTATTTTTGATCCTTCTCCTAACTCAACAGGAACTCTGTATTCCAGCCAGTGTCAGAATCTTACATCATTCAGTGAATAGGATACTGGGACTTAATAAAGATTTAAATGCATGAAATCATTTAGAAGGTGAGATCATGAAATGATTTTTAAAGATGATGGTTCCTGATATTACCCTGTTCCCACACATTTTCCCTGGAGTGACTTTAGTGGCAAGTCAGTGGGACAAAATGCCCAGAGGAAACTGGAGGGTTGTTCGTTTCTAGACTAGACATTGCTCTGTGGAGGGACTTCCCTGTGGGCTGCTTCTCAGCCCTAAGCCAGCGTCCACACTCTCTCAGACAGCTGGGAGCAGAGCTTCAATGCTGTATGGGTGGTCACACTGATGAGGTTGCTGCTGCTGATGTTGTTAAATAAGCAACTAATAATAACAATAGCTACAATGCATTTCACCCTTACTATTGGTGTGTTTCAGGCACTTTTCTCAGCACTTTGCATTTGTCAACTCATTGTATCCTTGTAACAATCTTATAAAGCAAGTATTATTATTATACCCATTTTACAGATGAAAACTAAGGCACAGAGAGATTAAATAACTTGGTCAAAAGAACACACAACTAGAAAGTGGCAGAACTGGAATTCAGAACTCTGATAGTCAACCCAACAGCTTTTGCGGCATTTTTAGAGAATCAGGGAGGAACAGCTAGAAACATTTTCTAGGGGTTACGTCTATTTGTTCAGTAATTTATTCAATTAACATTAATGCCCGATGTCCCAGACGCTATGTTCAGCTGTTTAAATAAGCAAATAAAATAGGATTTACTGACTAGTCTAGCTTTAATCTTTGCATGGTTGGGAACAAATGGGTGTAATAGTCTTTGAATCCTAAAGCTAAAAGACACCTTAAAGTAAAGTTTGGGATATGGTAATCTACTTGGTCAAGACTTTGTTTTATACATGATCTAAGAAAACTGTCTATGGGGCACCTGGGTGACTCAGTGCGTTAAGCCTCTGCCTTCAGCTCAGGTCATGATCTCAGGGCCCTGGGATCAAGCTCTGCATCGGGCTCTCTGCTCAGCAGGAAGCCTGCCTCCTCCCTTCCCCCGCCTACCTCTTGCCTAGTTGTGATCTCTGTCAAATAAGTAAATAAAATCTGAAAGAAGAATGAAGGAAGAAAGGAAAGAAGAAAGAAAGAAAGAAAGAAAGAAAGAAAGAAAGAAAGAAAGAAAGAAAGAAAGGAAGGAAGGAAAGAAAAGAAAAAAGAAAACCGTCTACCATTAGTGGAAATGAAAATCTTGTTTCTAGAGTAAACCAAGGTTGACAATCGATTTCCATTGCACTATGATGATTATTGGTCAGTAGGTGGCAGTCCAGGATTAATATTCAGCTCTAGCTCAACTGGCAAAGTACTCTGAGCCAATCAGTTCCTCATTTCCAGGCAAGGGGCAGGGCAAAAGTAAAGGGAAGATGGTTGAAACACTTACCCATACACACATACCCTCACACACAAACACACACAGCCAATAACAAACCAATTCAGTATTGATTTGTGTTAAAAATCAAAGAGGGAAAAAGCCCTCTCATAACATAGGGTTAATCGTGTATCTCCTTGTGACATTCCAAAATTGCACAGTCGTTCCATAATTTATTACTTAATACATATTTCATAGTTGTTGAATGAATAAGAAAGATACTCATAATTCCCTGAAATGCAGATTCTAAGGTACTTAGAAGAGACTATTAAAGGGTGTTCAATCAAAAAAAACATATAGCACTCCTTCCTGAGAGTGATGTGTTGGTCAGGTGCCCACTGGGTCCCAGGAATTGTACCAGGCATGGGGGACAGAGCAGTGAACAAGACAAGTGCCTGCCTTCAATGAGTTTACATTCTAGTAAAGAGGGATAGGATGAACATGAATAAGGAAGATACTTTCACATTCTAGGAACTCTTAGAAGAAAATATGTAATAAAAGAGGTCATTCTTAGGAAGTGACATTTGAGTTTAAGACTGAGAAATGAGAAGGAAGCAGTCTAAGATCCAGGAGAAGGCCATCTGAGAAAAGGAACTTAAAATTTTTGGCATTTCGGGAGCACAGAAAGCCCACAGTGTGGGGAGAATAGTGACAAGTGGAGAGATAGAAGGAAAGAGAGGTCGGGTACAGGGACTGAGGAGGTGGTAAAAGTGAGGGGAGATGCTCATTTGGACTCAGGTTGGAGCAGGAGAGATGGAGAGATGTGACTGGGTTCTCAGAATACATTTTAGAGTTCGATTTGCAGGTTTTTAAAACGTGTATTTATTTATTTAGAGAGAGCAAATGGGGGGAGGGGCAAAGGGAGAGGGAGTCTCAGGCAGACTCCCTGCTGAGTGTGGGGCCTGACCGGGTAGGGGGGCTGCTGTATTTCAGGACCCTGAGACCAGGACCTGAGCTGAAGCCAAGAGTCTGCAGAGGTTTAACCGACTTCACTACCCAATCGCCCCTCAATAGTTTGTTTTTTTTAAAATGGATTTGGGGGGAAAGACAGGTCAAAAACAAAGAGAAATGAAGGGTAACTTAAATTTTTAATCTGAGTAACTAGATGGGCAGTGGTGTCGTTTTCTACAATGGGGAAAATTTTACAATTGAGAAGACAAGGTAGAAAATGGGAGCTTGTTGTGTCTGAGGGGCGTAATAATCATCCAAATGAAAATATTGAGTGTCCTTATGGATTACAACACAGGAACTCCTTGGCAAGCTGTAGGCTGGACTGGATCTGGGTGTCGTTAAAAAACACACACACACACAAAACAAAACAAAACGGAGGGCATTCCTGCTGGTGGGGTCCCTGCTTAGCGGGGAGCCTGCTTCTCTCTCTGTCTGCCCCTCCCCCTACCTCATTCTCTCCCTCTCTTTCCTTCTCTCTCTCTCTCAAATAAAGAAATGAAATTCTTAAAAAACAACAAAAAAAACCTGATGACATTTAAAGATACAGAACTCAGTGAGAACATCTGGGCATCAGTGTAAATACAGAAGGGAAGACAGGTAAGTACTGAGTCCTGGGGTACTCCCGTGTCAGTGATCTGGCAAAGTAAGAACCAGCGAAGAAAGGAGGCCAGCGCTGGTAATCTTTTAAGGAGAGAGGAGCGAGCCTGTGACATTCTCTCCAGAGGCTGAGGAAGAAGACCGGGCACTGGTCATGGGGCTTGGGCAAGATGTCCATCATCTGTGGCCCTGATGAGTGTGCACTCGCTAGTGGGCAGGGCTGAAAGCTTAACAGAATGAACGTGAAATAGGAGGCGTGAAATAGGAGGTGAGAAAACGGGGAACACTGCGTAGACAACTCCTTTGAGGAGTTCACTGTAAGGAGGAGCAGCGATATAGAAAGAAACTAGAGGACAGTAGGGAATCAAAGGTAGGTTTTAATTTCCTTTTTTTTTCTTTTTAAGATTTTTTTGTTTATTTGTTTGACAGATAGAGATCACAAGTAGGCAGAGAGGCAGGCAGAGAGAGAGAGAGGAGGAAGCAGGCCCCCCGCTGAGCAGAGAGCCTGATGCGGGGCTCGATCCCAGGACCCCAGGACCATGACCCAAGCCGAAGGCAGAGGTTTTAACCCACTGAGCCACCCAGGCGCCCCTAATTTTCTTGATGGAATGGTTGATTCTAAGGCATGTTTGTCTGTTGATGAGGATAACAGAGCATGGCGTGGGAAGGAGAACTGGATGTTTGAAACTGGAGTCTTGAGATGAAAAGCAGGGCTTGGGGGTGCCTGGGTGGCTTGGTCCTTTGCCTTTGGCTCAGGTTATGATCCCAGGGTCCGGGGATCGAGCCCCACACGGGGGAGGGGTGTCCTTGCTCAGCGGGAGGCCTGCTTCTCCTTCTCCCACTCCCCCTGCTTGTATTCCCTCTCTCGCTGTGTCTCTGTTGAATAAAATCTTTTTATAAAGGAAGGAAGGAAGGAAGGAAGGAAGGAAGGAAGGAAGGAAGGAAGGAAGGAAGAAAAGCAAGGCTGGCTTCAAGAACACACAGAAGGGACAGATGATCCATTGTACCAGGAGGGAGAACACACTAGTTCCTACTGATGTAGGGACTCTGGTGGACTGGAACAGGGTTCTAAGCCAGTTGCCTCTTCCGCAGTGGCCACAGTTGCCTGTGCCATTCTCCTGTTGAAACAGAATGAGCTCTGGGCCAGGAACTCTCCTAGATGCAAAGATTCATGACTTGTGGTCGTAGCAAATAATACATGTCTACATACGTGTGACAAGGCAGTGGCACAAGCAGTACGATTTTAAGAAAGACTGAAGAGGGGCGCCTGGGTGGCTCAGTGGGTTAAGCCGCTGCCTTCGGCTCGGGTCATGATCTCAGGGTCTCCTGGGATCGAGTCCCACATCGGGCTCTCTGCTCAGCAGGGGGCCTGCTTCCCTTCCTCTCTCTGTGATCTCTTCCCTTCCTCTCTCCTACTGTGATCTCTCTCTGTCAAATAAATAAATAAAATCTTTAAAAAAAAAAAAGAAAGAAAGAAAGAAAGACTGAAGATTAGGCAGCATTGACATAGTCCTGAGAAGCACAAGATACTCCACTGCTGAGCTGCCCCCACCAACGAGGGTGGGGAGTATGCTCATGGGGTCAGCGGTGTGGGGCAATAAAGGAAGAGTCTTTGGTTAGATGGGATCAGGTTCCCTTTTTTTCTGAGCTGCCATCCTCTGAGGGACTCCCTGTACTTTTCTCTTTATCTGCAGCTCTGTGCGTGCATGTGCATGTGTGTGTGTGTGTGTGTGTGTTCTTCTTCTCTTTGCTCTGCCCTTTTCTGGGCCTCCCTTCTCTCCTCTTCTCCCACTCCTCCCTGCAAACAGTGTAAAACACAGGCTGGATCCTGGGCAAACATTAACCCCAGGCGGCATTTTCAAGAGGGGAATCAAACCCAGGGGAGTGAGAAGCGAGGTGTGAAAGCAAAAAGGAAAGAGGGACCAGCCCCGCTGCACCTCTACCTCTCTCTGCTCTGTGGTCAGCTAGGGGAGTCCGCTGGGGAAGGACCCCCATGCGGGCGCCACCCAATAGCTAACTACTTCTCCCCAGCTCCAGTTAGGTCTCTAGAGAATAAAAAATAAGGGGGGAAGGGAAGCTGAGAGAAGGGAGTCGGTGAGAATACTGACTCTCAGCCAGACCCCCCCCAAACCCCCCCCACACACACACACAAGTCACCACTGTCTACATGCTGCTTTGAAAACCTGAATATGCAAGGAGGGAGAGCCCGGGGGAGCCCTCAGGGTCGACTTGCAGAGCCACCCACGACTCTGTTTCCCCATTCCCAGCCGGCTGTTTGCGGGGGCCCAGGGCTGGGTGGGTGCAGAGTAGATTCTGCGTGGCAGGTGTCCGCTGGGCACAGCCAAGCTCCAGGGCCAGCGTTTGGGGCCGGGAGTGCAGGTAGGGAATTTAACGCCTTCATTTTCGCCCCACCCGGACCGGGCTGGACGCAGGAAATAGAAAAGAACCACCTGGCATTTGCAGCGCCCCAGGGATAGGGCTCCTGAGAGGGGGTCTAAAACAGTGGTGTTATAAAGATGGGAGAATTGGCGACACGAGTTTCGTTTAAATAAGCACCCCTTAGCCTCATAGGGGCAGCCAGTGCCCCCAAACCGCCTGGCATTTGAGCTACTAAGTGACCTTGAGTAGGTCACCTAATCCCATCGGAACTTTCACTGAATGTTTTCTTAAATAAAGATGTCCCCACCCCAGTTATCCCTACCTGGCCCCTGTCCCAATCATCGTTTAATTGGGCAGAAACTACCAGGTTTGAGTACTGGGAGGTTTATGCCGTAACTAAAGCAAGTTTTAAATGATCTTCTTTTCCAACAGAACTCATGGCTAATCCCAGGGCCACAGTCGGATACTCCCAACTGCACCACAGTCCCATTAACAGTGTTTACTACGACTTCTAATAATGGCTGTTTATTGGATGTTTTGCTAGCATTAGGCACTGTGTGTGGTTTTTTCTTTTTTTTGTTAAGATTTTATTTATTTAAATAAAAGACATCACATTTAAATTTAAATAAAGAGAGATCACATTTAAATAAAGAGAGATCACCAGGTAAGGATAGAGACAGGCAGGGGGAGGGGGAAAAGCAGGGTCCCCACTGAGCAGAGAACCCAATGCAGCCTGGATCCCAGGACCCTGAGATCATGACCTGAGCTGAAGGCAGAGGCTTAACCCACTGAGCCACCCAGGGACTCAGGCACTGTGTTTTAGGGAAATGAATTGTCTCTAATGCTCACAGCTCCTCTGCAAGTTAGATGTCATTATCCTCATTGTACAGATTACGGCCGTCTGCTGACCATATCTGAAATTCTGCCCAGCCTTGACTATTCGAATTCTCTCTCTAGAGAGAGAGCAAAATGGCTGGCTGGGGCTCAGGGAAACTCTCTGGATTTGGATTTAAAATCTCAGGTGTCAATCATCAGGGATTTCCAATTTTAGGTCTAGGAGATTATGAGAAACTATCTCCCAAGAAAACTCCAAGGCAGTCTGCAGTGTCTTTGGAACCTACAGTTGGAGAAGGGGAAGGAGCCTCAGGCAGGGTAGGTGATGAGTGGGTGTTATTTTCCTAAAAGGAAAAAAGTCACTTTCATTCAAAGGGCTGTGGAATTCCGGCTGGAAATGGGTTTCTTTACACTTAATCATCTGTAAGCCTCTTTGGATGCTTGATTCCAGAAGCCCAAAACTCACACTTAGGATCACAAAATCTTGGACATTTATTTGCCAAGCCCCATGGAGGTTATCCCTCTGGACCCTCCCCGCCTGTCTCCTTTGGAACAGAACGAAACCCATTCTGTGGCTTTTGCAGGAAGTCTTCAGGCCCCCGTGTCCGGCCCTCTGAGACATCAAAGCCCCCTTGAGAGCAAAGGACTTTGAAAAGATACGAAATGCTCGGTCTCCTTATCGCGTCCCTGCTCCCTCCCGAGCAAGTCGTAAATTCCGAGCCCCAGTGGCCTCTCCCCTCCGCTCTTCTAGCCCCAAGGTCTCAAAGGACAAACTTGTCACTTCCCGCCCCGCCCCTGGGTCCAGGCCGAGGCCCCTGAAGCTGGGACGGAGGGGCGCAAGGTTCGGGACGTGTTTGAGGGGCGGTGGCCGTGGGCATCCCTGCACTTCCAGGACACCCCTTGCTGCCCTTCGTCACCTCCTGAAGACCCGGCTTCCCTGGCGAAGCCCTCTTCGGGCGGTGCAGGCGCCCGGGCTCGGGCGGCCCGCAGCCCCGTGCGCCCTCTCCGCCGCGCCCGCGGGGTAACGTGTTCCCGTCGCGTGTCTGTGCTTTCCTGCAGGCCAAGAGGGCATCCTGCGCTGCCACCCGGACCTGGCGGGCCGCGAGCTGCAGCGGGGAACGCTCACCGCCGAGTCGCAGCGGGAGCAGAGAAGCGCGGGCCTGACGAGCCTGAACGCCGAAGAGCGGCTCCGGCTGGCGGAGCTCAACGCGCAGTACCGCGCGCGCTTCGGCTTCCCCTTCGTGCTCGCCGCGCGCCTGAGCGACAGGGCGGCCGTGCCGCAGGAGCTGGCGCGCAGGCTGCACTGCCCGCCGGCGCAGGAGCTGCGCACCGCCCTGGGCGAGGTGAAGAAGATCGGCCACCTGCGTCTCGCCGACCTCCTGGGCGCGGAGCAAACCTGACTGTAGTGGCCGCGCGAGCCCGGGACCCAGGGCGCACGTCCGGACGCGCGGGGACGGTAGCTGGCGCGGGCCGGGAACGGCGCCCAACACGCGCGCAGAGGGAGGGGAGAACTGAAGCCACCGCACGAATAATGAGCCCTTTTGTCCACCCACTCACACGCGCACGCTTTGCCAAAATCTCTGTAGAGGTCCGTGCTTTGGCCCCGATTTATCCAGCTCACTGCTTCAATTCTTCACTCCCTTTGCAGCCCGTTGACACCACCAGCCTTTGTGGATTCCAAAGCGCTTATCCAGCTCTTGTTGGGTCCGCATCCTCTCCCGCTAAGCCCGAGCTGCAAAGCAAAACCGAAGGAAAAGGCATCTTTTTATTCCACAGCACTTTGTTTTTTCTTCCCCACCTCTTTTGCCATACCGACATTAACATGTGAGCAGAAGTAGTTTTCTCCCTCTGGGGCGCCTACGGGAGCCGGGAGCCCGGGCGAGGAGAGCGAGGTACTGATTTGGGTCCTCCGCGCCCGGCAAGCCGCGGGTGGGGGGTCCGTGGGCGAATTGGAGCCTCGCGACGGGCCAACGTTGGGAAGGCGCCCCGTGGGGGCAGGCGGAGCAGCTGCCACAGGCACTCTTGAAAGAGGGGTGGGAGTGGGGGTGTCTCCAAGCTGGACGGGCCTGAAAGTCAGGGGCAGGCGGCCTCCCCGCCTCTTCCAGAGATCGTCCCACCACCCCCGACTCTCACAAAGGTCGTCCCTTGAGACTTGGGTCGTCAGAACTTCAGGCTGCCTCGGGAGAGCCATCGGTCATTAAAAAGTTAATAATAAAATAAATAATAATAATTTAATAATACTCACTGAGTAGTGCTGGATATTCTGGCCCCCAAGATGAGGATGAAACCACCCCCTACAGCGCTGATAAAGCAGGTAATGGAGGAAAATGGTGCCCATTGCAATCTTTCTGGCCCGCGTTGGCGGTTTCTGGGGAGGTTACCAACCCTGGGGCTCCAGCGCTGTCCGCCCTGAAAGCCAGAATGTCCATTCATGCAAAAGGGGTTGATCTCACACATTCTCTCTCTCTGGGGAGCATGGGTTCTCCCCACACACTGGAGGGTTTGTCTGACCCCAACAACACGACTGAAGTTTGTGTTGGCACAGGAGAAACAAGTCATACCCATCCTCCTAGATGCAGACCTGGTAAGAAGTGAAGGCCCTTTTGAAGACTGGAACCTCCATTAGGGACCATCCCAGGCCCAGGGTAGCAGCAGCAACAGCAGCAAGAAAACCTTTTCACAAAAAGCAGTGTGGCCACACATCGGTTGGGGGGCTGAATCTCACAGAAAGAAGCTGCTCTGACCACACCAGGTATTTCAAACAGGGAACCTCCATCCCTCCTTTCCCACCATACAGGTTTTCTCTGCTCGAGGTAAGGGGGGAAGATTGGAGCTGGTGAGGGGGCTAGGTGGGGGTGCCAGGGCAGTGAGCTGTGGCTACCCACATCCCTGTAGATTAATGCCAGGGCCTGGCTGGCCTGGGCCTGTGCCAGAGGCTTCTCCGGAAGCTAGAGCACCAGGTGTACACTACAAAGGCAACTTGATGACTCAGTTCCTGTGCTGTAGAACCCCAAGGCTACGGTGGGCCCCTTAGGCCTGGGGCTAGAATCCTGCTTCACTTTAGATGGGTAACTTGGGGGCCTAGGATACAAGTGCCATCAGACTGGGTCTGAGACACACTAATCCACTATATTCAAGCCACCCCGTCCAACCCTAGGATAAGTCCTGCTTAGATAGATGGCCCCCCACTGCAGAGTCTGGACTGTCCCTGTGAATAGGCTCGACCTAAGGCAGCCAGGCTTGGAGGGTTGGGGGACGACACTTCCAGCTACAATTGTAGACCGAGTGTCCAGGAGATCTGGACCTCTGGGGCTGGCTCCACCTGGGTGTCCTCAGTCACACAGTTACATTTCAAAGCTTGCCCGAAATTGTTTCTTTCTGCAGGGGGATGTTCCGTGGGGGGAGACCCTGGATCCACCCCTGAAAGGAGCTGGGAGGTTCCTCGGCCAAGACTCCGGAGCTCTTGTAGTCTTACAGGCAGACGCAGGACGCGGGACATGGGCGCCAAGCTGGCAAGGGCTCTGGCAAATACAACTGGCAGTTCTGGCTTTTTTTTCCTCCAGTAGGAGCGAAGAGCCCAAGGCTGGGTCTTGTGGGAGCAGGTCACCTGTGGCTGCCAAAGTCCAGGAGAGCAGTTTTCTGTGGACTCACACAGCAACACGCCCTGGGCTTGTGCTGGCCTTGGCCTGGCGGAGACATTTTTTCGTTTCCGTGCTGTCCTGCGCAAGAGGCGGGAGACAAACCCAGATGGTGGAGACCAAGGGCCACTGTCTGAGGCCTTCCTGTGTGTGCACCAGCACAGGCGGCGGGGTGGCCTCAGAGCATTGGGCATCTGGGGTTCCAGAGTTGTTGGTGCAGCTCCTAGGGTGGGTAATTTAATCTTTTACTTACTAATTCGTTAACACACGAACACAATAGCAATGCAAAAAATAGTTGGAAGGCGAGGAGCTGCTTTCAGTCCCCTAACCCTGCAGCCCTTCCAAGCACACTCCCTTCCCAGGTGCCGGTACTGCTTTGCCAATTTTCACCCCCCTCTTAAAATGTCCAACCCCAACCCAGCGTGTGCTCTGAGCAAAAAGAGTGCTCCCTGCTCCCGCTAGGAATCCACGAGCCCAGTCCCAGCTTGGCATTCACACGTGTAACTGAGAAACCAAGTTGGGGAGGGGTCTGCTTTCATTTGCCCAGAGATGCCGTCTTTTTGGTCTGTGTGTCCAAAAGATGTCCACGGACACGGGCATGGGAAGAAGAGAAAGGGGAGAAATGACAAGACAATTTCTTTGCATAAATTTCTTTATTCATTTTAAATTTGACGCACTTCCAGAGATCAGCCTTAGGATGTCAATTCCAGTTCAAAAATAAAGAGCTCTTTTTAGTAAGTATGTACTGTAGGACAGGAGTAGATGGAGACCTTCTTGGGATGGAAAACTTGGGATGGAATTTATGGAAAATTCGCCATTCAATAAACTAATAAACAGCAGTTAGCAGGTGCCCGTGAAAGAGAGAATAAAAGAGAAATAAGTGGGATGCGGGAAGTAGTCCGAAATGTTGCAACAGCAGAACCTGATTGTTCTGGTACTATTTGGTGTGGGGGCTGGGGGGTGGCAGTGGGGAGTTTGGATTCCGGGAATCGTCTAGTTGGTTTTGTGTTTCCAGGGTGGCACCAGCAACCTTAGTAATAATTAACATCCATACAGTATCTTATGGGTTCCAATGTACCTATAGTAGCTCATTTAGTTTTAGTGACTGGAATAGCTAGCTGTGTGACCTTGGGAAAGTCGCCCAACCTCTCTGAGCCTTGGATTTCTCCCCTATAAAGTGGAAGTGCTGCACGAACAGTAAGTCCCCTGTCCCCCCTCCCGGGTGAGTAGCTTCCCAGTGACTCAAGGAGAGCTGAACCTTATCTGAGCCCCTTCCCTCAGCCTCATAAAGACTACTGTGTAGGGCTTCCTCGGAACATATTTTCATATGATAAGCAAAGGTCACTCTAGGCACAGACGTTGTGAGTGAACAAATGGTAACTGAAGGCCTTCCACGTCAAGACCAAGTGATAACGTTTAGCTGCTGCTGGCCCGGGAGCCCGATTCTCCTCAGCATCAAGGGTTTTTCTCCTGGGGTGAGACCCCAAGGCCCTCCCTTGGGGGACTTTAAATCATTCTCAGTGCTCATCCATCACACGGAACGGGAATGGGTTATACGATAACTCCACAGTGACCACAGACTCTAATTTCAGAAGAAAGAATGAAAACAGGCCACCATCACTTATTTTCATCATATCCACCCAATGAGCAAAACTGGATTTCTATACCCAAATGTCACCCTCTCCCTTGAGGCTCTTTCTTTTCCTAAATCTCTTGGCTTCAAGAATGTAGATAGAAGAGAATAATGAAAACTGTAAATTCCTTGCCTTGGACAAGAAAGCCTTGGATTCCTCTGTGAGACAAATAAGGCAGTGGATTTCCCCCATGCTCCTGCCCCCTCTCCCCTGAGTGGTAAAACTCTAGTCCACTAAAGACCTCCCACAAATTCAGGAACTTTTCCTCAGGTAGAAAAGCCCAGATACTCAGTTTGCCGCAGAGGGTGGGTGGGGGAACATTCTTGACTCTGAGGGGGGCAAGGGACATCTGCTCTTGTGAGGGAAGCCTGGGCAGCTGTGGACAGCTGCGGCCCTCACTGTTGTTCAGAATGAACGCGTTGGGGATCCATTGTGGCCTGATGGGGCTGAGCGGGCAATGGACTCTGGGGACGCCCCACAGAAAGGACACTGCCATCGATTTCCTTCGATTTCCTTCCCAGAGATGTTAGCTGAGTGAGCCGCGGCGGGGGGCGGGGGCGTTGCGGTCAAACCACCCATTATTGAGCCTTTCTTTGTGCAGGGGGGTTGCCGATTGGGTGCAATGGCTGAAGAACTCCTTAAACACCAAATTAAGTAGAGATCTCCTCAGCAATGTAGATTGCCAAACTGACCAATTGTATCAAACCACATTCTCTTCCTTCCCACTCTTCCTTAATTATGCTGGGAATCCAGGTCAGTGCAAGGTGAGGGTTTCCTGTGCGGAGGGGGAGAGGGAGAACAGAAATGTTGCACTATTTGGATGATTCCCTTGATCTGAACGGGATTCCAAAAGTAGACCAGCACGCTAAGGTGGGCAGAGATGGCCTGCCCTGTCTGGGTTACAAGGATCACAGGTGCCCCAGTTTTCAGGAGCTACAAATATAGGGGAAAGGAGGGTCCCCCAAGCTGAAGCAAACACTGGGGACCTTTGAGCAGGGAGAGAGTCCTGTCAATGATCTGTGGATTCAAGGAGTGTCCCATCTGCCTAGAGGAGTAGCCCGCCCCTTCCTGTGCCTCACGCTCCCCTGCCCCGCCCCAGCCCGGCGCCCCTGCCCTTGCCACCAGCCAGAATTCTGGAAGCCCTGACTCTCCCCGAGGAATGTTGAATGGCCTTTACAATGTTAGCAACAAAGAGACATCCCTTTGATAACCGAGTTGTGGCTGCCCTGTAGTATTCCTGATGCTTTATTTACCTGGGTCTCTTTGTTCCCACCCTCTCCTACCCTTTAAAGCTTGCTTTAGCGCTGGTTCCATGGGGTCACATTCTGCTTCCGCCCAACCCCAGCCTCTAGCTTACCACCAGTGCCTCCTCCAGAGCGATCTGCTGAAGGCTTCTCTGGTGGGGCAGCCAGTTGGAGACCAGAGGTACTGGCTGGAAAGGAACCTTGAGCAGAGAAGTTGGGGACGACTATCCCAGGCAGTTTTCAGCTCACATGGTTCTAAGAAAGCTGCCAAGCACCTTGGGTCCAGGACTGAGAAAGCTCTCCCCTGGGGCTTTGTGCAGGTGACGCCAACATCCTCCCAGGGCCCACATCTGCACCCAAAGGCTGGTAGAGTCCCAACTAGAGCAGGCCTCCAGAGGGTAGGCACCTGACAAAGACCCACCAGAGGCTTAGCCATAATGACAAAAAGACACAGGCAAGCTTTCTTCTCAGCAGCCAGCCACCTTCCAATGCTCTCTGACTGCTCCTGCCGCCCTACCTCTTGGGGGCCCACATGGGCCTCTTGTTTGAGAGGGCAACTGGATGTGAAGGGACATTTCCAATCTGAGGAGCTTGTCCAAGGACATCAGTAGAGGCTCCTTTCCTTCACCAAACAGCCTAGATCCAGGACCTTGGGGGCAGGGGTAGGGAGGGGTGGGGGTACAAGCTATTGCTTGCAGGCCCATTTTCCATGAAGAAAACCAATTGTTTTTTCATCACAATTTCCTTTCTCCAGCACTTGCCACCCAAATGAACCTGTGGGCTTTACCAGCACTGGGGCCCGGCATGACCCCTGGGGCCAGAGCAACCCCGGGTGCTCCCAAAGCATTTGGCTGGGCAGGCCAGAACCCTTTCTCGGGGGCAGAGCACAGAGACACAGCTGGAAAACCGGGACAATTAGCCAGCGGCCGGCGGACGAGCCATAAAAACGCAGGAAGTGGCCACTGCAGGGCGGAGGGAATGGCTGTCCCCAATAAAGTGATTGTTCCAAAGAATGCCCACATTCCGAAGACACAGGCTTGAGCCTGGGCCTCGGCTTCCAGAGCTCGAGGCTGGGGAGGGGGTTGTGGGGGACAGAAAGAGGAATTGTGTCTCCAGGAAGGGGAGGGAGATGTTTGGTAGATCAAAAGTCTGCAATGCCCACCATGTAACCTCCCATATTCTCAGCCCATTCTCATCAGGATTACAGACACCCCCTTTCTCCCCCTGTCCCCCAGCTCAATGATTTGGGTTCTGTAATGCATTTATACATTACAGATATACGGATCTCATTACATATATACATATGTATAATATGCGATGTATTTCCTATTTTATTTCTTGAGAGGTCCAGTGACACTCAGCTGTCTGGTCCAGGTGGGAAGGTCCACATGGAGAACCTGCTCCTGGTTCCCACCTCTTGGGCGCTCAGCTCTCTGACCCTCCACTGAGCCCGGATTTTTAACCATCTTCCTTAGGAAAGGCAAAGACCTGGAGGGACCAGCAAGCAGGAGATCCTACAGGCCTGGGCTAGTTCAGATCCTCCTTGGGCCTGGCCTCTTTCCCGTCTGCAGCTTTGGTGGGTGTCATCTGTAAAATGGAGAGGCCAACACCAGCTTTGTTCCCCATCTCCGGAGACGTGAGGATCAAGGGAGATAAAGAGCGCTGGAAGAAGGGCTCCAGAGATGAGAAGGTGAAGTGACAAATACCAGAGCGCGCTTCACAATGAGAACCGACAAGTGCAGCTCTGGAGATGAGCTGGTTCCGAGAGCCGTTCAAGGCCACCCAGAGGTCTTGCCCAGGCCGCGGACTCGGCCGCTGTGATCCTCAGATCCTAGTCTGGCAGCGCTGGCTGGGCCTGGAGAGAAGGGCTGGAAGCCTACCGCGGGTTCACTCCCTGTGGTGGCTGAACCCAGATGGGCGCGAGCGCAAGACGGATCTCATCGCTCCTGCGCTCCGGTCGGGGCAGTTCCCGATCCAGGCCGCGCAACACACAGGGGCCACCGAGCTCCGGGCCCCTTGACACAGTGCTTCAAAACCAAGCAGGAAACTTTCTCAACTTCTCCCGACTCAGAGTTGTTCAGAAGCAATCATTAGGAACAGCCCGGGTTCCCTTCCCATCTCCTGGAGATGAAAGACAATTTTCCTCTGTATAACCTTTTACTTTGTAAAGCAGAAAGTGTTTTTAAGACATAGGTGTGATTATATGACATATACCTAGGGTACACATTCTGGCTCTTTTTTTCCTGGATTTTAGCCGCTGATTTCAGTAAAATAAACATGTACCTGTGTAGGTTCGCTGAATCTTCACAGACAACATGCCGTGTCACCAACACCCTGCTCAGGAACCCAGAACTTTCCCAGCACTCTAACGACCCCATTTTGCCCCCCCCCCCATTACTGCCCTCCACTAGTCTGACTTCTACCACAGGCTCCTTGGTTGGACTGTTTTGAATATAAATTCTTTAAAAAAAAAAAAACTAATTGCCTTAATTTAACTTAAATCCCAAATGTGAGATGGACTCGGAGATGCAGCCTGAAGCTAGGATCATAATTTATGTCCTGCGAGAGGCAGGAGTTTCCATGGGGGAAGAGAATAACCGATTAGCAGTGACAGTTGTTTGGGGCGCGGAGTCCTTCTGGCCAGGAGCTCAGGGAAGACAGGAACTGGCCCATCTCTTAGGAGATCGTCTTAGCTCGTCTTCTCCCGGGTTGGTCAAAAACGTTGTCATCAAAGTAATGGCTTCCCTTTTCTTTTCTCTTTGGTATAAAAGGAGCTTGTGATGCGCCCCCACCCCCGCTTCCACCCCGCAAATGCATACACGCTACTACTCAGTCTCCAAGCCCAGATTCCCACCAAGATAGCTCTCCCCCCTCTCTTTTGCAAGTCTCTTGATTTCATTCTTTGAACCTGTGATTGGAGGTTAAAGTGCACCAGGTTGGAAGGAGGAAGCTCTTAACAATAAAGGTTTGAATATTTAGCTGTGATCAGGTCTCTGGAGCTCCCCCCTCCCCTTATCTTTTAAAATGCAAAT
Source organism: Mustela nivalis (assembly GCF_964662115.1). NCBI lineage: Eukaryota > Metazoa > Chordata > Mammalia > Carnivora > Mustelidae > Mustela > Mustela nivalis. The sequence continues at coordinate 13,507,868 of NC_139034.1, read as the reverse complement.
CGTGTTTCGGGGGGTTGTGCGCAGGGTACGCGCTGCGCCTCGACGTCTCCAGCCATTGGTGTCTGTGTCATTACTAATAGAGTCTTGTAAACACTCGTTAATCACGAAAGGCCGCCGGCCTGGGGCTCCGCACTCCAGCCTGTGGCGGGTCTTCCCCGCCTCTGCAGCCCAGTGGGAAGGAGGTGGGAGGAAAGAAGGAAGAAAGGGAGGAGGGAGGAGGCAGGCCAGAGGGAGGGACCGCCTCAGAGGCAGAAGCGCCGCGAAGAGCCAGCGGAGCTCCGCGGGCTGGGGCGCAGCCGGACGCCCTTCTCCGCACCCCGCCTCGCCCCTTCCCCTTCGCGCCCTCCGGCAGCGTCCAGCGTCGGTCCCCAGGCAGCATGGTGAGGTCTGCTGTCGGGCCCTCGCCACCATGTACGTGAGCTACCTCCTGGACAAGGACGTGAGCATGTACCCCAGCTCCGTGCGCCACTCTGGCGGCCTCAACCTGGCCCCGCAGAACTTCGTCAGTCCCCCGCAGTACCCGGACTACGGCGGCTACCATGTGGCGGCTGCGGCCGCCGCGGCAGCGAACTTGGACAGCGCGCAGTCCCCGGGGCCGTCCTGGCCCGCCGCCTATGGGGCCCCGCTCCGAGAGGACTGGAACGGCTACGCGCCGGGGGGCGCCGCGGCCGCAGCCAACGCCGTCGCCCACGGCCTCAACGGGGGCTCCCCGGCCGCCGCCATGGGCTACAGCAGCCCCGCCGACTACCACCCGCACCACCACCCGCACCACCACCCGCACCACCCGGCCGCCGCGCCTTCTTGCGCCTCGGGGTTGCTGCAGACACTCAACCCCGGCCCTCCGGGGCCCGCCGCTACCGCCGCCGCCGAGCAGCTGTCCCCCGGCGGTCAGCGGCGGAACCTGTGCGAGTGGATGCGGAAGCCTGCGCAGCCGTCCCTCGGAAGCCAAGGTAGGCGGTGGCGGCGCCCCGCAGGAGGTGGCTGCTGGGCGGGCCGCGTGTCCAGGGCGGACCGAGGCGTCCAGAGCTGTCTAGGGGCTCCGCGCCCCGAGGGCCAGGGCGGGAGACTACTTCAGGGGGCCTCGACTGCGGGGCTTCTCTGCTGTGCCTGGGCTGGCAGGGGGTCGGGGCGAGAGTGGATATTTTGGTCTCCCAGACCGCGTTCGGTTTAGCGCAGAAGAGAAACTTCCTCCCTCCAGCGGTCCTTCATTCGTACCATCCCAACGCTCCGGGGACGCTCCCAGGAATGTCGGCGGAGCAGGCGGTGCAGGAGCGCGTCCTCCTCCACTTGCCACCCCGAGCACCGGGTGCGCGGCTGGGAGCCGCCGGGGAAAGGGAGCCCTGCACTCCATCGGCCGGACTTTAGAGCATTTCTTTCCACGCCACGGAGCCACTCAAGAAGAATGGTGGCCCGGGGGCACCAGGAGGGCTGCGAGGCTGTGCTCGGGACCAGGTTCGACCATTCGGGCCAATTCAAGGGATCTCAAGAGCTAGGGCGAGTAAGAAGACGTGGGGCAAAGCTGCTGTTGCAGGAAAGGCCCCAGGAACTAAGGGGAAAGGAGGGCGTCCTTTCATTGAACCTTTGATTTGCAAAGATTTAGAAGCTGGGGGGCTAGGGGCAAGAAGTCATGGGAGTCCTCCTGTGTCTGCGGAAGCCGGGGACGAATCCTTGGTGAGGATTCAGCTTCTGCTCCAGACAGGGATCATTCGTCCCAACCCTTCCTTTCCAGGGTTTTGGGGTGGAGGGAGGTGTATGTGTATGTATGTTCACATGCGCCTGTGTTCAAGAAGCTTACTCAGGAGATGTCCCTGCAGACGTCCTAGGTTTGCCCCATTGTGGGGGCTCATTAGTTCCGGGTCTGGCCCTTCTGGTATTGGGATGTGTGTCAAAGTGGGAAGGAAGTGCGAATAGGTGTGGTGGGAGAGAGTCCTGTTGGCGTCCGCTTTGCACTCCTTGAAGTCTTCCTAGCCCTTTGCACTTCCGCTTTTTTCTCTTTCCTTCTTTCTGGCCCAGCCTTGTCCTCTTGCAGGTTATGGCCACTTTGCAGAGGTTTATAGCCAATTACTGCCGTATAAATCAGAGAAGTCGTTGGGGGCTGTCTCTGGGCATCGGTATTTGCGTCACTGGGCACATGCCGGGTGGGAAATGCGGCCGCCCACGGAGTAGGCCACAGGGCCAGACTCGAAGCCTCGGCTAGGTCCCTTCCCCAAGAGGAGGCGCCCTCGTCTGAAAGGTGCGCCGTCTCAGAGAAGGCTCTCTCTTACGGAGCCGGCCTGGGGCGCAACTGGCAGCCACCGGGGGCCCTAAGGGAGCCCTTTGGTTCGTCCGGGGAGAGCGGCCGCCGGGCCGGGCCCGGGCGGGGGAGAGGGAGGGGAGCCGCAGGAGCCCAGGCCGCGGGGTCAGCAGATGAGAGGCCGCTGTGATGTCCCGCGCAGAGGTGGCAAGGCCGCAGTCGGCGCCGGGCGCCCTTGTGATGTTAATGTCGGGAGGCCGAGGCCCGCGGGCCAGTGCCCTACTCCTCTGCGGAGCATCATCTGTCAAGGGGCTAGGGGGCTGGTCCTCGGCCCGGCCCGCTTTGATATACACCTTCCCAGCCCTGCCATTGTCTCTTTTAGGGCCCGGAAAGAGGGTGGTGACTTTCGCAGTCAATAATGAATTCTCACAAGTCCCTCTCATCTCTCCCCTCCTCCATCCCCCTCCTTGGTTCCCAGGGGGTGCGGGGCGCCTCCTAGGCCCTTGGGGCTCGAGCCGCAGAGCGCACAGGGGTCCGGGTCACCGCGCTCCCGGCGCATCCCGGATACTGAAAGGGGAGCACTGGAACAAGAGCCGATCCCAAGCACCCAAGGCGAACACCGCTGCTGAGATGTTCAGCGCGGAGAACGTTTTCTGCGCCCTGCTCCCAAGTCCCGGGGGTGCCCTTTAGGCTCCAACCGCGGCTGCAGTTTCTCCAACCCCGCCTGATACTCCCTGCGTGACCTCGTCCGACTCTCAGTTTCCTCATCTGTAAAATGGGGCGACTACCGCTGGCAGCCTCGAGTGGGTTTGAGGCAGCAACGCGTGTAAACGCGCCTTCCACTCGGAAAGCTCTCAGAACGTGTTAGTTCCCTTTACTTTCTTAGCAGCCGCGGGGTCGGGGCCGCTGCGCCATTCAAATGCGCCTGCCGGGCCGTGTTTATGTTAATGCGCCTGGCGGGGAGGGGGATGAAAGCCGGGACCGCCATTTGCTCAGTAGTGGTAATTCAAACAGAATGCGGTTGTTATTAAGGCATTGAAAGGGCTTTTCTTTGATAAGATCGCCTTGTCCTGCATTGTTTGCGACTGTGTTCCCTTTTCAGCGGCTCGGGGGAGCTCCCTCTGATCCGGCCTGTATCTTCCCAGGGCGCTTTTGTTGTGGTTTGCAAAGGGTTTTTACCTGAACAAAGTAGGCCTGCGGGGCATTAAACACCTCCAAGAAACTCCCAGACCCTTTAGATCTTCCTGGAGGACTGGGCACCGAGCGACTGAACCTGTCGGGCTGCAGAAAGACCTGAACCTGGGGCCAACGAGGAGGGAAGAGCTCCCGGCCGGGGGTGGGGGCCCTACCAACGACTGACCCAGGACAGACCCGGTGCAGACGCCAGGCTCGGGCCCGCTCCAACCGCGACGGCACTATTTGTCAAGGCCCTTCAGTAAAACAATCAATCTGAGGTTTAATATGTTGACTCAATCCAATGAGCATAGATCACTGGTCTGGATAGCTCTGGCAGAGTTTGTAGCAGAAATAAATGGGGGATTGAAAAAGAAAAAGCGCCAAATGCCAAACCAGGTTCAGCCAGGTATACAGTGTTCCCCGCAGCTGGGGGGAGGGTTTTCTGCCAGCCAGGCACCAGCTCAGAATTCTACCAGATGGGACTAGTGTGCCTGGGAGAAGTTTCTGGTGACTTGAGAGAAACTGTCAGCTTCTGCACACCTCCCCCTCTTTCCACTTTTTTTTTTTTTTTAGATTTTCTTTCTTTCTTTCTTTTTTTAAAGAATTTATTTATTTATTTGACAGAGCGATCACAAGTAGGCAGAGAGGCAGGCAGAGAGAGAGGAGGAAGCAGGCTCCCTGCCGGGCAGAGAGCCCAACTTGGGGCTCTATCCCAGGACTCTGGGATCATGACCTGAGCCACCCAGGTGCCCCAAGATTTTATTTCTTTATTTGACAGAGAGAGACACAGTGAAAGAGGGAACACAAGCAGAGGGAGGGGGAGAGGGAGAAGCAGGCTCTCTGCTGAGCAAAGAGCCTGATGTGGGGCCCCATCCCAGGACCCTGGGATCACGACCTGAGCTGAAGTTAGCCACTTAAGGACTGAGCCACCCAGGCACTCCTCTTTCCACTTTTAATAAAGCAAACAGAAAGTAACATTGCCACCAGCACATACCCACCACCCCCCAGCTGTTTTCAGGGTGGGCTTCCAACCCCCTCTCGCCTGAAAATCTGAATACTCCCAGGACTCTGGAGATTCCATCCTGCCCCCTTTGCCTTTGGGCCTAGCGTGATCCAGTACTGTATTTGGTTTACCAGAAGGGTGGTTGGGTTCTGTTATCGTGTGTGAATGAGGTTTTAGTTTTTCTTCATTTTTAAAAACCACTTAACCTCAAGGTTAGTTTAGTTGTCTGGATAGGCTCGTACCCGCCCCTCAGGACCCCCTGGGGGGTCTTGTCAGGCCCGGCAGGAACCAGCCAAACCCTGGCCCCCTGGGGCGGTGGAGGAAGAGAAATGGCCCTTGGGTTAGGGAGGTTTGTCATTACCCATGACTGATGGGCCGCTTTGCAGTTCTCAGCCCTAACTTCTCCTTCCTCTTCAGTGAAAACCAGGACGAAAGACAAATACCGAGTGGTGTACACGGATCACCAGCGGCTGGAGCTGGAGAAGGAGTTTCACTACAGTCGTTACATCACCATCCGGAGGAAAGCCGAGCTGGCTGCCACACTGGGGCTCTCCGAGAGGCAGGTGGGAACCGTCTTGCTCCCTCTAGGGCCTGGTCACTGGCAGCGAGTGGGGGGTGGGGGCAGGGGGTTCCTCAGGCAGAGTTAGAAGCTGGGCCCCAGAATCTACCTAGTTCTGTGAGCAGATTAAAGCGGGAGGATAGAGGGGCGCCGGCTGGCTCAGAGCATGCAGCTCTTGATCTCCTGGTTGTTGAGTTCAAGCCCCACAGTGGGTGTAGAGCTTACTTAAAATCAGTAAGTAGGGGCTCCTGGGTGACTCAGTCATTGATCCTTTGGCTCAGGCCCTGATCCCAGGGAGTACGCTTCTCCCTCTCCTGCTTCCCCTACTTGTGCTCCCTCTCTCACTGTATCTCTCTCTGTCAAATAATAAATAAAGTCTTTTTTTTTAAGTAAGTAAGTAAATAAGTAAATAAATAAATAAAGCAGGAGGATAGAGAGTATTTCCTTCCAAATGCTTTTAGAAAAGGTTCCTTCCACCTCTAGATGTCTTCTTTGGATGTTGATTTTTTTTCTCCTCTTTTCCGGGACCCGGAAGGTGCAAGAAAAAAAATATGAGTAGTAGTTTAATCCAGAATTCTTTTTTGGTGAAAGAAGACTTAAAGACCTTTTTAATTTGTGCCCAGTATCATACCTAGGGAAAAATTAATGTAAGACCCTAATCCCAGGGCTCCTGGGTGGCTCAGTAGGTTCAGCCTCTGCCTTTGGCTCAGATCATGATCTTAGGGTCCTGGGATGGAGCCCCGAATCAGGCTCTCTGCTCAGCAGGGAGCCTGCTCCCCGCCCCCGCGCCTGCCTCCCTGCCTACTTGTGATCTCTCTCTGTCAAATAAATAAATAAAATCTTTTTTTAAAAAAAGGCCCATGAAAATTAGAGTGAGGCTTGACTCATGAACACTCTATATGGTCTAGAAAAAGGCGGAGTCCACTACTGTGAAGCTGCACACTGAATCTCGTTCTCAGGGGGCGCCTGGGTCGCACAGTCTGTTAAGCATCTCGGGCTGTGATTGTGTGATCCATCCCCATGTGGGGCTCTGCAACCCGAATGGAGTCTACTTGGGACTCTCTCCCCCTCTCCTTTTGCCCCTCCCCCCACGCACTCACATGTTCTCTCTCTCTCTCTCTCAAATAAATGGACAAATCTCTCTCTCTCTCTCTCTCAAATCTCATTCTCAGCTTTAAGGTGAGGAATAATACTACATTTCAGTTTAATTTTGAGAGGCCAAAGGCTGGCATTTTGAACTATATCCATGTTGGTCTTCTCTTGCTTGTTGTGGAAAAGGCTCTGTTTTCCTTGTTTCTGTTTGTGGAAAAGTTTCTGTTTTCCTTGGTTCTGAGACTCTGAACTTTTCCAGTGAAGCTGTAGATAAAGGCTGCTTTGGAACAAAACGTGGCGAGCAAGGAGGGAGGAAGGCTCTTCTCTCCTGAGGCTGTACTGGGCTCGGGAAGGGCTCCAGCGCTGGGCTGTCCCGAACTCTCGGGTGAAAGGCTGGGAGAAGGTCTGGGGGTCCAGGAGTTCGAGAGGGCCCTTCTTTAGCTGGGGAGGGAGATATGGCAGCTGGGGCTGAGGACCAGTTCCTTACCCCCTCCATCGGCTCGTTCATCACCCTCTGTTTTTCTCCATCTTCCATTTCTAGGTTAAAATTTGGTTTCAGAACCGCAGAGCCAAGGAAAGGAAAATCAACAAGAAGAAGTTGCAGCAGCAGCAGCAGCAGCAGCAGCAGCCACCGCCCCCGCAAGGTCCACCGCCTGCCCCGCAGCAACCCCAGCCACAGCCAGGCCCTCTGAGAAGCGTCCCAGAGCCCCTGAGTCCTGTGTCTGCCCTGCAAGGCTCGGTGCCTGGCTCCGTCCCTGGGGTTCTGGGGCCAGCGGCAGGGGTGTTAAACCCCACTGTCACCCAGTGACCTCCAGTGGCCTGCAGCAGCAGAGCGATTCCGGGCTGAGCCACGAGGAGCATAGACTCTGCTAGAATCCTCAGGAGAGACCCCCTTTCCTCCCAACCACAAGTGTACACCAACTTACCTAGCTCTCAGAGGAAAAATGGGGGCCGGGAGTAAGGACAAGTGGGGTTGGAGGCCTCCAGGAAGACATTCTCCCAGATTTGGACTTCTGCTGGTCTGACTCTCTGCCAGCGAGAAGATGGGATATGACTACCGAGGCTTCATTTAGTGCTGGCAGAAGCCTGGCCTGGACTGACTAAACAGACAGGCTGTCAGCCCTCACCTCCGCAGATCTTGGCCTCCAAAACCTGCGGGACACACCTCTGATTGAAGCCGAGGGGAGAGAGGAACTCAGGGTGAACGCCAGCGCTTGCAGCCAAGATGGCTACTGCCTACTCCCAACCATTCAAGGGCCAGCTGGTCCCTCCTGCCTCAAGGGCAGGCAAGCTTTAACTGCAAAAGTCAGAGGCAGCTAAGATAGAAACCTGGACCTACCAAAGACTGCAGAACCCCCAGGTCTTTGTCTTTCTTCTCTTCCCTTCCCAGACCAGGAAAGGCTTGAGTGGTGTATGTGCTGCTGTATGGTGTGAGGGGCGTGGTTATGGGGCTCCAGGCCTGACAAGAAGGCCCCGGACAGGGCCTTGTTTAGAAAGCCTGTCACCAGAGCTTCTCTGGGCTGAATGTATGTCAGTGCTATAAATGCCAGAGCCAACCTGGACTTCCTGTCATTTTCACAATCTTGGGGCTGATGAAAAAGGGGAGTTTTTGTTATTGTTGCTGCTGTTTGGGTTGTTGGTCTGTGTAACATCCAAGCCAGCATTTAAAAAGCTTTCTGATTCCATGGGGGAGAGAAGTAATACGGTGAAGGGAAGTGGGGGGGGAGGTATTTGAACACAGTTGAATTTTTTCTAAAAAGAAAAAAAAAAAGAGAGAGATAAATGAGCTTTCCAGATTTCAGAGTCTGTATTTATCATCCTCAGATTTTATCTGGAATTATTATTATTTTTTTTTTAAGAAATGAAATGTCTACTTGAGAGCTAGTATTAGAAAAAACTAGGGAGCGGGTGGAGAAGGTTATCTGGATAAACTCATTTTACCCCAGAGCGTCAGAAGCCTGAGGGAGCAGGTTCTAAGACCTTCCCTGCCCCCAAGCCTGAGCCCAACCTTGGATTGTGGAATGTGTGGTTCTCCTGGGGTGGCTTTGGGCTAAATGTACATCTGAATGGTGAGCTGCTTCCAAGCTGTGGAGAATTATGGGGGGCGGGTGAGAGAGTCCCCTCCTGACATCTCATCTAATGCACGTTGATGCGGTTGCAGACATCCCCTTCCTCAGTGATTCCCTTCACCCGAGGGATGTCCCATAATCCAGCTTGTTAAACAGAAGCATTTAGTAAAAATGCTGTGTTTTCTGCTCTCTCAAGGGAACATTTCCAGGAATATAGTCTTCTGTGAATCAACTGGGCATTTCTACGAGCCCTTGTCGGTCTCCACTCCTTGCGGTGTGTTGCGAAACTGCCCCCCTTGCCCCACACCCACGCCCCCTTCCCGCACTCCGTAAAGAATTCAAGACCCAGTATAAGGAGACCGTTTTTATAGTAGTTGCTTGTTATCTAGCCGATCCACTGGCACCACGCTGCTGCCCTTGAGATTTGGGGTCCTGGAAGCTGCCGAGCTGGGCGCTCTGGCAGGCGGGGCATGGGGAAAGGGCTTTGCTCTCCGTGTCGGTCTTCCCACAAGCACCTTCGAGCCCTAATCACCGCCCCAGCAGACGCAGGAGGTGGCCCGAGGGCTCGGGAGGAAGGGCAAAGCAGCAAGACCTAAATAGCGCCTGCAGCATGTCCCCGGCTCTGCGGCCCTTCCAGGTGGCATTCCGCTCCGGGATTGAGAAAGGGGCCCTGGTGGCCGGGCCCGCGGGCGCCCGGCTCGGAGCTGGATGGAGAGTGCCTGGCCCGCCCCTCGGGCTGGGGAGTCCGCCGAGCTGGGGGTGGCGTTCCAAGCGGGTTATCCGTCCCCCCCGCACCCCCGCCGACCGGTCCCGGGTCTCTGTGCCTCCTGGGGAGTCCCGGCGCTGGGAGGAGAGCGAAGACCCGCACCCGGCCGCGCCCACATGTCCGCCCCCAGCCGCCGCCGCGGTTGCTATGCGTTGCTGTGAAACGCCTGTCAATAAACCCTGTTTGGACAGTGAAGCGAGAGCACAAGGGTTGTTTGCTTAGTGGTTAGAGGTTCAAAAGTCAGCATTGTCCCGCTGCAAGCGATTACAAGTTCCCCTCGCCGGGTCCGGCCCCCTCGCACAGACGCCCGCCGCCAGCCCGGGCCCCGCGCATCCGGGGCGAGGAGGGGCGCTCGGCTGCTCTCTGAAATGCAGGTCCGGGGCTGCCCGCTGGTCTCCCGGGTCGTGGAGGGGGCGACCAAAGAGGGCCCCCGAGGGCAAGCGAGGCCACCGCGCTTGGGACTCCGAGACTCGCCGCTGGAGCAAACCCGAGGCAACTCCGGGACTGGGCGCGGGTGGGGCGCCGGAGGAGGCGTAGGAAGGTCGGCGCTGGGACGCCCTGGTGTATTTTTGACAGGGTGACTTCGCTGTTCCCAGGGCCTCCAGGTCCGGGACCAGGATCCCTACGCCTTCCTCTCCATTCCTTGGCCCTGCGGGCGCCCTTCCGTCTCTCGGTCCGCCAGGGGGCGCGCGCGCTCCTCTCCCAACCAGGAGCCGACCGGAAAGGGACGCAGTTCTGACCCAGCAGCAAGGTTGCAAGCTCTAGCAGCCTTCCCGCCGCGGCCGCTCCCGAGCTGGGGCGCGGCGAGATTTCCCCGCTGTGGTCGTGGGCCTGCTGAGACGAAGGTCAGACTAAGTCAGGCGCGTTGAGTGTTTAAGAAAAACAGATTAGGGTGAGGGGAGCTATTCGCCATTCTAAAAGGGCCTTCTTGCACGAGATGTTTTTTTAAAAATTACAGGACTGTGGGTACGGTATGAATATATAGGAAGACTGTGAACTTAGGATAAATATGGGGAAGAATGTACCCGTGTTGTGGAACTCATGTCAAAAAAGGCATATAAATGGAGGCCTGGCTGGCTCAGTCCGCAAAGTGTTCTACTCTTGCTCTCAGGGTCGTGAGTTCAAACCCGGTGTTGGGCGCGGTTAAGATAAAAAAATATTTAAAAAGGTGTGTGTGTGTGTGTGTGTTTTAAGGCATATGTGGATAGAAGACAGTCTGAGTCTTTTTTTCTTCTGTGAACAATTTATGGCTTTATCATATTCATCCAATAAAGTTAGCAAGATGGGCTGTTAATGAGAGCAATAAAAGTTTCAACGAGCCTCACTCCTTTCTGATAATATCTGTAAGGGGCCTACATCAGTCAAGAAAACTAATCTTAAATAGAAATCTTAGTATATAAACAGCAGTATCCTTGCTGTTGTTATTCACAGCCCCTCAGGGAAAAAATAAGAGAAGACAACAAGCAGAAGTAAAGAAACTTCGGTTACATGGGGCGCCTGGCTGGTTTAGTCTGTAGAGCAAGCAACTCTTGATCTGGGAGTGGTGAGTACAAGCCCCAAGTTGGGCTTATTTTAAAAAAAAAATCTGTAGACTTTATTTTATTTTAGAGACAGGCTGCAATTTACTGGTTTAATGACCTTGAGGAGAGCCCTACCACTAACAGGGGAATTGAATAAGGTAAAGTAAGGGAATGGAATTTACAACATACACTTAGGATTAATCCCCAATGATGACAAGACCTATTGCTGCTTTTTTTTTTTTTAAGATTTTATTTATTTGAGAGACAGAGATCACAAGTAGGCAGAGAGGCGGACAGAGGGCGGGGGGAAGCAGGCTCCCTGCTGAGCAGAGAACCCGATGTGGGGCTCAATCCCAGGACCCTGAGATCATGACCTGAGCCGAAAGCAGAGGCTTAACCCACTAAGCCACCCAGGTGCCCCCCTACTGCTGCTTTTGATCATGAACCATGTTTTGCAAAGTGTGCAAGAATCTTTACAAAGAGACCTTGAGCCAGGATAATTTCTCAAATCACCTCGCACATTTTTCTAATTCACTGAGTTTTGCTTACTTTCCCAAGTAGCTGCCAGTCTGTTGTCCCTTGATTTCCACTGCCTAGGCATCTGCATAAAATCTCAAGTGGCAAAGCACTAACATTCCAGACATGAAGATATATCACTGATGTGCATAGTTGACTTGCCTTTTCACCCACCATTAAAGACAGCCCCCAAACACTTGTAGGAGATTCAGATTAGTTGAGAATGTAGTTAGGAACTTTCTTATAATGATCAGGACACTTTCAGTCCAAAGGAGGCAGAGAGGTAGATGGCATTGAAAGTTCCTTTATTTTGAAGCAATTTCCATTCTAGCACTTGAGTGTCAATTTTCTACTCTTCAGGGAACCACCCCAAAAAGCTGCTGTGGATTTAATTCTTTAAGACCGATTCACCCCTTGAGATCATTTCAAGCGTTTTACTCTAGTCCCCACGATTTTCCCTGACATTGAAACTACATGAACAGCTCTTGTGTTAAATTAGTTTTGTGCTTTGGAGAATAAGAAACACACTCGTATCTAATAATGTAGATTAACTTGTAACTATTTAAAATTAACATTTATTTTCCTAAATTACACTGATACCATACAAACTTCTAACCTCTATAATTATTTTTTTAAATGTGATTAATCCCAGTAATTATTACATTTAGTCTTTCTTTTTAAAAGATTTATTTATTTATTTGACAGAGAGAGAGAGAGAGACAGTTAGAGAGGGAGCACAAGCAGGGGAAGCGGGAGAGGGAGAAGCAGGCTTCCCGCTGAGCAAGGACCTCAAAGAGGGGCTGGATCCCAGGACCCTGAGATCAGGACCTGAGCCTAAGGCAGATGCTCAATGACTGAGCCACCCAGGCGCCTCTCCTCCTCTTTTCCTATAGGTGGTTGACTATAATTTTAGGAAATTTTAGGAAACCAAGCAGGCTTTATTGATAACTATGGGATTGGGTTAGTGCTACTGGGGCAAAACAACCAGTAAATGCCTTATTAGCTACAAACCAGAGGGAATATATGTTTCTAATATTATTACTTTTTTGAAGACTATGAAATAATGTGTAAAAGAAAAAAACAAACAAACCTCTCAAATGCCAAATAAAGAAAGTAGAATCTTCCAGCTTTAGAGATTATACTAACATTTACCTTGACATTCTTCTTGGAAGAGTCAGTCTTGGAAGAATCAATTTAGAGAGGGTGAGGGCAAGCACACAGATGACCTTTTGGCTCCTACGTCTCTGGTACCCAGACATTACATTTGTTTCAGCAGCAGTTTTTCCATATTGGAATTTGTCATTAACCTCAGTGGATAGTGATAATATAACGATAAAGTTAAATGACCAGTTGGTTCTTTTTTTTCTGCAGGATCCTGGTGCTTCTGTGGTAGACTAATCCGTAAACCAGAACACAACCAGTTTTGATCCATAAAGAATTCCCTGAAGTTAAATGATAACCAAACAGTCTCTTCGCACATATACATTTACATAAAAAATAATATTCAGGTCGTGTTTTGGGTTTTTGTGCCCAATATTGTATTGGTAAATAGAAGCCCAGGCATTTAATGCATTTTAATATTTGTGTTTTGATTTCTAGGAAAGGAATTCTTTTCTAATTGTTTATGTGTTATCAGAACTTTCAAGACTGATAGTTCACTATCATAATGCTTTGTATCCTTAGTATGACAATAATTAGTTTCATACAAGTGGTTGTTGATAAATTCCTCTCCAGCCTCAGGAAAGCAAACAATGAAAAACAATGCGGGAGCTAGTCACTGTAGTACAAATACACAATGGCTTGTTGGGTGGCACTTAAATAATTTTTAATTTATTGGCGATTAGTAGAATAAGTGACAAAGATTAAATACCTAAACCACACATTAGGCCTTGTTAAAAATGAACTGGACAGCCTCTATCTTCTACTTGTGAAAGATACTTAATGCACTGTTCTACCACTCTGTGCATCTAATGGAATAAAAACAAATAAACACAACAAAACTGGGCAGAACTTGATTCTATTTTCAGCCCCCCCCCCTTTTCTAGGCAGAATTATGTGAGTTGCTAGAAACAAACAGAAGAATGATATAATTAAGCAAGGCTCAGAGAACAGTGACCAATAAGTAGTAATATAGATGGACGTAGGAGGAACAAAAAGAAAGACTGTGTGTCTGGAATCCACATTTGTAAAATAAAACTTTTTTTTTTCCTCCTCAGACCACTTTTATGAAAATAATACAAATTTCAGAATCCAAATTCTTCTGATTCTTTTCATTTGTTCCTGTTATAATTTTCATCCTAAGAATTCGACATAGCCACCTGCTAGCGATGTATTGTTACACATATTAGACCCTGATTCCAAAGGACATTCTTGATCATGATCTAAGTCCACAGTCAACATTTATTTTCGTTTCTAGGGTTAGAGTCCCGACATGTACATGCAGGGTTCTAATAGCTACTCTTGGGCAGACACTCGGCCAGAACTATACACAACGGAAAGGTCTGAAACTGTTCCGAGAGTACATTTTAGATGGACTTGGTATTACTGAATGAAGCTGGGCCCTCCTTTCGCAAATCTGAAGTCAGACCCAACCAAGAAGCAAGCTGTTTTCTTTGCAAGAACTTTTAGCTTCTTTACCAAACCTTTCTTTTATTCCCAGCTCCCACATCTACCTCAGAAAAACCGTCTGGATTTGAGTCTTTGAATGTTTTAGACAGCAAAAGAGAAGAAAACTTTTCCCATACCCAAATAGAGAAATGGTTGTCCAAAATAGGGTGGGGGAAAGCACTAGTCAAGGGAACCACTGCCCCGGGAACCACTAGGAAAGACCCTGAGGGCACTCGTGGTGGCGGCCTCACGCCCTCCCCTGCGGGCATCAGCATCCGTTCCTGCGGCCCCGAGGTTCAGGCTCCCCGACCGTCCCCAAGGCCCCCTTCCTCCAGCTCTTCGCGCGCGTCTGGGCGCAGGGGGCGCTTTTCCGCCCTCCGACTCCGCGGCGGCGGGAAGGCCGCTCTCGGGTCTGCACCGGTCAGAGCGCCCGCTCGCCTCGCTAGGTCCCCGCCGCTGTCAGGGCCGTCCCGGGACAGTGTCCGGCTTCCCCCGCCATCCCGGGGATGGGAGCGCGGCGTGGGCCCCGGCCAGGTGCCAGCCGGGCGGGAAGCCCAGGGGACACCTCCCCGCCGCGCCCCGCCGGCGTCCGCGCCCCTCCGGAAGTCGCGCTTCAAGACCGCCGGCACTTTCTTTTCCTTCTTGGGGACAGCTAGGTTTCAGCAGTGGCTTTGTGCTTGGAGTTCCAAGTACGGCGATTTTTCAGAGGCGCGCAGCGCTTTGAAGGGGACGCTACCGGGACCCCCGCCGGGGCTCAGAAAGCCGCTTTCCGCGGTGGAGCTGGGCGGCCCGGGCTGCGGCGGCGGCCAGGCGGGGGGGATGTTATTTTGGAAAGGGAGGATCGCAGTGTTTATGTTCTCAGCGGGAGTCGGAGCGTCCCCGCCCGCCCCCTAGCCCGCGTCCAGCGCGTCTCCGCCTGCGTCGCGGCCGAGGTGGCGCCAAGTGCTCGGCAGGCGGCGCTGCTGCCCCGGCTGAGCCGGCCGAACAGACCCGGGAGCCGGGAAGAGGGGGGTGTGGAGCTGGGGGGCGGAGCAGGGCAGCCGGCGGCTGGCGGCGGGCAGTGCGCTGGAACCACCTCGGGAGCGGCCCTTCCCGTCCCCGGGCTGCTCAACTGGCCTCCGGCAGGGGGCACGAGGCCGGGGGTCCGTCGCCGCGGGTGCAAAGTCACCTGCGCTTTCCCGCCTTTGCCGGGTGCGCTCTTGCACTTTCGCCCCCAGCTTCTTCTCTTCAACAGCCACCGAAAGTGCGGCCCGCGACCTGGGGAGAGACCCTCCCCCCTCTTTTTCTCCCCCAACCTGAGCCCGGTTGCAGTCCAGGGGCGCCCGCCGCACTCGCGGCTCATCACCGCAGGGAAAAGTCTCCCTAGTTTGACTCTCACCAGACTCTAGAGATTTCCCAGCTTCAATGATTAGTGACGGTTTGGGGGCTGATCCCCAGCCTGGGCCCACTTTGGGAAGTGTGGGGGAGGGGTGGAGGCGGAATCACTATTAATCTCGTCTCACAGCTAAATAATTTACTCGAAGTTTTCTCTTCCTGCCAATTCCCTTCCCTGCACCGCTGCCCTTGACTTCCTGCTTTGTGAAGCCCCGGGGAGAGAAAGGCCGAGTCTTAATAAAGGTTAATATTAATATTGGTGGAGGAGCCATGCTTGTGCTTCTCCAACACCTCCTGTCCCCTCCCCCCTCCCCAGCCCAGCCCTCTTTCTCTGGAGTTTCTTTTAGAATCGGAGATGGGACTTGCACTTTGGGGGAGTGTTTCGTAAATCCAGACGCTTGGGCCACGTTCTTTGCAAACCACATCCTCCTGCAGCTCAAGTGGCAAAGGTCGAGCGTGCACACAGTAGCTGCCCCACAGGAGCAGCGCCCGCCCGTCGCGGCTTGGGCTCTAAAGCACAGTTTAGAGATAAGCGGGCAGGAGAGTCAGCAGGTTTGACAGGGGAGATACCTGCAGGAAGGGAACGGGCAGAGCAAACTAAGTGGAGGCGGGAGTGGGAGGGTGGGGAGAGCAGAATTTGCTGGTAAGGGGGAAGTGTTCCTCACAAGCTTAAAAAAAAAAAAAAAAAAAAGGCAACAAACCAATATTGTAAAAAGAATACCTAATAGGGTGTGGTCAGAGAATTCAAACATGCTGTCTTTCCCAAAGCAAAGTCTGGTGTGGTTCAGGCTTCTCTTAATGCAAGTCAAGGTCTTGCACGAACAATTTCTTTCAATAAATTTAAACAGTGCAGAAGTAGGAAAAAATTAATTTCTCCTTCATTCGTTCAATCCCATCCCTCTGGGATACCAATATTAACACCCCCGTCCATATTATTCCAAGAACATTCTGTGTTTACACAAATACATATTATATACCATCTCGGACTTCCTTTTTCCTTCCTTTAAACAAAACAAAGCAAAATAAAGTCATACTTTGAGGGGCTCCTGGGTGGCTCAGTGGGTTGGAGTCTCTGCCTTCGGCTCAGGTCATGATCCCAGGGTCCTGGGATTGAGCCCCACATTGGGCTCTCTGCTCCACAGGGAGACTGCTTCCTCCTCTCTATCTGTTGGCCTCTCTGCCTACTACTTGTAATCTCTGTCTGTCAAATAAATAATTTTTTTTAATAAAAATCTTTTTAAAAAGTCATACTTTGAGTTGCTTTTATCATTGAATAATATACCATGGGCATTTTCCCAGCTCATTACACGTAAAGCCGACGGATTCTTTTTAGTGATCACTGCATTTTGTAAATTTAGATATACTAGAATTGTGTTCATTTATTCAACAATTTCTTAAAAAAAAAAAGATTTTACTTATTTATTTGACAGAACACAAGCAAGGGGAGTGGGAAAGGGAGAAGTAGGCTTTCTGCTGAGCTGGGAGCCTGATGCAAGGCTGGATTCCAGGACCCTGGGATTATGACCTGAGCTGAATGCAGACACTTAACTGACTGGGCTATCCAGGCACCCCCAAACCTCTCTCTCTCTCTCTCTCTTTTTAAACCTCTGTTTACATTCTAGTGGGAGAGATTGAAAATAACTGTATTTATTTAATGACTTCCCTACTGAGGGATATTCAAGTTGTTGTCAGTGTTTTGCTATTATAAACAGTGGAAAGGTAACCATCTTTTAACATATATGTTTCTATATGTTTGTATTTTTAAAGGCTAGACTACTTAACTTGGAAATGCTAAATCAAAGAACATGCCCATTTTTTTGCTTTACTAAATATAGTCATTGTTTTCTGAAAGGGTTTGGCAAGTCACACTACCATCACAGAGTCCCTATTTCTCCTTACCCTCTTTGCATTAGAGATCACCTTCCAAATATTTGTTAATCTGATGTACAGAAAATGGTATAATTTAACTTTACATTCCATGATTCTTAAACAGGTTGAGCGTATTTTCATGTGTTTTTTGGGCATTTGTATTTTCTGTATTTGCTTGAATCCATTTTTTTTATAAAGATTTATTTATTTATTTGAAAGACAGAGATCACAAGTAGGCAGAGAGTCAGGCAGAGAGAGAGGGGGAAGCAGGCTCCCTGCTGAGCAGAGAGCCTGATGAGGGCTGGATTCCAGGACCCTGAGATCATGACCCAAGCCAAAGGCAGCGGCTTTAATGCACTGAGCCACCCAGGCGCCCCTTGAATCAATTTTTTAAAAAATAGTAAACAGAAGGAAAAGAAATGGAGTACTTCTATATCCCAGGTTTTGTGCTTGATTGTTTTTTTTTAAGATTTTATTTATCTGTTTGACAGAAAGAGAGACAGCAAAGGAGAGAGAGAGAGAGAGGATACAAGCAGGGAGAGTGGAAGAGGGAGAAGCAGGCTTCCCGCTGAGAAGGAGCCCCATTTAATGTGGGGACCAATCCCAGGACCCTGGGATCATGGCCTGAGCTGAAGGCAGACGCTTAAGGACTGAGCCACCCAGGTCCCCCCTGTGCTTGATTCTTTAACTTAAATTATTTGATTTAATCTTTGCAATAACCAGCATCTACTCCTGAAGATAGATTCTAATCTAGGCCCATCTGACATCAAATATCATGCTGTTAAACCAGTATTGAGGACTCCTGGGTGGCTCAGTTGGTTAAGCAGTTAAGCCTCTGCCATTGGCTCAGGTCATAAACCCAGGGTCCCAGGGTCCTGGGATGGAGCCCAGCATCAGGCTCCCTGCTCAGCAGGAAGCCTGCTTCTCCCTCTCCCACGTCCCCTGCTTGTGTTCCCTTTCTCACTGTGCCTCTCTCTGTCAAATAAATAAATAAAATCTTTTTAAAAAATGAATTAAAAAAATAAACCAGTGTTAATAAACCAGTCTGGCCTCTGAATGTAGCAGACTTTCTAGGTATAAAGACAAAGTAAGAAATTATGGGGGTGCCTGGGTGGCTCAGTTAGTTGAACTTCTGACTCTTAATCTTAGCTCAGGTCTTGATCTCAGGGTTATAAGTTCAAGCTCTGCATTGGGCTCCACACCTGGTTTGGAACCTACTAAAATAAAAAAAAAAAAAAGAAAGAAAGAAATTATGAAGAAAACAATGGATAGCTATCAATAACATCATTTCAGGGGCACCTGGCCGGCTCAATTGGTGGAGCATGCGACTCTTGATCTCTAGGGTTGTGAGTTCAAGCCCCACGGTGGGAGTAAAGATTACTTAAAAAGAAACTCTTTAAAACAAGCAAATGAACACAGCATTTCAAAAATTTAAAAGCAAATAAAAAAATGACAAAAGTATTTGCTACAAAAATGACAAGAGCATTTTGTTTTTGTTTTTGTTTTAGGATTTTATTTATTTATTTGACAAAGACAGTGAGAAAGGGAACACAAACAGGGGGAGTGGGAGATGGAAAACAGGCCTCCCACCGAGCAGAGAGCCCAATCTGGGGCTCCATCCCAGGACCCTGGGATCATGACCAGAGCCAAAGGCAGACGCTTAAGGACTAAGCCACCTAGGTACCTCGACAAGAGCATTGTTATCCTTTTTTTTTTTTTTTTAATAATAAAGTTTTTTATGTATTCACTGGAGAGAGACAGAGAAACTCATCGAGAGAACACAAGCAGGGGGAGGTTCAGAGGGTGAGGGAGAAGCAGATTCCCCACGGAGTGGGGTGCTGGATTCCCAGGATTCCAGGATCATGACCCGAGCCAAAGGCACGCTTGCTGACTAAGCCACCCAGGCACCGGGAGAGCTGTTATCCTTAATATATAAATAATTCAACGTAACATGATAAGAGAAACACTAGACTTGTAAAGAATGATCATCAAATAACAAAAAACTTTTAAAAAATCAGATACTCAAGCCTGGTGAAGATGTGATAGTAGAAGCATCTGCTGAGCTGACTGGGCTTAGGGTCCAAGATCTCATAATATAATTCAGGTCCAGGTGGATATTAGGCTTCTTGAGTGAAGGGTCTGCTTGATAAGAAAACTTAGGAATTAAAGAGATAAATTTTCTTCTACTCCTCCCTCAAATAAACCCAACATATAGTGGTGGGACAGGTATAAGATATCTGCCATAGATACTCCTGTGCTAAAGTGGAGAAAACAGAAACACACAGCAGTCATTGGTTTATATTAATTCAAAATCTGCCCGAGCCTAGGTTGTCCACGTCTTGATTAGGACTCTGTCTTGCCCTCTGGGAGTGACCAGCCAGGACTTTCCCTCTACCCTGTTGGTTTTTGTTCCCATTCTCTGAGTCACCCTTCCTTTTTTCATGGAAAGCAGTCAATGTTTGCAGTATTTTCAGCCCGCTTTCTGCATAGAAGTTTTGGGATTCAAAGGCCTCATTTCATCTTATACTATCTCTGTTCCTTTCCATTGAAGGTGATGTAATTACTTTGAAATCCTTGTGGATGTCTCTTGTCTCAATTTATAAAACTATTCCATTAAATGAAATTACTCACACATCTCTGAGACAAGTCTTTCTCTACCTTGAGTTCCCCTGAAGCCATTGTACAAAAATGGTTTTAAGATTTTTTTTTTTTAACATTTTAAAAAAGATTTTATTTATTTATTTGACAGAGAGAGACACAGCAAGAGAGGGAACACAAGCAGGGGGAGTGGAAAAGGGAGAAGCAGGCTTCCTGCTGAAGAGGGAGCCCTATGGGGGACTCCATCCCAGGACCCTGGAATCATGACCTGAAGGCAGACACTTAACTACTGAACCACCCAGGCATTCCGCTTTTAAGATTTTTAGAAGCTCTGGGCGCCTGGGTGGCTCAGATGGTTAAGTGTCTGCCTTGGGCTCAGATCATGATCCCAGGGTCCTGGGATGGAGCCCCCCATCAGCCTCCCTGCTCTATGGAGAGCCTGCTTCCCCCTCTCCCTCTGCTGCTCTCCCTGCTTGTGCTTTCTTGCTTTCTCTGTCAAATAAGTAAATAAAATCCTTTTTTTTTTTTTTTTTTTTTTTTAGATCTGTAGAAGCTCTGTTGTTTAACAGAGATTATTTGTAAGGCTTGTCCCAAAATCCCTTGGTAGGCTGAAGAGGTCCAGAATACACCATCTTAAAATATGCAAGTTTGGCTTAAGGATTATGTTGAGCCCAAGGGAGTTCAGTCAGCAGGTCCAGGGAGAGGTCTCTTTCCTTCCCTTTCTTACCTAACAGTAGGACACACGTTTTCCCCGTTGTGAAGGTATTCCCCACCCACTCCCGAACCAGGAAGAGGAGAGTCAGCCAGAAGTTGAGTCTGCATGAACAAACCTTACTAAAATAACCTTAATCTGGGGCACCTGGGTGGCTCAGTGGGTTGAGCCTCTGCCTTCAGCTCAGGTTATGATCTCAGGGTCCTGGGATCCAGCCCCACATCCGGCTCTTAGCTCAGTGGGGAGCCTGTTCCCCCACCCCCACCCCCCACGTGTCTGTCTGCCTACTAGTGATCTCAGTCTGTCAAATAAATAAATAAAATCTTTTAAAAAATAACCTTGGGACGCCTGGGTGGCTCAGTTGGTTGAGCAGCTGCCTTTGGCTCGGGTCATGATCCCAGCGTCCTGGGATCGAGTCCCACATCGGGCTCCTTGCTCCGCAGGGAACCTGCTTCTCCCTCTGACTCTGCCTTCCACTTTGTCTGCCTGTGCTCGCTCTCACTCGCTCTCTCTCTGACAAATAAATAAATAAAATCTTTAAAAAAAAAAATAACCTTAATCTTCCATGAGTTTCCCTCATGTACTTCTCTGCCATGTCGCTCCGCCACAACTCCTCATCCCTCCCCTTGGTTAAAATGGTATTTATCCCCATCCTCAAGTCTAGTCACTCCTTTTTGAGTTTCACTTTTTCTCCGTGAACTCTCATGCAGACAATATTTTAACCAAATTTGTTTTCTTACTCTCTAGTTCATGTATCTTGTCAGCTAAATTCGAAGGCTCCCAGGTACTGGGAGAGAGGGAAAGAGAAGAAAGAGGGAAAATTTTCCTTCTCTCTGGCCTTTGATCTAGTTGACATTTTCAGGTCTAGGAAGAACTGGTCTTATCCTGTCCTTGGGTCTGAACAAAGGACTGATAGTCATACTCCTGGCTTCATTTTTATTCTGAAAACACATTTTCCAGGCAGTGCCCTGGATTTGACCTCTGCTCAGAGGTCATTTCTTATTTTGAGAATCCTTTGCTGGATAAGTTTTGGTGACGCCCTCTACTTTCCTCTTAATTTCAATTGAAAACGGGGCCGTATTCTTTAGCTCATTTTTCTCCTTTTATACAGACAGCTAGGATAAGTTGGTGGTACCTTTATTACCCTGTTCAGGAGTCTCCTCAGCTAGATTACTGAGTTTATGAAGTACATTGCCTGTTTTCCACACTATCCCAGGTGACAGCGTTAGCAAACACTTTGCTGATACACATCAAATATCTTCTTTCCTTCAGGGAATAGTAGCTGTGTTTTCTCCACTATATCTAGAGTCTCAACTGGGAAATTTGGGGTGGGGGGTGGCTGGAATCATTTGGAGGCTTCTGTGTTCATATATCTGATACCTTGTTTGAGGTGACTTGAAGTCTAGGCCCAGCTAGAACTGTCAGTTGAAGTCTCTATACTTGATTTCTTCATGTGGCTTGGGATTCCTCACTGCCTGGTGGCCACAGGGTCCTCAGACTTCTTACATGGTGGCCCACGGGTCCAGGAGCATATGTTCCCAGCAAACAATACAGAAGCTATATGGCCTTTAATGACCTAATCACCCAAGTCCTTTCTACCATATTATGTGGGTCAAAGAAGCCATAAATCCATCCAGATTCAAGGGAGGGACCACACCAATACTCTATTTCTTGATGGGAAGTCTGTCAAAAATGTGTGGTTGTGCTTTAAAATAGCCATGAGCACACGCATGTATTTACTATGTACATAGAATGCAGACTGAGAGGAAACATACCAAAATATGAGTGATTAAGAGAGAATATCACTGCTGTGGTTTTAGGGGGGAATTTTGATTGTTTTTCTTTTCCTTAGATTCTTCTATATTTTCCAAGTTCTCTATAATATATTTATTTTTAATAAATAATTATTTTATGTTTTATTTTTTATTATGATGAATTTAAGGGACATTCAAAAGGCAAATAGTATAAGAAACTCCCATGTACCCATCACCTAGCTTCAATAATGATCAACTCACAGCCCATCTTATTTCATTCTTATCTCCTTAATATTCTGAAGGAAATGCAAAGCATCATATCAGTTCATCTCTAAATGTTTTAGAGTGCATCTTTAAAAGATATGGACACCTGGGGGTGCCTAGCTGGGTCAGTAGGTAGGGCATGTGACACTTGATCTTAGTCTTAGGAGTTTGAGCCCCACATCGGGCATAGAGACTACTTAAAAAAAAATAGCAAACAATAATAATAAAAAAAAGATATGGACACTTTTACCAGTATTACATATAAAAAATAATACTTCTAAAAAAATAATACTTCTGCAGAGCAAACTCAACTATATGGAAGAAATATCCAAACTCTATGAAGAACTCCTTCAACAGATCCATAGAGTATATTGACATCAGGGGAGGGAAAAGAAAGAAGGAAGCAAATGTGTTGGAAAATCATAATCTAACAATGAAAAAACAGTAATAAGCATAAATGACAGGAAGAGAAGAAGAGAGATGATAGTTGTATTGAATTCATTTATGTTTATTCCTTTAGTGAGTCACTCTCTGTTTACTGAGCCCCTGACAAACACAAGACTCTGTGCTGTGTATTACAGCATACATAAAACCATTAAATCAAAGTTAAGATGGAAAGAGGAAATACGGGGCGCCTGGGTGGCTCAGCTGGTTAAGCATCTGCCTTCAGCTCAGGTCATGACCCCAGGGTCCTGGGATCGAGCCCCACATCAGGATCTCTGCTTGGCAGGGAGCATGCTTCCCCCTCTCCCTCTGCCTGTCTCTCTGCCTACTTATGATCTCTCTCTGTCAAATAAATAAATAAAATCTTAAAAAAAAAAGAAAAAGGAAAGAGGAAATATTTGAAAAAGAAGTATGGACTTCTTTACATACTTCCCTGGACATTTATTTAGCTAAGCGTGTCGCAGAATTGTAGGACAGAACACAGTGAAAAGACTGGGATAAAGTAGGCTTTCTTGGATGATGAAGCATCTCAGAGGTTACTCGAGAGCTGTGATATCTGTACCGGCCAGTGCTCAGGGACAGAGTCTTCAGTTGAAGGGCTTAACAGCTAACATTTGCAAGGAACTAATTTAAGGAATTTTTACAAATTTTAAGTAGTTAACACATTAAATTTTTAAAAAATGTATGTTTATTTGACAGAGAGATGGAGAGAGATCACAAGTAGGCAGAAATTTTGATTTTGATTTAACAGGCAGACCTATTTTTTTTTTAATTTTATTTATTTATTTGAGAGAGAGACAGTGAAAGAGAACATGAGCAAGGAGGTCAGAGGGAGAAGCAGACTCCCCATGGAGCTGGAAGCCCCATGTGGGACTCGATCCCGGGACTCCAGGATCATGACCTGAGCTGAAGGCATTCGTCCAACCAACTGAGCCACCCAGGCGCCCCAGGCAGACCTATTAATTTATTTTTAAAGTATATCTATTTTTTCTTCCAAATGTAACACAGCATTGTGAAAAATATAAACCATCAAAAATAAAAATTATTAGGAGTGAAATCCCCCAAAATCACTATTAAAGTTCTACTAAATTTGTCTAGATTCTTTTTTCTACTTGCAAACATTTGTAAAACGCTGAACTTCTTTGACAAAAAAGAATTTCTTCTTTAGAACCTAGCTGATAATAGCTAACATTTACCAATAGAAATTAAGTCATTTGCCTAGGACCACACATCTGGTAAATGGTGTATCAATAATTCAAACCCAGGGGTGGGTGCCTGGATGGCTCAGCTGGTAGAGCATGTTGATCTTGGAGACTGTGAGTTCAAGCCCCACGCTGGGATTAGAGTTTACTTAAGGGGACAAAAAGAAGAATTCAAATTCAGACAGTCCAACTTTAGGGTACATACTACAAAAAGCAGTGT
This sequence comes from Mustela nivalis, assembly GCF_964662115.1. Lineage (NCBI taxonomy): Eukaryota > Metazoa > Chordata > Mammalia > Carnivora > Mustelidae > Mustela > Mustela nivalis. The sequence goes on along the minus strand of NC_139034.1, from coordinate 13,483,890 downwards.
TCTTGGACAGAACTATAATTTGATCTGCATATGAATTTTAATTTTGTTAAAAGATTTTATTTATTTATTTGACAGAGAGAAAGATCACAAGTAGGCAGAGAGGCAGACAGAGAAAGAGGGGGAAGCAGGCTCCCTGCTGAGCAGAGAGCCCGATGCGAGGCTCAATCCCAGGACCCTGAGATTATGACCTGAGCCGAAGGCAGTGGCTTAACCCACTGAGCCACCCAGGCGCCCCTGAATTTTAATTTTTTTGTAGTCATATTAAAAGGAAGTAAAAAAAAAAAAAGTTGGAACTGATGTTAATATATTTATTTAGCCTAATATACCTTAATTATTATCATTTTAACATGTAAATAATATGAAAACCATTATTTGTTTCACATTAAATTTTACATGCATTTTGCATTGTCAGCATATCTGAGTTTGGCATAGCCACATTTCTTTAAAAATTTATCTATTAGATGGGGCGCCTAGGTGGCTCAGTGGGTTAAAGCCTCTGCCTTCAGCTCAGGTCATGATCCCAGGGTCGTGGGATCCGGCTCCTCATCAGGCTGTCTGCTCAGCAAGCAGCCTGCTTCCCCACCACCTCTCTGCCTGCCTCTCTGCCAACTTGTGATCTCTGTCAAATAAATAAATAAAATCTTTAAAAAAAATTATCTATTAGAGAGAGAGAAAATGCAAGGGGGGGAGGGGGGATCAGAAGGAGAGAATCTTCAAGCAGACCTCCTCCTAAGCAGGAAGCCCCACCCAACCCTCCTGGGAGTGGGGGCCAATCTCACAGCCCATGAGATCATGTCTCCAGCTGAAACCAAGTCCCATGTTTACCCCACTGAACCACCCAGGTGCCCCACAGCATAGCCACATTTCAAGTGCTGAGTAGCCACGTGTGGTTGATGACTATTCCATGAACAATGCAGAGCCAGGCAGTTTCATCTGTTCCTTCAGTAGGTGTTTCCTGCAGGCCCATTATGAGCCGAGCACCATGTTAGGTGCTGGGGAATCAGTCATGAGTGAGACCCAGAGCTTACTGGAAAACCAATAGAGCAAATGAATCCACGCTACATACCAGAATATGTGAGATTATGGGCACTGCTATAAAAAAAGGAGAGAGAAAGAGACAGATGTGGAGAATTACTAGAGATATTACTTGAGATAAGGTGTCCAGGAAAGAGATTTTTGCAAAGATGACATTGGAATCGAGAGCTGGGTGGGGGAAAGCAACAGTAATACCACCACCAAGAAGCTAATTCTTTTGGAGAGTTTATTATATTCCAGGTGCCGCTCCAAGTGTTTTCCATACAGGAGCTCATTTCATCTTCCCAAACCCCAAGAAACTGGGTCTATTATTATCCCCATTTTCCAGATGAGGAGACCAAAACAGAAGATGTTAAGTAAGCTGCCCAAGTTTACACAGTAACAGTGAAGGAGCCCCTGGGGCAGACCTCAGGAAGAAGTGCTCAGGCAGAGGGATGAGAGTGTATAAGTCTCAGGGGACTGTGGCAGGCCACGTAATGCACCCCCCTCCACTGGCACCGTTTCTGGGTCCTGATCCATGGCACCTGTGAATGTTGCAAAAGGGGACTTTGCAGATGTGATTAACTTAAGGATCTTGAAGTGGGGAGATTATCCTGGGTTATCAGGGTGGGCCCAGCGTCATCATTACGGTTCTCAGAAGAGGCATGCAGAGGGAGATTTGGTGACAGATTGTGATGACTAAGAAGAGAGAGGTTTAGTGACTGAAGAAAGGGCCAGGAGCCAAGGAATGCAGGTGTCCTCTAGAAGCCTGGAGCAAGGAAACAGCCTCTCTCCTGCAGCCTTGAGCAGGAGTGCTGACACCATGATTTTAGATTTCTGACCTTCAGGGCTGTAAGAGAATAAATCAGTGTCATTTCAAGCCACTGAGTTTGTGGGGATTTTTTAATTTAATTTAAAAAAATTTTAAATTTAATGAATCAACATATAGTGTATTATTTGTTTCAGAGGTACAGGTCTGTGGTTCATCAGTCTTATATAATACCCAGTGCTCATTATAACACATACCCTCCCCAATATCCATCACCCAGTTATCCTCACCCAGTTATCACCCAATATCCTCCACCCCTCTCCCCTCCAGCAACCTTCAGTTTGTTTGGTTTGTCTCCCTCTCTGGTTTTGCCTTGTTTCATTATTAACTCCCTTCCCCGATGACTGATCCTCTGCCTTGTTTCTTAAGTTCCATATATCAGTGAGATCATATGATAGTTGTCTTTCTCTGATTGACTTATTTCGCTTAGCATAATATGCTCTAGTTCCATCCACATCATTGCAAATGGCAAGATTTCATTTTTGATGGCTGTGTAATATTCCATTTTATATCTATCTATCTATCCATCTATCTATATATCACATCTTCTTTATCTACATCTGTCAATGGACATCTGGGCTCTTTTCATAGTTTGGCTATTGTGGACACTGGGGTGCATGTACCCCTTTGGATCACAACATTTATATATATATATATATTTTTTTTTTTTTAAGATTTTATTTATTTATTTGACAGACAGAGATCGTAAGTAGGCAGAGAGGCAGGCAGAGAGAGAGAGGAGGAAGCAGGCTCCCTGCTGAGCAGAGAGCCCGATGCGGGGCTCGATCCCAGGACCCTGGGATCATGACCTGAGCCGAAGGCAGCGGCTTAACCACTGAGCCACCTAGGCGCCCCCACAACATTTATATTTTTAGGATAAATACCCAATAGTACAATTGCTGGGTGGTAGGGAAGCTCTATTTTCAACTTTTTGAGGAACTTCCATACTGTTTTACAGAGTGGTTGCATCAGCTTGCATTCCCACCATCAGTGTAGGAGGGTTCCCCTTTCTCCACATCCTCCCCAACATCTCACATTTCCTGACTTGTTAATTTTAGCCATTCTGACTGGGGTGAGGTGGTATCTTGCTGTGGTTTTGATTTGTATCTCCCTGGTGCCAAGTGATGTTGAGCACTTTTTCATGTGTCTATTGGCCATCTGCATGTCTTCTTTGCAGAAATATCTGTTCATGTCTTCTGCCCCTTTCTTGGTTGGATTATTTGTACTTTGGGTATTGAGTTTGATAAGTTCTTTATCGATTTTTGGGTGCTAGACCTTTATCTGATATGCCATTTTCTTCAAATATCTTCACCCATTCTGTCAGTTGTCTTTTGGTGAGTTTGTGGTAATTTGATGGCAGCAATCAAAAAGAAATGTAGGAACGTCACATGTGCCCTTTCTCTGTGCTCTTTTGGACTCTAGGTCTTTGCTTTAGCTGTTCTCTTGGCACAGAATCCCTCTTTCTGGTCCCTCTCCTCTGCTAGCCCATTTCCAACTCTGCTAAAAATTTTCTGACTCTGCAGGCTTGGTTTCTCCTTCTTCTGTGTTCCTTGAGCACTTTGCATAACTCTCTGCTGTATCACTTATGACATTTTATTATAATGCAGCCTTCTACTTGTCTGATTCTTGATTTTGACAATGGACTTCTTGAGGGTAAGGATCCTCTGTTTTGCCTCTTTCTGTCCCCAGTAATTAGCAAAGGGCCTGGTAAATAGTCAGCAGTTCATCCAAGTTTGTGGAATGAAAACAAAACAGAAGACCACAGTAAGGAATCAGGTCATCTAAAGTTCCCTTCAGGGGTGCCTGGGTGGCTTAGTGGGTTGAAGCCTCTGCCTTCGGCTTGGGTCATGATCCCAGGGTCCTGGGATCGAGCCCTGCATTGGGCTCTCTGCTCAGCGGGGAGCCTGCTTCCTCCCCTCTCTCTCTGCCTGCCTCTCTGCCTGCTTGTGATCTCTGTCTGTCAAATAAATAAATAAAATCTTAAAAAAAAAATAAAGTTCCCTTCACCAAAGCAACTCTCTCTCCAAGCAACTTTTACCTTGTCTTCTCTGGCCCACTTCTGACTGCCACAGAAGCGTAGAGCCCTATCTCACCACCACCACACTCTCACACCCTAGGAAGACTTCCCATTCCCTTCCAGTCAGTTTGACCTTGAACTGCTCCATCTGATGGTGTCCTAAATCAGACCATCTTCCCAAGTATGATGCAGTTTGAGCCCACATCAGTATTTCTGGTCGTTGAGGCTCTATGGGTCAGCCAGTGATTAATGAGGTGAAGAAAGGTTTACCGAATTTTAAGAGCAGACCTACTTGTAAACAGCTATACTTGTTACATTGCCTGTAGGAAAAGTGACAACAATTTAGTCAATGTTTTTAATTTTTTAAAAAGTATTTAAATTTCCTCAGATTTTTTAAAAGAAATTTATTTATTTATTTGACAGAGATAAAGAGTACAAGTAGGCAGAGCAGCAGGCAGAGGGAGAAGGAGAAGTAGGTTCTTTGCTGAGCAGGGAGCCTAATGTGGGGCTTCATTCCAGAACCCTGGGATCCTGACCTGAGCTGAAGGCAGCCGCTTAAGTGACTGAGCCACCCAGGCACTCCTTCAATGTCCTTTTAAATCATCCCATTTTTCCCCCCAAAATAAAGTAAGATTCAGATAAGAAAAAAAAATTAAACCATCATCTGCTGTTCCTCTATTTATAATCATTGAAAATGTTTTAAGAGCTTTTTACTAATTTTAAAGTTAGTATATTCCTATTGTCAAAGATATAAACAGTGCAGAAGAACATAAAGTAAAATGTAAAAATACCCAGTTCCATTCCCCAGAATTAACTACTATTAATACTTGGATGCGTTTCTATCTAAACTTTAGAAAAACAAAAGAAAATAAAACTGTAAAGCAACTCTTTTTTTTTTTTTTGAGATTTTATTTATTTATTTGACAGAGAGAGAGAGATCACAAGTAGGCAGAGAGACAGGCAGAAAGAGAGGGAGAAGTAGGCTCCCGGCTGAGCAGAGAGCCTGATTCTAGGCTGGATCCCAGGACCCTGGGATCATGACCTGAGCCGAAGGCAGAGGCTTAACTCACTGAGCCACCCAGGCGCCTCTGTAAAGCAACTCTTTAAAAGAAAAAATAAAACCGAAGATCTCAACAATACTAATGAAGACAAATAACAAAATTCTACAAAACTGACTCAGGTCAATTAATTTAAAAAAATCCTAGTCTTGGGGCACCTGGGTGGCTCAGTCGTAAGCATCTGTCTTCAGCTCAGGTCATGATCTGGGTCCTGGGATCAAGCCCCATCTCAGGCTCCCTGCTCAGCAAGAAGCCTGTCTCTCCCTCTTCTACTATGTGTGTGTGTGTGTGTGTGTGTGTGTGTGTGTGTATGTGTCTCTCACATAAATGAATAAGATCTTTAAAACAAAACAAAGTCCTAGTCTTATTTTTATGAACGGTTAACCCATTCCTGTAGGGAATGGTCTTTGTGGCCCTCTCTCCACACCAACCTTCTTGGCTATTCAGTATACAGTGGACAAGGATAGTGGGATGGACGGGGCCTCTCACATTACTTTATCAGCATTGTTTGGTGACCTGCATAACAGCCGCATCTTGTAAGTGGTGAAAATAAGACAACTGAAAATGACGTCTGAACTCGCCTTTACAAGCCGATGGCTGAACTGAGCAAAGCAGCCTAGAGTCTTAAACATGTTTCTAGTCTCTGCTCCACTTCTCATCCTTGAGGACTTGACAGCTGTGTGGCACCATAGGTGATAGCTTAGATAAATAAATACAACGTGTGAAGTGATTTTATTTAACCTCCAAGGTTAAATAAAGTTCAAGGTGGAGCCCTAGAGTTTACCTGTCAATATGGCCTTAGTTGTGACTGTTTTCAAGAATATGGACTTTGTGGGGTGCCTGGGTGGCTCAGTGGGTTAAGAATATGGACTTTGTGGTTGATTTATTTCCTTTAAACATGCCTTATGTATACTTTCCAGAATCAGCTACAAGGTTGGCCTTGAAAAAGCAGCCTCTTTAAGTCTGGGTGAACATGGGTGTATTTGTACAGCAGGTTGAAAAGATTAACATCTGAAACGGATTCTGTTTTTGCCCATTTACTTTCAGTGACAATGCAGAAGACACAGACTTTGCAAACAATAGTGAGAATCTTACAAAATTCACACTCTTGCCAAAACTTAGCTCTACTCTTGGGCTCCGCCTTTCAAAAATATTTTTTTTACCATCTCTTCACCTTTGCCTTCCCAGCATCTAGCAAAGGAAGAGGTCCACAAGAGACCCATCACTGAAGGCTAGCCTGGCCCGGATTCCACATGGGTGGGACTACACAGAGATATAGAGACAGAGAAGCATGGTTCCCTGGGGGCCATCTTAGAAACTAGCTACCATAGAGGGACACTCTGGGAAGGTCCAATGGTTGGTAAGCTAACAGACTTGATAGAGGACCCAGGGCATTGTCCAGAGCCTAGTATGGTTTATATTGTTAATATTATATTATATTACTTATATAATAAATCATTATAATTATTTATCATCAGTAAATCTTTTTTTTCCCCAATAAATCTTAATGTAAGGAAGAAAGGAAGACAAAGATAAAGGCAGGCAAATACAGGAAGGTTAAGTTGGTGGGTCCTTCTAGCCAGAGACAAAAGAGCATTGTTTAAAAGCTGTACAGTGGTTTCAGAATGTGCGCATATGCACCAGTGGGCTCAGAGCGTGAAGGGGCCTGTGAGTCCAGGCTGGGGAGTTTAGCCTCAACCCTTCAACTATGAAAGCTACTGAAAAAAACAAAAACAAAAACAAAACACTTTAGGTTAAGGAGAAGAGAGGTGTGGAGATGGTCTGGGGAAGCTGCTACTCGAGACGGTGAGATCAGTTAGGTAACTGCTGTGCATCTAGGGAAAAAGGAAGAAAATGTTCTGGGAAAACTGTCATGGGGGAGGCAGAGGAGGAAACAGATCTGAGATAGTCTCGGAAGGGAGAATGGCAGACCAAGTATTCTGTGATTTGTTGTGTGACTTAGAGGATTTGAACACATATATTTGAGGACATTTATCTTAATATGCTGCATTTCCTTCCATGTATTGTTTATTAAACTAACACATTATATGAATATATATGATTTCAAAGTGAACACACCATAAGATATAGTACATTCCTGGGGTGACTGGGTGGCTCAGTGGGTTAAGCCTCTGCCTTTGGCTCAGGTCATAATCTCAGGGTCCTGTGATAGAGCCCTGCATCAGGTGCTCTGCTCAGCAGGGGGCCGGCTTCACGCCCCCTCCCTGCCTCTGCCTATTTGTGATCTGTTTCTCTTTGTCAAATAAATAAATAAAATCTTAAAAAAAAAAAAAAGAAATAGTACATTCCTAAAGCTTCTTTTTTTAAAGGTTTTATTTACTTATTAGAGACAGAGAAAGAGAGAGCATGAGCAACATGGGGAGGTGCAGAGGGAGAGGAAGAAGCAGATTCCCTGATGCAGGGCTCGATCCCAGGACCCTAGGATCATGACCTTAGCCTAAGGCAGAGGCCCAAATGACTGAACCATCCAAAGATTCTGATGTAAAACAAAATGTGAACTTTGTGTAACATTATGTTTTAAATCAAGGTACAGATTTTCCCTTATATCATTTCCCCTGCCTTTTTTTTTTCTTTTATAGGCTGCATGCCCAGTGTGGAGCCCAACATGGAACTTGAACCCTGAAATCAAGACCTGAGCTGAGATTAAGAGTAAGATGCCTAATTGACTGAGCCCCCCCCCCAGATACCCTTCATTCCTTGATAACATGTCTCATGGTGAAAAAAGACACCTTGTCTTTCTTCATAGGGATTCGATCTTACCCAACCAGCATAAAAACATAATATTAAGAACAATTTAATTTCCAAGTCCAATCTTTAAATGGATAAGCTAAGTAGTCAGCTATTTCTGCATGGATAAACTGAGTGTTTTGTCTTGGCTGGTCTTGGCTGTCTTGACCCCAGTCTACATGGGGTTTCCAAGGAACCAAGAAGGCATGCTCAAAGAAGTTTAGAAGCTGAATGAGAAAGAGAAATCTAATCTGTCCCCTTTCATGATCCATCCTTACCCACAAAGCACACTGAATTGCCTCCTGGTCCAAGATCTGATCGGGAGACAGAGACAACACAAGTTACCCCCCAGGGAGAAGAATCAGACATGAGAAACTATGAGTGAAAAAAAACCATGAAGGTCCCAGCAACGCTGTTAGGGCTGGGACAATGAAACAAAGAGGTTGTAAATATGAAAACTTAGAAACTTGAAGGGGATGCCTCCTAGAGCTGAGATCTCTGAGGAGGGACTGCTGGCCAAAGGCTATGATGTCTTTGGGAGATTGTTGATATCATTGTGGAGGTGCTGATTCCGGAAAATTCCAAACTGGAATCAGCTGTTGCTAATGGACAAAACTGGCACTGTCAGAAGAAGCAGGTCCTGCCTCCCACTGAAGTGAAGAAGCAGAAACAAGTCCTCCTTCCTGCCTTGTGCCATTAAACCTCCCTCTAGTGCCTCCTACTGGTTGACAGAACCAAACCCACAGCCAGTTGCCAAAGGAGAAATGCAGTTTTTTGGTGTCTGGGCTCAGCCCCAACATCCCAAGGGAGAGTTTAAAAAGGTGAGTTTGAGGGGTGCTTGGGTGGCTCAGTGGGTTAAAGCCTCTGCTTTTGGTTCAGGTCATGATCCCAGGGGCTTGAGATTGAGTCCCGCATCGGGCTCTCTGCTGGGCGGGGAGCCTGCTTCTTCCCTCTCTCTCTGCCTGTCTCTCTGCCTACTTGTGATCTCTGTCAAATAAATAAATAAAATCTTTTAAAAAAATAAAATAAAAAGGTGAGTTTGAGACCAAGAAATAAGAGCTTAATGATTGTATTTGGATTTAAAGTGTTTGACATGAGTTCTCCCCTCACTTTTTTTTTTTTTCCGTTTTCTTTCAACTTTATTTAAGTAATCTCTACATCCACCGGGGACTTGAACTCATGACCCTGAGATCAAGAGTCACATGCTCATGCACTCTTCCAACTGAGCCATGCAGGTGCCCTGCTCCCTTTCTTTCTCATTTCCAGTCCAACTTTCTCCTTCCAAAGAGGATTTCAGTTGGTTTCCAACAAAGGCACACACTAAATAGGACATTTAAAGACAAAAGGTTAAAATAGATAAAATAAAGATCAAGCACCACTCAGCACTGTTTTCAAAACTTTGTATGACAACCAAGGTGAAATATATTTTGTATAATGACTTATTAGACACTTATGCACATGACTGAAAAAAGTTTCATGAAGCAGTGCTCGCTAAGTATAATGTACTATTTCTATTTTATTTAGTTTTTTAGAAATCTGATAACCCAGTGAATTGGCTTTATCAATGACTAAGAGGTTGCGAGCTGTTGTTGGAAAACCACTGACACAGAGGAAGGGGAGATCCAGTGTTTTATAATTACATATGACATCCAGGGCCCATTTCATATCAAAAAGTACTTTTCACACACTTAACTCTTATAGCAATCCTGTGACGTGGGTATTTCCCCCAATTTCCTTTTTTTTTTTTTTTTTAAGATTTTATTTATTTGATAGAGACACAGCAAGAGAGGGAACACAAGCAGGGGGAGTCAGAGAGAGAGAAGCAGGCTTCCTGCTTAGCAGTGTGCCCGATGAGGGGCTCAATCCCAGGACCCTAGGATCATGACCTGAGCCAAAGGCAGATGCTTAACAACTGAGCCACCCAGACGCCCTTATAGTGACAATTTTTATATAGACTCTTGGTAATAGTGGTAGAACCTTCTACCCTTCCTTCTTTAATTCTCTTCCCTCCCATTTTTTTTCTTTTTAGATTTTATTTATTTATTTGAGAGAGAGAGAGAGAGCATGAGCAGAGGGGAAGGGCAAAGGGAGAAGCAGACTCCCCACTGAGTGGGGAGCCCAATGTGGGGCTTGATCCTGAGACTTTGGATCATGACCTGAGCTGAAGTCAGAGGCCTAACTGACTGAACCACCCAGACGCCCCTCCTGTCCCATTTTTAATTAAACAAATGGCCATCCAGAATAAAGACTACATTTTCCAGCCTGCTGTGTAGGTACCTGTTCTCAGTAACTGAGTCTTGTTAGTCAAGTGTCAGCAAGAATGTTGTGACTTCTTTGAAGTGTCATTAAAGTAAAGGGAACCCTATGCATTTTCTATTGCTGTAATAACAAACCAGCACACATTTAACAGCTTAAAACAAAACAGATTTACTATCTTTCTGTTTCTGAAGGTCAAAAGCCCTCTTTGCCTCATTGTGTGTCTCTACTCCAGGGTTCATATGGTCAAAATCAAGTTGCTGGCTAAATGGGCTCTGCTAGGAAGACTCTGGGAGCAATTCAGGCTTCTGGCAGAATGCAGGCCCTAGGGGTGTAGGACTGAGGTCCCATTTTCTTGCCGCCTCTCTCCAGTCCTTGTACCTGGGTCCCTAAATCCTAGAGCCAGCAATGGAACATCAAATCCTCCCACACCTGGAATCTCTCTGACTCTCCCTTCTGCTGCATCTTTCAGATTGTACCTAGATAGAGTTCTCTGCTTTTAAGGTCTCCTGTGATCAGATTGGGCCTACCAGATAACCTGGGATGGTCTCCCTATTTTAAGGTCTTTAACTTAATATTTACTCACAGCAAAATTATCATACGTAATTATCACTAGACATAGAGTTCTGTGTATTCTATAATGCACACAAGAATCTTGAATGCATGCTGATGAGATAACATATTTAAGATAACATATTTAAGATAACATGTTCTATGTCTAGGGAAAGACTCCAAGCAGTTGAATCTGAAGTTGAAGTATAAAATATTACTTGAGGTTTGAGGTATCTATCTTTTCAACAGCCATGGCATCTCATTTCTGGAGAAAAATAATTTTTATAAGAAAAAGAATAAAATTTAATTCTGCCCATTCTATCTCATGATATATAAATATAAGTTATTTTAATATGGGAGCCTGGCATTGACTGGTTATCAGTAGGTAGCCCAAAAGAACCATTTCAGCCAGCCACTTTCACTCTTAAAACAATTATTGGTAGTAAAACTTGACCTCCCATTCCTACCCGGAGTCACCTGCAGGTCATTTCCCACTGCTCAAGCTGTCCACATGTAGCAATTTCCTGAAGGTGACCAGCTAAGAGGCTATGTATCACACCTAGTTAGTTCCTTTGCAGGAAGACCTTCCGGCTTCCTGTTGCCCTGCCTCAGTTTCCCATTATATTGATTACCCCCAGATGTAGCTTGCCAGAATGAGTTTGAGTAAAATTTGATTCAGTGTCAACACAGAATTTCCCTCTTCTGAAACTTCTTACTACTTATATTTTTGGGAGGGTTTCTAGATGTTACTGTTGGAGTATGAAAGGCCTCAGTTGTGAGATTTTTGTTAGAAAGAAAAAGTTTAATTCTTTATGCACTCATACCACACTTTAGCAATCAGTCAGACTCCATCAAAGTTCCAAGCTGTGTACAGACAGCTTTTCCTGCCTTTAGACATTGTGTCAGCACAAGGAACTAAGACTGTTACCAGTTTTCTTTTCTTTTTTAAAGATTTTATTTATTTATTTGACAGAGATCACAAGTAGGCAGAGAGGCAGGCAGAGAGAGAGGAAGGGAAGCAGGCTCCCTGCTGAACAGAGAGCCTGATGTGAGGCTCGATTCCAGGACCCTGAGATCATGACCTGAGCCAAAGGCAGAGGCTTTAACCCACTGAGCCACCCAGGTGCCCCCTCAGTGGACAGTTTTCAATAGCAGCGATGTCATCAGACACTTGGGAGATAGCTGTGCTGGGCAGGAAAAAAATGAGTATATAGGAGTGTGTCTCTGGTCCTCAGATACACATTGACCAGTGTCACCATTGAAACCCACTTAAGATGCACCCTAAACATAGTCTCACAAACATACATAGGCATAAACCAAACAGGCAAAGATAAGGAGACTCACTCTAAGACACACACCACACGTACATAGACCCAAAGATCTAGGGAGAAAGAAAAGAGGAGAGAGAGAATGAGGGAATGGATATATAAGAAAGGGTAGATTTCATCAACTTGAAAAGGCAGTGCAATGCTTCAATTTCATTGGAACTTACATGCATTCAACTGAATTCGTTGAAGAGGAGATCTCGGGAGGGTGACAGCGCCAGACCAAGGTGGCCAAAATTAATTTGGGAAAACAAAACAGCCCTTGTGGTTCAAAAGGAGAAATCTGGGAATCCCGAGTGAATTCCTATTTATCCAGGTAAGTTCACACATCGTCAATTCAATCTCCATGACCGCAGAGACCATCAGGAGAAGTGATCCGATTTTTTAAAACTGTGAGCGTTTCCAGAGCGAGCTCTTGTAGGACTTCCAGAGGTGCGCAGCACAGAGTAAGAGCCCAATAAATGTTGCTGGATGCATCCGGGCACCAGTCCCGGATTGAAAGGTCCAAGCGAGTTACCGGTATTAAATCTGCGAAGAACTATAGGCAGATCCTGAAAATCCCAACTTTCAGGCATTATTATTGCACGGTATGAATTTAGCTTTTAAAGTGAGAACTTCTTCATGTAACTGTTAGCAAACTGATAGGAAGAACCATATTTCAGAAGAAAAAGAGATTTTTGTTTGCTGTGCCCTATACCTGGCACCGTGTGATCACGGCGCTATTCACAAGAAGTCCGGTAGCTCAGGCTCCCGCCTGCACCGCGGGGTGCGTTCCTGTGTTCTCCACCCAGGCTCCCACTCTCTCGGTGGCTTGGAGTGTGTGTGGTGAGGAGCTTTGTGCCGAATTTTCCGAATCCCCGACCGGCACTTCAGGCGAGCTGGGGGACCATGCCGCAGTAGGCGCGCGCGCGGGGAGCGCTCTTCTCCGCTCCACCAGCGCCCAGCGGCGCTCCACCCACGCTGGGTCGTAGATTCCCGAGGTGCGGGGCATGGCAGGGCTTGTGGCTCGCCCTTGGATGATCATCCAGGTTGGAGGTGCAGGCGGACGCTCGTGGGATTGCTTGTCTGCGCGGAGAACAGAGGCCCCGCGGTCCTGTGGTCTTGTCGCCCGACCCGCGCGAGGAAACTGCGTGCGGAGTTCCCGTAGCTCATCTTCTCCGCCGAGAACAATTTTCCCGAGAGCTTTCGAAGGCTACCGGTGTCTGTTCCTTCCCGGAGAGAAGCATGCCCAGCCGCAAGAGCAGAGGAAGGCTGACCGCGCTACAGGAGAGTCAGGTACCAATGAGGAGTTCTGGGACCTGGAGATCCCTTGATTGGCAGAAAGAGGCCTTTCTAAAAGGCCCCGCTGGCTGTTTTGTTTTATTTATAGGCTCCTGGGAGATCTCAACTTTACCGGCCCCCTCTCTCCGGAGACTAGGCTTGTGCGTGGGTTTGGGCTTGGGGCTCCAAGTGCCCCCGCCACTCTGGCCCACGGTTCGTCTGCATTTGGCCGACGGTGGCCACGCAGAGTTGGAGATTCGCCGTGAGCCCTACGTGGGTCGCCCTGTGGGGCCTGACCTACCCCAGAGAGGCCAAAAGAGTTGGTGATAAAGTCTTCCGCCCCGTCTCCGCTGCTCCGGTGAAGTACCCAGTGGCTCTCTCGACCCGGGAGCTCATCCTTCGTTCTTCCTCTTTTTCAGGCTCATCTGGCCGGCTGGGCTGGGCTGCGCTCTGTGCTGTCTCCTTGGGCCTCCGTGGAAGGCTGGCCTTTACTGGCAATATCAGCTCACCTCGCCAGGCTCCGTAATAAACACTTCAAAGACATCATCCCAAATTATCCCATTTTGAGCCCGTATTATGGAAGAGGAAACAGATCAGTAAGTGATTAGCTCAAGAATACCCTAAATTTCCTGAATTGCAAGCCGTGGGCGCAGGGACTTGAAAGCTGGAGCCCTTCTCGGTGGGAGGCTCCGCTCTGGCAGCAGGTCTCGGAATCGCAGCTAAGCCGCGGAACTGCGCTCTCGGCGAAGCTTAGAGATCCGGAACCCGGTACTGAGCAGCTGGAGACCACACGCCCGACCCGGAGTCAGCACCTGCGCGGACACCTACGCCCTCGGCCCCCCAACCCCGCCCCAGGGGGCTCACACTTCTCTTTGGGTTGGCGAACTCTTCAGTCCGCGCGCAGAGGCCACCGCGCAGCCGGGGCAGGGCGCGAGATTGGGATGCGAGCCTCAGAGAGGGAGGCTGGTTTGTTCTGGAGCCCTGGCACCGTCCTTGGCCTCCGAAGAAGAGTCTCCGCGCCTCCACCAATTGGGTGGCTGCGCTTCCGCCAGCCCTCCCCACCGAGCATCCGCTTCCCTGTGTAAAAGGAGGACAGTTTCACTAACCTAGGGAAGGTTGCTGTGGGAAATCACAAGAGTTTATTTATGAGGAAGTCAAAAAACTGGGAAGTGTTAAGGCTCACTTGTATGAACAAATCACATTAACAGCGACCGCGTGGGGATTTGTCAAAGGAGAGGGGCTTTAGAGCTGGCAGGAGACCCAGCGGAATCTCTGCAGCAGCCACTCCTGGCTTGGTTCCGAAAGGAATGATGGTCCTAAAACAATGTGGAAGGATGACTATTTCTAGATAGGGAATTAAACACTTTACAAGCAGGGCACCTGGGAGGCTCAGTCACTAAGCGTCTGCCTTTGGCTCAGGTCAGGGTCCCAGGGTCCCTGCTTTTCCCTCTCCCACTCCCTCTGCTTGTGTTCCCTGTCTTGCTGTGTCTCTCGGTCAAATAAATAAACAAAATCTTAAAAAAAGAAACAAACCAAGACTTTACATGGGTTCTTCGGTTTCAATCTCACAACTCTGTGATGTAGTATTTACTTCCACTTTGCAGATAGGGAAATTGAGGCACAGGAATTTGAATAATTTTTATCAAGGTGAAACACCAGTTGGTGTTTGAGGGATACAGGTGTGAAGGCAGATTTGCTTGACTCCAGAGCCCAGTGGTAAAGCTGCAGGGCAAGGTTGTCGTCTCCCCAGTGAGGTTATCTCATTGATGAGAAAGTCCCCCTTTCTGGTTGATGGGGCTTCCTTTACTTGGGTGGGGCATTAGGACTCAGTTTCTTTTTTTCAAAAAACAAAACCAGCAAAACAAAAGCAAAACCAACGACAAAACAAGAACAAGCCCTGCCATCTCTTTGCAAAGACAGTAACAGTGACCACTGGGAGTAAGGCAATGGCCCGCAAGGGTGGGAGCGCTCAAGTGGTGCCTTTCTGTGCACAGCAGAGGGAGGAGCAGGGGGCCCCAGAGATCAGAAGCCAACTAAGTCGGGACATCTTCGCTCCTAATACAAAATACTGCTGGCCTCGGGCCTCCCGGGGTGGAGACTCTTCCGAAGCAAATTGCCCCCTCTTCCCTGGTTAATACCAAGCAAATAAATGCTGCTTTAATTAAAAAAAAAAAAAAAAAAGAAAAGAAAAAGAAGAAGAAGAAAGAAAGAAATGGAATCATTGCATGGCAAGAAAATCTGATACAAAGCGAGGGAAATCAGTTTGCATTTCTTTTCCATGTCATCCACATTTATTAATTGTTTTCCACAAACACCAGCTGAACACAAGGCCCGGACCCTGAAACAAACAACTGAGGTGGAAACTACAGACCTAGTTACAACTTTAAATAAAAATAACCAGCTTTCAAACTCTCCAACCACATACATGTTCACCATTTCTAAAGGTGTAGGAATCATACCGTTTCTGTGAGTAGTTCCCAAGGTGGGTCAGGCCATGCTGCTTGCCTTTCATACAGCCTGTCCTGTCCTGAGACTAGCAACTAAATCCACATCCTAAAAAGAAAGCTCCAAATAGCTTCAGTTTAGTGATGGCTGCGTGTGTGTGGGGGGTATCTTTCCCCCCCAAATCCCTTGCTCTAGACTCATCTCCTAAGTGCCCTCTGGATTTACAGGGACTCTGACAAGGCCTTTATATTCCAGCTCTGCTGTTGCCCCAGCCACCCTCGCAAGATGTTCTCTTCTTTGGAGGAAAGAGATGCAGACAGAAGGAGGTGAGCTGGTGAAGTATGAGGCTACACTAAAAAGAATTTTAAAAAAGGAAAAGGAAGACAAAGGGAGGAGGAAGTGGAGGAGGAATTACTCTATTTCATGGCCATCAATTTCACTAGGTCTTTGAAACCTTAGAAGTCTCCTTTCAATTATTTCTAAGCTTTAAGGCGGAAGTCTGAGTAAAATTGGCTCTGTTTCAGGACAGATTAAGGCCCTCCATCTAGCTCGCCTGCAGTGTGTTGGGGAGCATTCCAGCTTGTAGTTTCTGTGGTCTTTTGAAGAGCTGGCTTCTCTAAAGAGGTCCATGGTTCTGGAGTGCTAGGACATGCACAGCAGCAGCAGATGTCGCCAGTCCAACAATATCACCGGAAGAGGCCCCAGATATTACAGAAAACCTTTCTTCTCCTTCCAGAAGGTCTGCCAGTGTCTCCCCAAGGTGCCCCAATTGGCACAGGCGCCTGAGAACTCGAGTTCTCCCCTTCCGTGCGGGTTGGCCAAGGCAGTTCCTGGCTCCTTGAACAGCCAGGGGGCCAGGGCTGGTTGTCCACACCCAGGGTCCGACCACTGCTCCCCCTCTTTCCCAGTGGTTGAAGCCGCCTGGCCAGGAGGAGCCACCATCTCTCATCGGGGTTCCTGAGGTCGCAGGGGCGCGACACTGGAGGGCTGTGGTGATGTGCTAAGGCAAGGTGGCAGGCGTCCTTCTCGGGTGGGGGTGGCGGCAGGGACAGCGGGTGGCACAGCACCACCCGGGGGCAGCGACGGCGGCAGCGCCAGCAGCTCCTCACCGGAGGTCACTGCACAGTCCTGCTCCGGGTCAGCATCCGTGCCACCCCCAGCCACTGGCCCGCAGCTGCGCTTCTTGTCCTCCTCCTTTTTCCATTTCATGCGGCGGTTTTGGAACCAGATCTTGATGTGTCTCTCGGTCAAGTTCAGCATGACGGCCAGCTCCACCCTGCGGGGCCTCGAGATGTATTTATTGAATAGGAACTCCTTCTCCAGCTCCAGCAGCTGTGCACGCGTGTAGGCAGTACGTGTCCGTTTGTTTTCTTCTGGCTCTGCAACATAGGCTCCGCCTGTGGGCAACAGGGCACGTGAGTGTGCTCCCTGGACCCCTGGCCCCTCCTGCCCCAACCCCAAAGCCCAACACTTCAGCCCCAATCCTGGTGCTCCCAGGTACTCCTACCACCCAGGGCAACCTCCTATCCCAGAGCTCAGCCTGGGCTCCTGCAGCCCTTCTCTAGTAAAGGTTGCCTATTTTTTCTTTCCTTTCCTTTCTATTTTGTTTTTTTTTTCTCTTTTCTTAAGATTTTATTTATTTATTTGACAGAGGGAGAGCACAATTACTAAGGCTCCATTTGAGGACCTTGGGATCATGACCTAAGCTGAAGGCAGACATTTAACCATCTGAGCCACCCAGGGGCCCAAGGTCGCCTTTTCTTGGAGGTCAAAGCTGTGAGTGCCCTCAGGCTCTCTGTGAGCAAGTCCTGAGCTCTGTCAACCAGTGACTTTTCAGTGGGTTCTCCTGGCCAGTGTTTGGGTTGATGGTGATTTAAATGCACACACAATAGATATCTAAACCTACTGGATTGTACAAAGGCAACAAATGCATTTAATGTAAGAATTTTAAAACCACAGTTTTCTAATGATGACCCACAGTAAGAATATACTTCAGATCACTACCTAGTTCACACACTGACATAGAACTGACACAAAAAAAATTCAGGACATACGCAACTGATAAATTATTGAACACTAAAAAAAATTTCTGGACATAAAACCAACCTTTACTACATATTATACTATCTAATAGTAAATTATTGTTTACTATTATTATTATATATATAAATAGTCCATAGTAATATATATAGTACATAGTATATAGCAAATATATACAAATATATTAATAGTAAACTACTGTAAACAGTAGTTTACTATTAGTAAACAGTATTACTATTTACTAATAGTAAACAGTAGTTTACTATTAATATTTAGATATTTGCTATATACTATGTACTATATATTCACTATTTACTATTAATATATCTTAATAATAGTACATAATAGTTTACTATTAATATATTTTTAATAGGGGCTCCTGGGTGGCTCAGTGGGTTAAAGCCTCTGCCTTCGGCTCAGGTCATGATCCCAGGGTCCTGCCCAGCATAAGGGTCTCTTCTCAGCAGGGAGCCTGCTTCCCTTCCTCTCTCTCTGCCTGCCTCTCTGCCTACTTCTGATCTCTGTCAAATAAATAAATAAAATATTAAAAAATATATTTTAATATGTTATTAATATATATTTATACATTAAAATTTATGTATTTAGTATAAACTATTATTTACTATTAATAGATGTATTAATAGTAAATAGTAAATATATATAGTAAATACTAAATATATTAAAATATTTTTATAAACTATTTTTACTATTTTGTTTTCTAAAAAAGATCTTGGCCCATGTAACTGATTTCATGATCAACTTATAAGTGCAACCCTCATTGTGAAAAACCTTGAGCTAATAAGAACGCTGAGCTTATGACATATATTGTCACATCTAACTATGTGTTTTCTCTCTCTATATAGTCATAATCATCCCCGACTCAAGAGCTCATAAATTCTCTATAATTCTCTATAATTGTTTTCATCTCCGCTGGATCTCTGCCCTGGAGAAGAATGAAAACGATTCCGCGCCCTGAGGAGTAACCCTGTCAGCCCTGAAGTCTGCGTCCTGAGCTCCAAACGCTGAAAAGGCGAGTGGGGAGTCTCAGGGGTCGGGTTCCCACTGGCAACCGAGAGCTCTATGGAGGACAGGACAGTGATAGTCAAAGGCTCAGGCATTCCAGCTCCAAACCCGGGTGGCAAGGAAGAAACCACTGGCCCGGTAAATTACCCAAATTACCGCTGCACACCTGCTGTTTGCCGCTGTGCTCCAGACTTTGAGCTTTTTTGCTTTTTCTGCTTGGTACCGACTGCACCCTGCGGTTGAGTTAAGTTCCAATATTCTAAGAAGATGCCTAAGTCTGCTTGTCTTAGGACAGAGTCTGGGATATTTCTCTTGTGACTGTTAGGAAGATTTAGGGAATTGAAAAGCTAGTACAGGTGTGTTTGGGTGGGAGGGTTTCCCTCTCAGACCAAAAGGAGGTTCCCAGAACCCAAGGCTGAGGCTTGGGTCAGAGTCAGCAGAGGAGTCCTGAGGAGCATCTCCAAAGGCTTACACTTCTAAGATTTTCTGGGCACCGGAGAGAAGCAAGGGAGCCTTATAGGAAAGTTAAAAAGGCCCTCCGAGATTCTTAAATTCAATCCACAATCTCTAGGGGCTCTGGCCCTCTTCTGCTGGGGTCATGGAGGTGCTGTGAGCCACTGGGACAGGGTCCACTACCTCAGGAGACCTCTGCTCAGGACAAGTTGGCAGGGGATGGAGGCTGTTGGTGGTGGTTTGGAGAAGATGTCAAGAGTTCCCACGTCTGCGCCCTTCCCGTAAGGCGCAGGTTGAGGCTGGTTTAGGAACAAGCCCGCTAGCGAGGCTTATGCGGTTCATTTTTTAGGTCGACGTTTTCAAAAGTTCCTATAGTTTTGTTGTTAGTATTCATATCTTTACTACAAATGGAAGCCCTTTGATCACGTTACTCTCCTCAGGGGTTTGAGACCCCACTAGGAGTGGGCAGGCACGTTCATGACGCTTGAAGCTCTGCTTGTTCCAGAGTTTTCCGGGAGGACCTCTAGGCCGCAGGAGCACCCTACAGGCAGCGTCCAGGAAAGGGGGTTGGCCCATTCCCTCTGGGCTGCACTTGTAGCGGTTTAGAGGGTTCCAGCAAAGGCCTCTCCCTTGACTCTGCAACCTGAGGTCAGCTTTTCGAGGTTCCCCCTATCCCGGGGCAAGGCCGCCAATTTTCCATCGGATTTTACAGTCTGGCTCCGTAGGTGTGCCCGAGCCCAAGCTCCACCAGAGCAGGGTAGGGTGGGGAAGTTATCCGGCTTCAGAATGTTTCAGGTGGGGCCTCCCTAGGAGGGCCTGGAATGCCGGAAATGCGCGTCCCCAGCCCCCACCCTGGGTGGAAGGACCTGGTCCTCCCGCCTCCCAAGAATCCCGCATTTCCCAAGACTCCCCAGCCTCCGGCGGCCGTCGTGCGCGCGCGGCGTAAGTACGCAGAGGCGCCGGGCGCGTCTGGCGCCCCTCTCCCGCTGGGCTGCGCCCTACGTGGAGACGACTGCCGCCGAATTTGGCCCCGTCCAGACTCCAGACCCGGGCCCGCCCGCTCCTCACACCCGGCCTTTGCGAGAAAGTGAACTAGGGGGAGAGGCGAGCCCCGGGGACCCTGGGCGAGCTCGGACCCCACAAGGCTCGCCGGGCTGCACCGGGCGGTGCAGAGACGGGACTCTGGGGTGGGGGTGGGGCGCGCCCCCTCCTGAGCCTCTTTCTCCTACCCCCGACTACTGGAAGGAAGAGAAAAGTCAGCTACGCGCCATGTAGGTGTGACCACAAGTGGCCGCGGCACGGAAGCGATAACATTGTGTAGCGGTCAGAACCCACGGCCAGCTCGCGGCGGGGAAGGGGCCTGGGGGTCGCTCCCCGCCTCAGCCTCCGGGCTCCCGGGACGACCTTCGGTGACACGCCCGGCGCCTAGGGCCACGGGGATCCAGGGCTCACGCCTCTTCGAACCGGCTGTGCAAGGAGGGCATCTCCTTCCTCAAACTTACTTGCTGGGAAGCAGCGGGGGCGCGGCGGGGGAGACCCCTTGGAACGTTTCCGTGTGTTCAGAAGTGAATAGCAGCGCAGACGCCTATCACAGCGGCTCGTCTCCCAGGCTAAGCAGCCAGGTCTCGGTTTTGCGGTGAGTAACCCCCCACACCCGCCCCCGCCCCTCCGGCCTCCCAACCCCCGGCTGCCGAACGCCTTTGCAAACTTGGCTGCAGTTTGTCTTCCCTGCCTTTCTGCATCCGCGGGGTGCCTCCGAGTCTGCCTGCACTCCTGTAATGAAGCTACCCAGGGCCAGAGGGGGCCCCGGACTCTAAAAGCGCGCCCAGGCCCGGGTTGGAAGCATCCCAGAGCCCTGCTCGGCTTCTCTGACGCTCATTCCGCGGAGTCCTGGCCATTCCCCCAGGGGAGGAGGATCCAGAGGGTCTGAGGCCGGGAGCTCTGCCAGGCTTTAGCTTTCTGCGGGTGCGCAGCTGTTGAAGTTCAGTGTACAGGGAAAGAAGGGTTTAAGTTCCCGGGGGGGGGGGGGAGCTGAGTGGAAAGGACGCTCCAAATGAGACCAGAAAGGCACTTCTGTAGGATGGCCCAGTTGGCTCCCTATGTAGTTTAGTCTGATCCAGGGTGCTCCATAGGGGCTGGGAACACGAACGGGTGGAGGCTCCTGGGGAGGTTTGGAGGTAGGGGCAGCCCGTTGGAGAGCGGGTATGGACAAAGGGGGTGGTGAGCCAGGCTTACCTGCCCACTGGCCTTTCCACGCGTGAGCCTTGGTGGACTTCATCCACGGGAAAGGCAGCTGGACGCGGCTGGGCTCCTCCAGGGCCCCCGGCTCAGCTCCATCCGGGAAGGGTCCGGCAGGCTGGTGGGGGAGCGTGAGCTGAGCTGGGAGGTGGTGGAGGTGCGCCACTGCGGAGTCGTCGGCGAGGGGAGGCACCTCGTATGGGGAGATGTCGGGGGGGCTGCCCTGCTCCAGAGCGCCCAGGGTCCCCGGGAACGGGGGCGGCGGCGGCGGGGGCTGGCGGCCCATGTACAGGCACGCAGGGGGACTGGCGCTGAACTCTGGCGCGGGGCCCCGCTGGAACGCGCATGGGTCCTTGTAAAGCTGCGTAGCTGCGTAGTACTGCTCCTCGCTGTTCATGGCTGCCTCCGGGTCTTGGACTCCAGCAGTAGGGAGCTGGAGCCGGGGAGTTGAAGCTGCGCAGCTCTCCCACTCTCGGCGTCACCCTTGCTCGCTTTGACAGCTCCGCTCTGCTCGGCGAGGGAACCCGCCACCGGCGGGGACTGTCGGGCCGGCCGCCGCGCCATAGGCTCCGCTGTGCCCCACGTGGCTGAGCCTGGGGCCATTATTGGCCTGGCCGACTGCCTTAAGAAGCAAGGCCCAAGTACCCAAGAGCACCTGCATTTGTTTCAATTTTCTGTCTTAGCTGAGTTTACCGCACGCACCTGTATGCGCAGCTGCAGGGCTGCGTAAAGTGGAACACCCATGAAAATATGAAGATTTACATTCAGTTATGGAAATGTATTCTCATCATACTTAGATCTATTTTCCTTTTTCGATAATGTACATAATACATTAGCTTATTAATATAATTTATAAATATGTTTATGCCGAGGTTGTGTATTTATATTTCTCTTTAACTGTTAGGGAATACGGTCAAAAAAGTTTACAGACCCGACCTCTATAGGTCCGAAGCAGCTGGTTTTATTTTATTTATGAAATTTGTACACAATCACAGTGATGTCAGTGAGGTAACTACATAAAGATTCAGGATGTTGCATTTTTTAAAAATCTGTGGCTGTGCTGGGGGGGGGGCTTCTGGAGTGTAAACTGTAATTTCAGAATCGTTCACAGTGGCTTTTTAATTTTTTTTAATCTGAAGGACATTTTAATTTTGATTATGGGAAATTGGGGTTCATTTGGTCAACTCCGTGCAGTTTCCTAATGTGGCGGCTGTGGTGCGGGGAGAAGTAGCGTCACCTCTTGTGGCTGGGAGGAGGGGACGGGTTGGCATGGGGTTTCCAGATCCGTAATGGCTTTCCAGTGATCCTGATACCCAGCAGGGATCGGTCAGCCGGAGAACCCGTATGCCAGCGTCGTACTGAAATAAGGCAGGTCCGAGAGAGGAGGGAAGTATTTAGAAAAGAATTAAAAACGCCGCGTTTTCCTGACAGCGTCAATCTGGGGTTTCCACTGGTTCGGTAACTTCTGGGTGTTCTGGGGTCCTCATTTAAATAGGACGATTAAATAGGACCAGACGATTCAGACAGACTATCTCTGGGTCGCAGTGGCACCCAAGCCCTGGCCTGGGCATGACCAACACAGCCGACCCGTTTGCCCAGGGTGTTCTGAGTAGCCTTGGACCAGGTCCTGCCAAAAAGGACCACATTCCTCAAACCAACATGGAGGGTTTTAGGAAAACTGGACACATTTGCAGAAAAGCCTTAGCAAGAGGGATGTGAACCACCAGGAATCATTAAGGGGAAATCACCGCAATCTGGCTTTGCCAAACCATAGACTACATCTAGCCCTTCACGAGGAAGATTTTCATATATTTTTTCCTTGTGGAAATATGGGTTTTAAATGCATACGGTTTGAGTGCTCTACTCTGAAATACTCTTTTTTATTAAAAAACAAAAGCCAGTTGGGAATTTGGACTTCTCTGCAGATTCCTCGCCTTGTGCGACGCAGGTGCGGTCTCAGCATTTGCGATTCGAAGAGTGCTAAGCACCCAGTGGCCCGCGCCTGGGCGGCGACGCGCGCAGTCCCGGCCGTTTTGGTGCCCGCGCTTGCGACTGAGGGAAGCCGGTTAGGTGTGGGGAGTTCTGGCAATTTCTTCAGGGAAAAGGGCCACCTGCGGCCCTAAGGGCCGGGGAGAAAAAGGCGGTGGGACGCGCGCACTTAATCTCTGAGCGTCCGCGTCAATGAATCCATTGTTGGCGGCGGCCGTGGAGGACCAGACGCTATCGCCGGGCCGCGAGTGACCGCATCGATCAGCAGGCAGGGCCGGAGGGGGGTTGCCCGGCCGCAGCGTGTTGACCCTCGGAGATAATCTGCCAAGTCGCCGCGGGTTGACTTGGCGACGCGGTTATGAGCGGGCGGCGAGCTCCGCTTGGGACAAAGATCGGCCTCCTTCCTCCCGCGTACTCTTCTCTTCTTCCCCTCCCCCCTCGGCAACTCCGGACTCAGTCCGCAGACTGCCCCCCTCCTCCCTCGCTCCCCGCCTCCCCGCCACCCCCGACGCACAGTGTTTATTTTGCACTTCTCGTCTAATTGCACATTTCTGTAAATTGGTCTCCATTTCGATGCTTCATTTGCTCGCATTTAATATTTTTGCTCGGCCTTGCAGAAAGAAAAGAGGCGCTCAGCAGAAAGCAAATCCGCCTACCGCGCTCTCTGGTAAAACAAAACAAAACAAAAAAAACCCGGAGCCCGGGGCTGAACAAAAACGGGGGGGGGGAGGGGCGGGGGTGCAGAAGGTGTTCTGTGGAGGTGCGTTCTCGCTTTCGCAAATAGCGTTGTCTGCTGCTCACTACCTAAGCAAGTGACCCAGGAAACGAGTCAAACAGCCATTGATTATGGTGGGACAAAGCCAGCAGGGTTTTTGGATTGGCTAATTATAACGTATAGCCATAGAAAACGCACCCCGCACAGCCTTCCATTGAGCAAGAGCGTGTATTGTATTTCTGCTGTGGATATAGCTCGTGGTATCATAAAATCGCCAAATCCATTACAGGTGAAATGCGTTTCCGCTCCGAATCCCCGCTGACGCCTGCACCCCTCTCGCCTCCCACAGGCCCAGGAGCGATACTGAGCCATTAGGCGAGCGCCTTCCCGAGCCATTTAACAGCAGCTCTTATGGATAAATAAACAAAAAAGGCTGTAAACCAATTAAAGTGTGGACAGTGAAAAAGTCGTTTATTAGCAGGACGTCCTGATAGCCCTCGCAGATACTGGAGGTCCTTGCTTGCCCTCTTCCCTCTTTCCCTTCTGGAGACACAGTTTGCGCCCCCGGAGAACACAGGTTACCTTGTTCTTGGTCGGTAGCTGAGTCTTCCAAGCATGCCAAGGGCTGAATTACTTGGTGGTAAGAATTTTTAAGCCACTGTATTCCACCCCAAGGGGGGAAAATAATAGATGAACCTCACTTAACTCCAAAGATATGTTTATAGTGACTTTGTGTGGAATTTAATGTATTAGACTATATTTGTTTTTATAATTAACTTTCTGTTAAAAATAAAAGTTACACTATATCCTGAGTGGGAACGCTAAAGCAAACAATGTGCTGTATGGAATGAGAATACTCTTCCGTAGTTAACATTGAATTTTTGTACACGAGTCTTTTTTTTTTTTTTTTTAAGATTTTACTTATTTATTTGACAGAAATCACAGGCAGGCAAAGGGGGGGGGGGTTGGGAAGCAGGCTCCCACTGAGCAGAGAGCCTGACTCAGGGCTCAATCCCAAGACTCTGAGATCATGACCTGTGCCAAAGGCAGAGGCTTAACCCACTGAGCCACTGGGCACCCTGAGCCTTTCCTTCAATGGGCACTTATGCTGTTTTTTATTCCCCCAGGGTTAATCCTTCTTCCCTACTTTGCCTCCAGGATTTCCTTAGTCTGGTACCTAGGTCTAAGAGGGCCAAGGGTAACGTTCAGAAAAAAACTCCAGGAGTGCCTGGGTGGCTTATGGGTTCAAGACTCTATCATGACTCTGGTCATAATCCCAGGGTTCTGGGATGGAGCCCTGTGCCTGGCTCTCTGGTTATCAGGGAGCCTGCTTCCTTCCCTGTCTCTCTACCTACTTGTGATCTTGCCGTACTGCTCAGTGCTTTCTCACAGGAGTAGGGCTGGCAGACACCAGCTCTTTCCACCCGTTTTTGTTTACTCCTGAGGCCCTTAGTTTAGTTTACAGCTGAAAGAAAAAGTGTGAAAGGAGGTTGGCATTCCAAAGTGTCTAAGGCCCCCTGCTTGCTCTTCTCCTGGCATCCCCACGGCTGCCCTCGCAGTTCCCATCCCTTTGGCTGGCTTTTCAAGGTTCCCATCTCTGCCCTATCATCCAAATGTGCATTCTCCCCAAAACCCGCAGTCCTGGCCATTCTTTTCTCTTCTTCATCCTGGATACCAGCTTCTTGCTTTCACTGAAATTCCTCCCACTCCCTCTTTTTCCCCCCTCTACCCCCCCCCCCATCACTGACTGTTTCCTATGACTAACCCTTTGTTCTCCTGGGAAACTCTCCTTACTTCCAGGAACCCAAAGGACACTTGACTCACCTTTCCTGGCCATTCCAGCTGCCTTCCTGAACCATCCCGCATTTCACATGGTTTATTAGTTGTGAGGCCAAATATTTTCAGTAATATTTACTTTAATCAGTAAATGCTGCTGTATGGCCCTGTATATGTGCATGTTTGCAATCTCTTGGAGTGACAGAAACTCAGTAGAAGAAATGTGTTCTGGCTTTGGTGTAACACGGGAAGCTCTTAGGAGCTGCATACACCCTGGCAAGTTATATATCTCTGCTGTAGCCTCTCTGTCCTTATTTGTAAAATGGAAACAATATACTGACCCATAAAGTACACCCACTGTAGATAGTAATAATAGCAGCAAACACGGGGAGCCACGCACAGGCATATTTGCTAATCCTCACTAAAATCCCATGAGGTAGGTCCTATTATTCCTATTTTGCTGTGCAGTAAGTGAGGCATTAAGAAAGACGTTAGGTAACTTGCCCAGAATCACACAGCCTAGATCCAAGCTGAAGAGATCTGGCTTTAGATGTGACCCTACACTGTCTTGCTATGTAGTAGACAATGAAGAAATTTTTTAAAAAAATTATTTTTGTGAGAATTAGACAAAATGTCTAAAGTCCCTGGCTCTGCACAGGCACTGAAAACACGGTCAAGTCTTCCTTTTTTCCCCTAGCATTGCTTTTAATGCATCCATAGGTATCTAACTATGGATCATTAATGCAGCCAAAAGAATGGCAGAGCTATTAGCACAAGTCCATGTTTAAGGGCATTGCCAGGCAGGTAGACATAGAAAGGTATATTCAGAAACACCCTGTCTTTTAAGGGAATGGGCCCCAAAGTGGGGCTCTGCTTTAAGTGGGTAGAGGAGGTGGGGAGCACTGGATGGCACTTGCTCCTGCCAGGCCTCCACGTACACCCAGAGAGAGAAACAGGTGTGAAGGAGATACAGGGGCTTCCCCTTTAATCCAAGAAAGCCCTTAAGAGAAGATTTGAAGGGGGGATGTGAACTAACCACAGCGAAATACACTGTTTTTATTCCAGGAGATCTGGAATTCGGCATCTAAGAAGTGTCTTATAGCCAGAGGGCACCCCCCCACTGTATTTTCCATGGTTCTTCCATTTCCAGGTTGGAGATGAGACTATTATCATAAACCCTCAAGTGGCTTGGGAAGGAAGGGCACAGTTCTGGTGTCTGGGTCAGAGCAGTCCCGGAATCCTGCTCCATTCCTGCTTTTCCCAGATAAGGGAGGTGGTCGTGCGCAACCCTGGTTTTCTTTGGAGGGATCCAGAAACGCCCCTATCAAAGTGATTCCTCTGCATATCCCTTGAATTTAAGGCCAGTAGAAAAGTGTTAAAATAGAAATCTGTGTGGATTAAAGTGGGGGAGTCAGCTCTACCTAGGGTATAATCATTCCCTCTCCTGTGGTAATGAAAATAAAGGCAGATTGTTTGACTGTGGTCTCAAATTCATTGAATTTTCCTATTAGTAATTCTTCCTATGGTAGATATGTCTTATCTGCCAACAGGGTACTGTTGTACAGAGAGAAGCTATATTTGAATAAACTTATTTTGTGTATTTTCTCCAATCACATATCGTAACATCTTTAAGCAAATCCCACAAGGTACAGATTTCTACTAACCAATAAAGTAACAGATTCATAGGGTATTGTTTCTGGAAGTGTGATTCATGAACTATGTGTATTAAAATCAATAAGGTGCTTATAGAATGTAAGTAGCCTACTCTCAGACCTACTGAATAACTGTATGTGGGACGTGGTGGGACTTGGGAATCTACATTTTAAATGCACCCAAGGTCCGTTTTAAAAAAGAGTTTATTTATTTGATAGAGATCACAAGTAGGCAGAGAGGCAGGCAGAGAGAGAGGAAGGGAAGCAGGCTCCCTGCTGAAGCAGAGAGCCCGATGCGGGGGTGGGGTGTGGGGTCCTTGATCCCAGAACCCTGGGATCATGACCTGAGCGGAAGGCAGAGGCTTAACCCACTGAGCCACTCAGGCACCCCAGCCAAGGTCACTCTTAAACACACTATGAATTGAGAACAACAACAGGAAACAAACACTTGAGCTATAATTTATTTGATAGATGGAGACTCATAGGTGCTTTTAAAGAACAAACGTTCTTTAAGCATGAACATTCAAATAATAACACACTTCTCTATGTCATAAGGTTGTTGTGAGGTTTAAATAGAGGAAATGTATGGGAAAATGCCTAAGTCCGTGCAGAAAAGCACGTTATTTGAAACTCTACATGGGCAAACCACATACAAATCTTGGACATTTTCACAGTAGGTTACAAATCCTGAACATTTTCAGGTTTTCCTTTCTGTCTTACATGTCCATTTTTGCTTTAAGTGACTGAATATTTAGAAAGGTTCAGCATGATCTGGCTTTATCATTATACCTGTCCCTCTGAGCTCTTTGGAAGCAGTGGGACTCTCCTTGGGATGTTAATGTGTGTGGCTCCACTGTGGGCTCAGCAAAGCTGAGCTGAGCTTTTCCAGCTACAGTAGCTAACACGTAAGGGCAAATAAAGTGAGGCAATAAAACCAAGGCAAATTGATTCATCTCTAGGCAGTACCATTATAACTTGTGTCTTAATGCCATATTCTCTCTACACTGAACATGACCAAATAGCTTCCTTTAAAAGTAAATGAATTTTATATAATTTGTGGCTAATTCCATTTAATTCTGCCCACATGAGCATGTGATAAGGGAATGTTACACTGGTTAACAACAACAGGCTAAAAGGGGCATTCAGGAGGAGACCAATATTTGATTTCCAAGTGCTCTGGCTCAGCGCTGAGAAATCCAGATTACTGTGAGTGTGTTGGTTTCTTGGTTATTTGCTTTCTGTGCTCCTAGCTCCTGAGTAAAGGGCAGTGAGAAAACACTAGGATCCCATCTGTCACAACGAGGCTAGTTACAACAAAAATAACGACTCCTTTTTATAAAATCATTCTTGGTCTAACAAACTCCCTTTGGACTGGAGGGAATCAGGAAGAGTAAAAATAATAGAATCAATAACAACTTTGTTATCTAGTAACTTAAACAACTCTTGCCTGCTGGGATAGCAGAACAGGCTTTCTTATCTTGGAAACAGGAAAACTTTCTGGATAGTAAATTATTTTTTACGAAATGTTTCTAACTGGATTAGGTTTCTAGAGAAAGTGGCTAAGGTAGGAACCATGCCAAATTCTAATCAGTTACACACAATATTTTAAAATACTGGAAAGACTTTGCATCTTTAAATCTAATATGTATTATTTCTTCTTTTTACTTAAGAAAACATCAACGGTTGTACAATTATTGGAATACTAAAATGTACTCAATTATTAGAGAATTAGGAAATTAATTGGGAAATTCTCATTTAAATGTCTGGATCATCTGGTCAACTTGATTTTTGTTCCTATGTCAGTATTTGTCTATATCAGTACTTACCTGCTGCTTTGGTCTTCTGAGCACTTTCATAAACCACACTTGAGTCTTCAGAGCCAGGAAATGTTTTCTCCATTGAATGATCTGTCTATATGATAGCAGGGTGTCGGTCTGGTTTGATTTGGGTTCCATGTTGATTTCTTTGTCTGTAGTGATAACTCAATTCAAGAGTTATGAAATGTATCTTGGTTTGAAGAGAACCATCTCTCCCACAGTCCAGGTGTTTGTAACAGCAACTCAGTAGACGGTACACACAGCGTAGAGATTGTCCTGACCTGGTTCATTAAGATACTTGAAGGAAAAGGCGAAGCTGAGAGACTTAAATTATTAAGTTAATAAGTTAATCTGTGTTACTGGTTCTACTCACATCCAAGTTCATCTCTTGTATGCTGACAGTTTGGTGCAGACATACTCATTTCATATGTCATTGTCCCTCTAACACCTTATACAGGATTTTCTTAGAGTCTGTATACACAGGCAACTCTGCATACATAATATTTTGTATTCCATGTGTGCAGGGTATAATATTATCTATGTATCTTATATCATGGTCAGCCTGTATATAAGTTGACCTAATTTCATTAGTTTTCTTGCAGAAGAGGCCTAAGGTTTAATTTAGGGAATTTTCTCTCTTTACTAATGTGTATTGTAAAACATAATCAATCAGTGTTGTCTGCTTCATTTACAAAGCAATTTATTAGACTCTGCCAACACGGTCACAGTCAAACCTTGACGTTTCCAAAAGTTGGAGTTAGAGATTGCTATGAATCCAGATAAACAGCACTGTTTTCTTACCTTCCCAGCAAATTTCGACAGGTGATAACAAAAAGGCAAACACAAGTCTCTAACCCCTCGCCTGCTGTTATCTGTCTCCTGGCTTGTAATTACACAGGATTTGGAGTTTTCTCAAGAGAGTGGAGTGACACTGTTTACCTTTTTGTATTTATGTGACCAGTAGCCAAACTTAAATATAATAACTAGGGAAATTCAGTAAAGAGAAACACTGACTGGGAAAGAGTCGAGTTTTCTCTTTTTCCTGCTGTGTTTCCTTATGAGCCTCCTCCCTGCAAGTCCTTTCCAAAAATGGAAAGAATACTGATCTTATTCCACCTCTACTTATAATATTCTAGGGCTTTTGTTCTGGTTACTGCTTGATGGGAGGGGAGAGAAGAACTGGAGATGGTTTATGTACATTTCAGCTGAGAAAATAATTGAACAAAGTGGAGTGGTGTTTCAACAGTTTTGTTTTTTGGTAAAGGGTGGTGGGATGGTCTTGAGAAGTAGATAGTCATGGCCTGACCTGTTCCTTATTCCTCATCCAATTCATCTAATTCAGGCTTCCTTTCTTAAAAAAATTGTTCACCTTCTAAAAAAATCACTGATAAGGGCAATAGAAGTAACTAGGAGCTTGGCACCAAATTTTGCACAAAACTCTGTTATCTTTCAAGTTACTAGATATTTCAAACATTTCAACTCTTTTCTCTCACTCTCTCCATCCATAAGGATCCTTGAAGCATGTCTTTTTTTTTTTTTTTAAAGATTTTATTTATTTATTTGACAGAGAGAGAGATCACAGGTAGGCAGAGAGGCAGGTGGAGAGAGAGGGGGAAGCAGGCTCCCTGCTGAGCAGAGAGCCTGAAGTGGGGTTCGATCCCAGGACCCTAAGATCATGACATGAGCCAAAGGCAGAGGCTTAACCTACTGAGCCACCCAGGTGTCCCTGAAGCACGTTTTCAGTTTACATCACAGAGTCATTACAGTTCTTTCTTACTTGGTGCCTAGAATGGATATACTCTGCTACAATAGGTAAGCAAAGATACTAAAGCCATAGTTTTGACTTTGTTGTTTTAGTCAAATAGCTCTTTCAGATTGTAATGAATGCTATGAATCATTCCCCCAGAAAAACGCACAAATGTGTAAGGACACAAAATTCTGCAGCAGATTTTAGGAAATTCATAGCCTTCTGCCTCCCCAGCTCTTCCTTGTCTGTCTGTGCCAGGCAAGGTTTACCTGGAGCCAATCTATGCCCAACTCAAGATTTTTACCTCCACTTCTAGATTTGGGTTTGATGGTCCGGAACTTTACAAAAGTGGCTCCTTTGTAAATATTCACAATTATCATTTTTTGTTTATTTGATTGGGCTTTCATGCTATGTACAGAGGACTTACAGACTGGATAGTCTTTGCTCAACTATCTGACCGTACTCACCTACTCCACAGGGATAATAAACATAATGAGGTCGAATGGCGAGTTTAGAAGAGGTGAAATTGTCTTTCTCTTTTTAAAAAATTAAATTAATTAATTATTTTTTTGGAAATTATATTTCTAAGAGCATTAGGAATTCATAGACTTACAGATGCATGGAATTGTGACAGTGATCTGTTGCCATATGTGTATGGTAGCTTGGCTTAAGATTGTTCTTCTCTTACTCCTTTCAACAAACTCTTATTTAAATGTCTCCTCTGTACCAGACACTATGGCAGGCTTTGAGGGTATAACAAAATGAGACATTATCTCTACCCTGGAGGCCTTAGGGTCTTTTGGAGGAAAGGAGCAAGCACATAAACATACACAGTGAAGAACTCCAGATGCCCTGAAAATGTGGCTTTTCTGCTCTTATTGGAAGGTCATGATGTTGTTAGTGACATAGAGACAATCAGGCTTTCCCCTGTGGTCTATTTCTAATTATTTCCCGAAAGCAGATAGGGTATGTTCTGGCTTCGTCACTTACTAGCAGTCTGACTTTGGGCTTTCCGTCGACCGGTGTTTCAGATTCCTCATCTACTGGATGGCAGCTTGGTGAGTAGCTAAAAGCTTAGCTCTGGAGCAGGACTGTTTTGATTTGAATCAAAAGTAGCATCACTACTTATTAGTTGTGTGATCTTGGGTAAGGCCCTTAACCTCTCTGTGTCTGTTTTCTTTTATGTAAAATGGGAATAATCATAATATTATCACATTGAATTGTACCCCATGAGATAACAATATGCAGGAAGCACTCTGAAAAGAAGGTATATATAGGGCGCCTGAGTGGCTCAGTCAGTGGAGTGGTTGCCTTCAGCTCAGGTCATGATCCTGGAATCCTGGGATCAAGTCCCCGCATCGGGCTTCTTGCTAGGTGGGGAGTCTGCTTCTCCCTCTGATCTCTCCCCTCTAATGGTCTCTTCTCACTCAATTAAATAAATAAAATCTTTTTTTTTAAAAGAAGAAGTTATATATAGAGTGCCTTGCTGTTCATTCATTCATTTATTCGTTTTTTTTTTTTTAAGATTTTATTTATTTATTTGACAGACAGAGATCACAAGTAGGCAGAGAGGCAGGCAGAGAGAGAGAGGAAGGGAAGCAGGCTCTCCGCTGAGCAGAGAGCCAATGCAGGGCTCGATCCCAGGACCCTGAGACCGTGACCTGAGCTGAAGGCAGAGGCTTAACCCACTGAGCCACCCAGGCGCCCCTCATTCATTCATTCTTAACAAATATTTATGGAATGTGACTTGGTGCCACACACCGTGTTACGTGTTACGTATTGGGGATGCCATAGTAAAGAGGTAGTATCTGCTTTAAAGAAACCTCTAGTTTAGTGGAGGAGTCAAGCAGCTAGAGAGAAAATTTAAATGCCATGGTAGGATCTTTGTGACAGAGACAAAGGTAGGCTCTGATGGGAACACCATAACAAGAGCGCATTCCTGAATCTAGGGATGCTTTCCTTCCTGTTTTATTAATCCCTTAGCTAAGGCACACACCTTCAGATCTTTAGGATTTTTCTCACATTTGTTTTTAGAAACAAAAAAATAATTAAAAAACATATAAAATTGACCATTTACACATTTCTAAGAGTATAGTTTAATACTGTTAAGTAGATTCACATTGTTGGTTAACCCAGTCTCTAAAACTCTTCATCCTGCAGAGCTGAAACTCTATACCCATTAAGTGCCTGCTCCCCATTGCTCCGCCTCCCTGGCCCCTGGCAGTTACCTCACAGGATTTTATAGTTCCCATGCATGTTCTTCATCACTTAAGTTCTCGCCGCATTGTCATTATAATTACTGTCAGTAAGATGTTGTTTTCTATCATGGGTTTCACCTGGCCAAAGACTTTCCTTCAAAATAATTCTGTTTTTCCTGTTGCTACTGCTGTTTTCTGGAATTTTGTGAATCCGTGAACTTTGTTTCTTCTAGAAAAGAAGTTGCTGTAAATTGAGCAGGAACAGGTTTGTTCATCACTGGGCTAATGGCATTGACTGAATGCTCATTGTTTGCTCATCCCTGAGTTCATCTTTGTAGGAGGAGACTGAGGAAGTGGAAGGCAGCAAAAAACCTCTGTTTCACACAAGTTGGAAAACAAATGAGTGAAGAAGCACCTTCACATATACCTGTATATATGTCTTAGAAATATTTATTTAAGTACCCAGCTTTCTATATCACATATATCAAACAGGATAAGAGCAATGTTTTAGGAATATGAACATGGCAGCATGACGTATGGGCTAAATGTATTTTTTTTTTTTAAAGATTGTATTTATTTATTTGATCCCAGGACCCTGGAGTCATGACCTGAGCTGAAGGCAGATGCTTAACAACTGAGCCACCCATGGGCTAAATATTTTTTATATTTTTATTTTTTTAGTGAGGGAAGCTCACTTTTTTTTTTTTTTAAGATTTTATTTATTTATTTGACCGACAGAGATCACAAGTAGGCAGAGAGGCAGACAGAGAGAGAGAGGAGGAAGCAGGTTCCCCGCTGAACAGAGAGCCTGATGCAGGGCTCAGTCCTAGGACCCGGAGATCATGACCTGAGCTGAAGGCAGAGGCTTAACCCACTGAGCCACCTAGGCACTCTGGGAAAAAGAGTCTTAAACAGGCTTCATGGCCAGCACGGAGCCCAGTGCAGGGCTTGATTTCACAGCCCTGAGATTATGAGCTGAGCTGAAATGAAGAGTTGGACACGTAGCTGACTGAGCCACCCAGGCATCCTGGGAACATGGAGTTTAGACTTGCAGTGGAAATGGAGAAAAAGGGGAAAATCTAAATGTAACAATGGGAATGTGGAAGTAGAAATTGGTGATATGTTGTGACAGTAGAAGTTGGTGATCTGTTGAATAGGAAGTAAAGAAGAAGGCATAGGAGATTAGAACCAACATTTGTTGGATGCTGACTCTGTGCCAGGACCTGGCTGGGCCCTTTGCCCATAGGATCTCATTTATATTTTATGACATTTTTCTGTGTTAAGTATTATTGCCCCCATTTTACTATTGAAGAAGCAGAGGTTCAGAAAGGTTGACTAGCTTGACCAAAGTCATATGATTAACAGCTGTTTGAGTCTATATTCCCCCAGAATTGGACTCTAAAATCTGTGCTCTTTTATTATTAATGTGGCTTTAAGACTGCCCATTAGGGAGACTGAAAACATGGTTTTACTATGGACAAAAGAGAATTGATAGAGGGGCCGGTTTTCAGGGAAAGATAATAATGTGCTGAATTCAGGATGAAGTTGGACAATGTAAATTTAAGAGGCTTGCAAGCATTTGGAGGCCTCAGTCTGAGCGAGAGCACAGGGCTGGCCATGTGGGTCCATACGTATTGATTGGCTTATTGAAAGATTGACTATAAAGAGAGCCACGGATAAATTTTTGAGGATATCCCCTCTTAGAGGACATAAAAGAGAAAGAAGAATCCATAAAGTCAGTAAAGGAAAGTTCATGGGACTGTGATTTGGTAGAAAACATAGTACGTGTGCTTCAGTATGGAAAAGTGTGACAAAAACAGAGGGTTCCAGATTGTCAATCATGATTCAGGAAAGTCATTTAAGAGTTCTGGGTAGAGGAGTGTACATACCTAATTTCAGTGCAAGTACCATGATTTGTCTAATGTCATTGCCTTTTGCTTTATACACACATCCATTAGGTTCCCAATTTCTGTTCATTCTTCCTCTTAAATAACTCTTGAATTGGCCTTTCCCTAGTGTCCTTGGGCACTGCCTTGGTGGAGACTGGGTCTCATCCAGGCTCCTGTGACAAGTATCCATCAATGTTCCCTGTTGCCTGCTTCTTTTATAATTTTCTTAGTCTAAAAATCTGTGTTCTCTACTGCATGTAAAATCCAACTCCTAAGCAAAGTCCAATGAGTGCTTAAATTTGGCACCAATCCTGTCTTCAAGATGCCTTTCCCTCTCCCAAGCACCAAATACTCCAATTAAACGGTCATTCTTTGTATCTCCTGGGGCAACCTGCCCTCACATCCTGCCTCTCCAACTACTATTAGCACCCTTCCATGCTTGATGCTGGCAAACTTCTGTTAATCATTTGAGCTCTAACAAAATGGCAAGTAGCATAGAAAATATGTTGGAATGAAGCAGAAAATATTATTAGATTAAAATTCAAAACCAAGGAACAGGCACCTGTGATCGATGTAATTATTATTGTACGAGAAGTGAATAGGAAGAGCCACTATTTTTTTCCGCTTTCTTTTTTTTTTTTAAGATTTTATTCATTTATTTGACAGAGAGAAATCACAAGTAGATGGAGAGGCAGGCAGAGAGAGAGAGAGAGGGAAGCAGGCTCCCTGCTGAGCAGACAGCCCGATGCGGGACTCGATCCCAGGACTCTGAGATCATGACCTGAGCCGAAGACAGCGGCTTAACCCACTGAACCACCCAGGCGCCCTTTTTCCGCTTTCTTGTTAGATTTCTCAGGTCATGCTCACTGCTGAGATGTTGATGTCCACAGAAGACTTTTAACCCCTCTCATCTGAGAAAAATAACTTCCTTTGTCATGGTCAGAGGAAATTCTTTGCTCATTCTTTGCTCAGGACTTTGTCTACATGGTAGGTGCTCTTGGCATTCTCCGAATCTCAGGATGTGTCCTTAAGGCCTGGATGGCGAACGGACAATTTCTTACTTGACTGTTTCCTAAATCCCAGTGGTTAAGATGAGTTCACAGAAGACCAGCATATATGATATGCCACTGGCATTGATCTTGAAAAACCTGTGAAAACTGAAAAGCTGAAATGGCACATTGCACTAAGAACCAGGAGATCTACATGTCAGACTTGTCCCTCGTACTTCATGGCTGTGGTTTCAAGAGGTAGTGATTTATAGGTAGAAGCTTGTGGACTATCCTGGGCGTATAATCTAGCCAAAGTTTGCAACATGGTATTTGGAGGGTCAACCATCAGCTGTACATTTGGTGAAAGACTCTCCCCAAACCAGAGGAAAATATTTGAAACTCAAGTGTCTGGTGATTTTTTTTTTTTTTTTTTAAAGATTTTATTTATTTATTTGAAAGATGGAGATCACAAGTAGGCAGAGAGGCAGGCAGAGAGAGAGAGAGAGGGAAGCAGGCTTCCTGCGGAGCAGGGAGCCCGATGCGGGGCTCGATCCCAGGACCCTGAGATCATGACCCGAGCCAAAGGCAGCAGCCCAAACCACTGAGCCACCCAGGCGCCCCAGTGTCTGGTGATCTTAATGAGGAATTAGTTGTGACTGCTGCCCAAGGAGGTGTTTCTAAGGCAGAAGATCTACTAAAAAGAGAACACACAGGCTGAAGCTCTGTTTTCAACTTCAGATCAGGTTGGCTGACTACAACAGATTTATTGGGCCAGTGATGTGTCAACAAGCCAAAGAATGCCAAGGAATACCTGCTACTCTTAGAATGTAGGAGAAGCGAGGACAGTTTCTCCCTCAGACCCTCCAGAAGGATTCAACCCTGCTGACCCTTTTCTGACACTTCTGAACTGTGAGAGAATGAATTTTTATTGTTTTGAGCCACCCAGTCTATAGAAATCCAAAGAGAAAAAACTCATTTTTCTTTTTCTTTTTTCTCTTTTTGAAAAAACATTTTTCTAACCGTGAAATCATAGTAACACTAAGTCATGGTGTGGTGATGTTGAAGATTAAAAGGGGACTAGTTTGTGGAGACACATTGATATAATTTCCATACTCTCTTCCTGTTTTATGTTCACTTTTGAGTATACTCTGCCCCTGTGTCCGGCCATATCAGATGACTTATCACTCTTCCCTATCTCACTTTCAGCCCCAGACATGAGGAAAAATACCTCCTAATGTGGAGGTAAACACACCTGATGGCTAGGTGAGATATTCAGACCAGAAGTAAGATATTTTTGAATGTCTGTAGCCTGGAAAATTCCAGTTCACTTTAGTGGATGAGTAAGTTCCTAGGATCATTGCAGAAGCTGGCTGCTCAGGGGCTTCTTGCAGGCCAGCACTAATTTCCATAGCCACAGTGGCCTCACTACCGGGGTGCATGTATGTCCTCCAGGGGTACCTGTGAGTTGCTAATGGGTTTTCTCATAGCTGGAAGAGATATTCAAAGAACTTTCATTTTTATTTTTTTTTACATGATTTTATTTATTTTTTTGACAGAGAGAGTGAGAGAGAAATCACAAGGAGGCAGAGAGGCAGGCAGAGAGAGAGGGGGAAGCAGGCCCCCTGCTGAGCAGAGAGCCCAATTTGGGGCTTGATCCCAGGACCCTGAAATCATGACCTGAGCTGAAGGCAGAGGCTTAACCCACTGAGCCACCCAGGTGCCCCAGAACTTTAGTCTTTAGACTTGAAAATGCTAAAAAGTGATACCCAGAAAATTTTAAGGATATTCCTAAGGATATAGAGTCATCTCAAGAAATTGTGTTTTGCTGTTCTGGGTGTGTATGTCAGATATTTAACATTGAATAGTAGATTTTAAAGTTCTTTTTCCTAAAGCTTATTTTGTGGTCTTTGAAATTGCCGAGTGTTTTAGGTCTTTTGTCAATTTCTTAACAAATATTCCTTTGTTTAGGACCCAACCATCCTGCTCATTTCATTAAAACATGTGCAACTCTGCTTGAACTTTGAGCATTGGGTTCTAGAATGACATACACAGGAGACAGATAGGGCTTCTTAGATTTGGCAGGGAACACACAGGACAAGCAAGGGGCACATAGCTGTCTCTCACTCTGCAGGGACGAGAAGGAATAGCAATTCCAGAATTCTGCCAACACCGACTATTCAGCCACAGGATTTTAACTGCACAGTGTACCTCCGTGTGGAGAGAGAGGACAGTGCAGGGTGCTAGAGACTGAAGGTTTGTGTCCTCCCCAATGTCCTAACCCCATGTGAGGGTTTTTGGAGGTGGAGTCTTGGGAGGTGCTTAGGCGGAGAGGGTGGAGCCCTCAGGAGAGAGGGATTAGTATCCTAATGAAAGAGACCCCAGAGAGCTTGTGTTCCCCTCCACCCTGTGAGGAGGACGCGGTGAGAGGATGGCCATCTGTGAACCAGTAAGTGGGCTCTCACCAGACACTGAACCTCCTGTGATGCTAGATCTTGGACTTCCCAGCCTCCAGAACTGTGAAAAACAGATTTCCATAGTTTATAAGACACCCGCCCCCACCCCCACCCCAGGCTGTGGCATGCTGTTAGAGAAGTCCAGTTGGACTAAGACACAGGATGAGGCAGCTACACTCTACAGCGCTTCCCACTGGTGAGGGTTGTGAGGTACTGAGCAGCAGAAAGAGCACGGCTCTGAGGACTCAGTGTTTCTGTCTTGTCCAAGAGATCTCTTAGATTCCTCTGATTGCAGCTGAGTCCCTTCAGCTCTATCAGATATGGACGCCATGACGTTAACACCATGTCTTTGCAATTCTTCCTCAATGCTTATCATGTAGCAGGTATAAAAGAAATGTTCGATCCCACTTCTCTTCCTCCCTTCCACCTTCCCACTCTCCGTCCTTCCTTCTTTCTTATATCCGTAACTTCTCTGTGTCAGTCAGGATTGTGCCAAGGACTGGGAATTTAAAGACGACTTAGACAGCCACTGCTATTGATTGTTTTATTGTTTTGGAAAATTCTCTTAAAAATGGAGATCTTCTTATTCCCACTTTTCACACACATTTTTTTTTTTTCTGAAATAGAATAAGTACTAGGCTTAGAGGCCTAAAAGGAAGGAAAAAGAAGTGAAGGAATGAGTTGGGGTTTGCAGGTCCAGAGTTTGAGGTGGGTGAGGGATAGGCTGGGGAAAGAGGAAAGAAAAGCAGGAAATGGTTTTTCCAGGGATTGATTTTTGCCCCCCACCCCTCACCCACATCAATATTCTTCACAGAGCTGGTTAATTATCAATTTTCATGAGAAAGCAAAGCTGCCTTGCTCTTTTTGAAGCACTGGAGCACAAAGCAGGCTATCCATGATACACCTTCAGTTCATGGAAACATTTGCATTTTACTGAATCCAGTGATTTATTCACATC
Organism: Mustela nivalis; assembly: GCF_964662115.1. NCBI lineage: Eukaryota > Metazoa > Chordata > Mammalia > Carnivora > Mustelidae > Mustela > Mustela nivalis. Next base: position 13,444,449 of record NC_139034.1, on the reverse strand, counting down.
TTCTGCATGCTCTGTGTGGCTTAGAATAGTCTGTAAGACATAAAATAGGTGTTTTACCTTTACCATCTTTTTTGCTTTCTTTTCCCTCTTCTTCCTGCCGACTTTAAAATGGATAAAAATTGCTGTATTTCCTATTTCCCTTACATACATGACTACAAAGAAACTAGAGGCTGAATTGCTGTTCGTGTAGTAATTGTGTTAAATTTTTAAAAATCCAGTATGAATTTGCTAACAGTCCAAAATTATCTAAGACGGCCCTCTTCCTCAGAACAAGACAGGGACAGCATTACACTTTACTTATTGAACCACCCATTGTATTCCTTGTTATTTTTATCAAAGGTTCAGTATCATCTTTTTTTGAAAAAGATTTTATTTATTTACTCGACAGAGAGAGACTCGGTGAGAGAGGGAACACAAGCAGGGGGAGTGGGAGAGGGAGAAGCAGGCTTCCCATGGAGCAGGGAGCCTGATGCTAGACTCAATCCCAGGACCCTGGGACCATGACCCGAGCTGAAGGCAGACACTTAATGACTGAGCGACCCAGGCACCCCAGTATCATCTTTTTAAAATCCCAGAATTAGGTCTCTTGGCAGTTAATAAATGTTTAATTGAATATACTAACATATTTTTATTTATTTCTAGTCTCACTTTCTTGCATCTCTATCGTTCCCTCTGTGGTTACTTTTCTTCTTCAGATGATATTCTTTTTTTTTTTTTTTTTTTTTAAGATTTTATTTATTTATTTGACAGAGGGAGAGATCACAAGTAAGCAGAGAAGCAGGCAGAGAGAGAGGGGGAAGCAGGCTCCCTACTGAGCAGAGAGCCTGATGTGGGACTCGGTCCCAGGATCCTGAGATCATGACCTGAGCCAAAGGCAGAGGCTTAATTCACTGAACAACCCAGGTGCTCCCAGGTGAGCTGCAAGGGCTCTTAAATTTAATTTATCATTTAGAACCAGATCCTACAATATTAGAGCAGAATCTTTGTGCTAAATCTAAGCAGAGTAACTGCTTGCTAAAACAAAACTTAACAGATCCAAGAAACTTCTAACATAATAATCAAATGTCAAAGATAAAATAAATACCGATCATACGAAGAACCGGGAAAATCACAACTCAAATGAGAAAAGACAGTTGACTGGCACTAGCATTATGATGAATCAGAATAGAATTATCTGGCAAGTAATTTGAAGCAGCCATTATAAAAATACTCAGTGAGGAATTATAGATTCTCTTGAAACAAATGAAAAAAAAAATAAAAGATCTCAGCAAAGAAGTAATTAAAAAAAAGACCAAAATGGAAGTTATAAAGCTTAAAAACAAAGTAATTTTTAAAAACTCTTACTGGTTTAGCTGAATACTAGAATGGAGAGGACAGATGATATAATCAGTCATTGTCAGGACAGAGCAGTAGAATTTATACAACTGAAAAAAACAGAATACACTAAAAAAAAAAAAAAGAGGACAGATCTTCAGGGACCTGTCAGACAATAATAAAGATCCAACATTTGCATCATTGGAATCCTAGAAAGAAAGGAGTTGAAGAGTGGGGCTGAAAGAATATTTGTAGAAATAATGGCTGAAAACATCCCAAATTTGGTGAAAGACATAAACCTGCAGATTCAAGAAGCTAAGTGAACCCCAAATAGTATAAACCTAAAGAATTCCACGCCAAGATATATCATAAACAAACTTCTGAAAACTAAAATAAATATCTTGAAAGCGGCTAGAGAGAAAAGATATAGCATCTATAGGAAAACACCAGAATGACAAAGGAGTTCTCATCTGAAACCAAAGAGGACAGAAAAGAAGTGGCACATTTTTCAGGTGCTAAAAACAGAGAACCATTAATTGCGAATACTACAGCTGGTGAAACTATCTTGCAGCGATGAAGAGGAAATAAAGACATCTGAAAATAAAGGAAAATGAAAAGAACTTGTTGCTAGCAGACCTATCCTAAAAAAATTGCTACAGGAAATTTCTTTAACCAGAAAGAAAATCATTAAAAAAAAAAAAGGAAACTTGGAGCATTAGGTAGGGAGAACAATAGAAAGAGCAGAAATATGGCACCTACAATTGACTATTCTTCTTTTGAATTTAAAAAAAAAAAAAAGATTTATTTATTTATTTTAGAGAGAGAGTCAAGGGGGAGGGGCAGAGGGAGAGGGAGATAGACTCCCAAGCAGACTCCACACTAATTGCCAAGCCCAACTCAGGGCTTGGTCCCATAACCCCAAGATTATGACCTGAGCTGAAACCAAGAGTCGGTCACTTAACCAACTGAGACACCCAGGTACCCTTTACAAGTTTTTAATATCATATTTGATGATTGAAACAAAAATATAATAATAGCTGGTATTCAAGACAATGATATTTCAAAGTAGGGGAAGTAAGGACTTAAATGGAAGAGTAGATTCCTCACCTCATACAAAGTGTTAAAACATTGATTCCAGTAGACTGCTAAGTCACACTGATGTATCGTAACATGCAGAGCAATCACTAAGGAAACTATACAAGGAGGTGCACCCAAAAACTCTATAAATAAGTCCAAGTGGAGTTCTAAAAATGTTTAAGTAGCCCATAGGAAGGCAATGAAAGAGAAGCAGAGAAAACAAATAGAAAATAAATAAAAGGGCAGACTTAAGTATTAACATATGAGTAATTACCTTAAGTGTAAATCATTAAATACACTAATAAAAGGTACAGACTGGCAGAGTGAATAAAAAATTACTAAGCTAGGTGGTGGTAACTAGAAAATCAGTTCAAATTTAGCAACATAGGTGGGTCAAAAGTAAAGGATAGGGATTCCTGGGTGGACCACTCAAGCGTCTGCCTTTGGCTCATGAGCTCAGGGTCCTGGGATAGAGCCCATGTCGAGCTCCCTGCTCAGTAGGGAGCCTGCTTCTCCCTCTCCCTCTGCTGCTCCCCCTGCTTGTGTTCTCTCTCTCTCTCTCTCTCTCTTACTCTGTCTCTCTCAAATAAAAAAAATAAAATCTTTAAAAAAAATCAAGTTTTTTTAAAAAAGTAAAGGATAAAAGAAGACATACTGTGCACATATTGATTAAAATAAGGAATAGCCCTATCAATATCAGGTAAAAGAGAATTCACATTGAAGAAGGTTAGTCAGGATAAAGAGAAATATAAGAAACATAATGATAAGAAGGATCAATCCGCCAGGAAGATAAAACAGTATTAAACATCCATTTAGCAAACAAAAGAACCTCAAAATACATGAAGCAAAAACTTGAGAACTGAACACAGTAATAGACCACTCCATAATTATAATTGAGGATTTCAACATCCTACTTTCAGCAACTGTTAAAACTGATTATATGGAAAATCAGCAAAATATAAAAGATAAGATATGAATGATACAACCAATAAGATCTAATCAACATATATGAAACACTGACCAATGACAGTAGAATATATAATTTTCCCCCCAAATACTCTGGGACATTCACCAAGGTAGACCATATTCTGGTCCATTAAACCTTCACAAACTGAATAGAATTTAAATCATGCAGAATGTTTCCAGAGTATGTTTTCTGAAAGTTTTCTAGTTGTACATTTGAGATCATGGTTCATTTTGAGTTAATTTCCTTTTTTTTTTTAAGATTTTGTTTATTAAAAAAAAGATTTTATTTATTTATTTGACAGAGAGAAAGTGAGTACAAGTAGGTAGAGTGGCAGGCAGAGAGAGAGAGGGAGAAGCAGGCTCTCTGCTGAGTGGGGAACCTGATGAGGGCCTAGATCCCAGGACCCTGGGATCACGACTGGAGCTAGAGGCAGCTGCTTATCCAGCTGATCACCCAGGCTCCCCTTGAGTTAATTTCTTTTATTTTTTTAATTTTTTAAAAAAGATTTTATTTATTTATTTGACCGAGAGAGATCACAAGTAGGCAGAAAGGCAGGCAGAGAGAGAGAGAGGAGGAAGCAGGCTCCCTGCCGAGCAGAGAGCCTGATGCAGAACTCGATCCCAGGGCCCTGAGATCATAACCTGAGAGGCTTAACCCACTGAGCCACCCAAGCGCCTGAGTTAATTTCTTTTAAAGACTTTTTTATTTTAGAGAGAGAGAGTGTGCATATGTGGGGCAGAAGGAGTGGGAAAGAGAAACTCAAGCACACTTGGAGTTGAGCGAGGAGCTCTATGTGGGGCTTGAGTCCCTGACCCCAAGATCAGACCTGATCTGAAACCAAGAGTTGGGGGCCCAGCTGACTATGCCATGCAGGTGCCCCCATTTTGGGTTAACTTTTACACAAGGTATGGAATTAGGTCAAGTTATTATTATTGTTTTTTTAAACTCATGGATGTGAAGTTGCTCCATCAACATTTGTTGAAAAGACCATCATTTTTTTCATTAAATTGCTTTTGTATCTTTGTCAAAAATCAGTTAGGTATAAGGGAAACAAACTAGAAACCAATAACAACAGAAAAGCAACAGGAAAATCTCAAAGAACTGAAAGTTGAACATCACACTTTGAAATAATCCATGAATCAAAGAGGAAATCTCAAGGGAAATTTAAGAAATTTAAAATTTAAAGAACTGAATGAGAATGAAAATACAACATAGCAAAATATGTACTACACACCTAGAGCAATGCCAAGAGGGAAATTTATAGCACTAAATTCTTTCATTAGAAAAGAGAAAAGTTCTTGGGCACCTGAGTGGCTCAGTGGTTTAAAGCCTCTGCCTTCAGCTCAGGTCATGATCTCCGGGTCCTGGGACTGAGCCCTGCATCAGGCTCTCTGTTCGGCGGGGAGCCTGCTTCCTCCTCTCTCTCTGCCTGCCTTTCTGCCTACTTGTGATTTCAGTCAAATAAATAAATAAATCTTAAAAAAAAAAAAAGAGGAAAGTTCTCAAGTCAATAATCTAGGTTCCTACCCCAAGAAACTAGAAAAAGATAAAAATAAACTCAAAATGAGTAGAAAGAAGGAAATAATTAAAATTAAGAACAGAAAACGGTGAAATTGAAAGCAGGAAATCATAAGAGAAATCAAACAAGACCAAAATAAGTGGAGAGACATACTATGCTCATGGATTTGAAGATTCAACATAGCAAAGATGTGATTTCTCCACCAAATTGACGTGTAGGTTTAATGCAGTTGCTATAAAAAATCCCAGCAAGAAATTTTTGGTAGGTATAGACAAGCTTACTCTAAAATTTATATGGAAAGACAAAGGACTGAGATAGCTAAAACAATCTTAGAGAAGAAGAATAAAGTGTTAGGAATCAGTCTGCCTAATTTGAATATGTAATATGAATCTACAGTAATCAAGAGTATGCAGTATTGGGGAAAGGATAGACTCCTAGATCAGTGCAACAGAGTAGAGAATCCAGAAATGGACCCATATGAAGATGTCCAATTGATTTTTTAAAACAGATTTTATTTATTTATTTATTTGACAGAGAGAGAGAGAAAGAGAGGGAGGGAAGAGAGAAGGAATACAAGCAGGGGGATTGGGATAGGGAGAATTAGGCTTCCTGCTGAGTCCGATGTGGGACTTAATCCCAGGACCCTGGATCATGACCTGAGCTGAAGGCAGACACTTAATGACTGAGCTACCCAGGTGACCCTGCTCAACTGATTTTTGACAAAGATAAAAAATGAATTCAAGGAGAAAGGATGGTCTTTTCAACAAATGGTGGCAGAGAAATTATATACTGGTAAGGTTTTAAAAAGATCTAAATTTTGGGTCACCTGGGTGGCTCAGGCCTTTTAAGTGTCTGCCTTCTGCTCAGGTCATGATCCTCAAGTCCTGGGATTGAGTCCTGCCTCTGGATCACTGCTCAGTGTGGAGGTTGCTTCTCCCTCTACCTGCTGCTCCCTCTGTTTGTGCTTTCTGTCTTACTGTCAAATAAATAAATAAAATCTTTTAAAAAAAGGATCTAAATTTTATACCTTAGATAAAAACTAACTCAAAATGAACCATCATTTTAAATGTAAAATGATAAAACTTTTGGAAGAAAATCTTTCAAAAGTAGGGTTGGGCAAAGAGTTCTTAGACTTAACACCAGAAGTACAATCCCTAAAAGGAAAAATTGAGAAAATGGAACTAGTCCAGATGAAAAACTTTTGTTCCATGAAAGACAAGAGGACGAAAAGACAAGCTAGACTTATAAGCCACATATTTAACAAAAGACTAGTATCTAGAATACATAAGGAACTCTCAAGACTCAACAGTTTAAAAAAAACACAGATATTTCTCTGAAGAAGTCAGACAGATGGCAAGTAAGTACACGGAAAGGTATTCTTCATCATTAGCAGTTAGGGAAATGCAGATTAAAACCAAAATGTGTGATATCCTACTATAATTTTATGTGTGAACTGGACTAGGCCATGGGGTGCCTGGGTAGTTGGTTGAATTATTCTGAGTGTTTTCATAGGGTATTTCAGGATGCGAGTAACATTTGAAGGGGTAGACCTAGTAAAGCAGATTTTCTTCTCCAGTGTGATGGGCCTCAAACAATCCACTGAATGCCTGAAAAAGCTGAGTAAGGGAGAATTCTCCCTGCCTGACTGACTTTGAGCTAGGATATCAGTCTCCTCCTGCCTGTGAACTTGGACTCGGGCTGGAAATTAATACCATTGACTCTTCTGGTTCTCAAGCGTTAGGTATCAGACTGGAACTATACCGTCAGCTCTCCTGAGTCTCCAGCTTCCGATTGCAGATCTTAGACGTTCTCAGCCTCCATACTTATAATGAATCTCAATCGTATGTGTGTGAATTCTACTTTTAATAACTATTTCAGCAAGTTTCCGCAAAATACATACATAATACAGAACCAAGAATGTTATGTGTATAAAATTCTGTTCCTATGGAGAACCCAGACTACTACACTAACATACTTAATAGAATGGGTATAATAAAAAAAAAAAATTACTAACACCACATCCTTGTGAGGATGTGGAGAAATTGGGTCTCATATATTACTGGTGGGAATATAAGAGGGTACGGCTACTCTGGAAAACAATTTGACAGTTTCTTAAAAAACTAAATGTGCAGTTGTCACATGACCCAGCAATTCCTCTCTTGGACATTTATCTCAGAGAAATAGAAGCTAATATTCACACAAAAACCTGCACCTGAGTGTGCATGGCAGTTTATTTGTAATAGCTCCCAAGCTGGAAACAATACAAATGTCTGCCCACAAGTGAAAGGTTAAATCCACTGTAGTGCCTCCATACCATGGAATACTGCTCAACAATAAAGGAATTAACTTGAATGAATATTGGAGGAAATATACTGAGTGGAAAAACACCAAAAAAGGGTTACATAATATATGATTTCATTTATATAATATTTTTGAAATTAAATTATAAAAATGAGAAAAACTCTCTGGTTGCCAGGGTTAGGGAAGGGGAAAAGGGTAGGGGGTATATGGGTGTGGTTATGAAAAGAAGCAGGAGGAATCACCCTGGTGTTGAAACTGTTCTGTATCTTGACTGTGGTGGTAGATACACAAACCCATGTGACAAAATTAGAATATACTAGATGTACCACACACACACACACACACACACTACAAATAAGTATAAGTAAAACTGGGAGAATCTGAACATGCTCAGTGCATTTTATCAATGGAATTTTTTTTAAAAGATTTTAAAAATTTATTTGGCACTCAGAGAGAGACAGTGAGAGAGGGAACACAAGCAGGGGGAGTGGGAGAGGGAGAAGCCAGCCTCCCACTGAGCAGGGAGCACGATGCAGGGCTTGATCCCAGGACCCGAAGATCATGACCTGATTCTGGTTGAGATATTATACTATAGTTTTGCAGGATGTTACCAGTGGGGAAAGTGGATAAAACACACACAGGACCTCTCTGTATAATCTCTTAGAACTATATGTAAATCTACATACATACAAACATACATGTGAAAGGGTTAATAAAAAAAGATCAGAGATTGAGAGATTGAGATGGGGGTACTTGTTCCTCCTTGCTTTGTCCGGGTAGGTTGGCTGCATCCCTCCACATAGGTCCAGTTCCTGGAGGTGGCTCTCTCTTGTAGTAACTGACCTTGGGTTCCCTTTAAGCCCAAGGTTCTCACTGTAGGCAGCTTTGGGCTGCTGCACCATCCCTTGTCGCACATCTGTAGTTATATTTATTTCTAGTTACTTTATTAATGTTTGTGGTTATTGCAGATGATCTCTATAAAATTTTGTTTTTGATGAAAATGAGAGAAAAACTCTAAAATTTCATTTTGATGAAAACGAGAGAAAAAACCAAATTTTTCTGTTTCATGGTGCCTTGGACATAATGGATTCTTGATAAATACTTATTTATTGATAAATTCACTTCTAGGATTTTTGAACATGTGTATGTTTTTCAACTGTACCCTTAGTGTTAGAAACCATTTATAAGCAACAAACTGGATGACCTAAGTGAAATGGACAAATTCCTAGAAATACACTCTACCAAGACTGGATCAGGAAGAAACAGAAAATCTGGATAGACCTAACTATCTAACTAGTCAGAACTTGAATCAGTAACCAAAAGCTTCCCACCAAAAAAAGTCATGGACCAGATGGCCTCATTGGTAAATTCTACCAGACACTTAATATATAGTTCTTATAGTTTTTTAAAGCACAGGGGCAGAACCCATAAGCAGAAAGAGCTGCACTGGCATTTTGAGGAGAGATTGATTTTACATATATTTACATTCTTTTTAAGGCATGCCAACTCATTTGATGAGGCCAGCATTACCCTGATACTAAAAGCTAGACAAAGATACTACAAGAAAAGAAAACTGCAGACTAATAACCCTTATGAATATTGATACAAAAATCCTCAAAGAATATTAGCAAACCAAATTCAGCAACAGACTAAAAGAATTATGCACCATGACCAAGTGGGATTTATTTGGAGTGCAAAAGATGCCTCAACATATAAGAATCAATCAATGTGGGTTGACTGGGTGGTTGTTTTCAGCACAGGTCTTGATCTCAGGGTAGTAAATTCAAGCCCCATGTTAGACTCCATGCTGTGTGTGGAGCCTACTTAAAAAAAAAAAAAAAGTATCAATGTGATAAACTATATTAATTGAAGGAAAAAAACCCACATGATCATTTTAATAGAGCAGAAAAAGAACTTGACAAAATTAAGCACCTTTCAAGATAAAACACTTAGTGAAGTTGAAATAGAAGGAAGTTTACTAACATAATAAAGGCTATGTATAAGAAACCCACAGATAGCATTATACTCCATGGTGAAAAACTGAACACTTCTCCTCTAAGATCAGGAACAAGACAAGGATGCCTGCTTTTACCACTTCTATTAGGCATAGAATCCGAAGTTCTGTCAGAAGAAATTAGGCAAGAAAAGGAAATAAAAGCTATCCAAATCGGAAAGGAAGAAGTAAGATTATTTCTTTTCATAGGTGATACAATATTATGTGTAGAAACTACTAGAGAGTCTGCTAAAACTACAAAAAACCACTGGAGAGTCTATTAGTAAGGGCTAATAATTTCAGCAAAGTTGCAGGATACAAAATCAACACAGAAAAATTGGTCTCATTTTTAGGCACTAGTAATAAACAATTCAAAAATGAAGTCAGTAAAACAATTCCATTTACAGTAGCACCAAAGAATAAAATACTTAAAAATAAGTAAGGAGGCCAAAGTTGTATGGAAAAACAAAACATTAGCCCAAGTGTCCTTTGACTGATGAATGGATAAAGAGGCAGTACACACACACACACACACACACACACACACACACACACACACACACGGGGGTGGAATATTATGTGGCCATAAAAAAGAATGAAATCTTGCCATTTGCAATGACAAGGATGGAACTAGAGAGTATTATGCTAAGCAAAATTGGCCAGAGAAAGATAAATAGCATATGATTACACTCATATGTGGAATTTAAGAAACAAAATAAATGAGCAATTCTTATAAAAAATGATAACATTTAATTCTTCATTTTCAAAATTGTTTAGCTATTTTATTTTATTTATTTATTTTTTAAAGATTTTATTTATTTATTTGACAGAGATCATAAGTAGATGGAGAGGCAGGCAGAGAGAGAGAGAGAGAGAGAGAGAAGCAGGCTCCCCGCTGAGCACAGAGCCCGATGCGGGACTCGATCCCAGGATCCCGAGATCATGACCTGAGCTGAAGGCAGCGGCTTAACCCACTGAGCCACCCAGGCGCCCCTTGTTTAGCTATTTTAGTTCTCTTCCCTTTCCATATAAATGTTAGAATGAGCTTGCTGACATTTTGTTAAGAATTGTACATAAATATTGCTGACATTTTTTTTTTTTTTTTTTTTTTTTTTTTTTAAAGATTTATTTATTTATTTGACAGACAGAGATCACAAGTAGGCAGACAGAGAGAGAGGAGGAAGCAGGCTCCCCATGGAGCAGAGAGCCCGACGCGGGGCTCGATCCCAGGACCCTGGGATCATGACCTGAGCCGAAAGCAGAGGCTTTAACCCACTGAGCCACCCAGGCGCCCCTATTGCTGACATTTTGATAAGAATTATATTAAATCTGTAGATTAGTCTGGGGAAAATCAATGTCTTTATCACCTTGACTCTTCTAATCCATGAAAACAATATGTCTCCATTTATATAGGTCTTTGATTTCTTTCATCACCATTTTGTGCTCTTTTGCCTTGGAGAAGTTTACATTTGTTTATATTTTTGCCCATTTTTAAACTTTTCAGCCTTCCCTTTACCTTTTTATAAAGCATTTTTTTGGTAAACAACGTGTCATGTGTTTTCTTCCTTCTCCAACTGACCATCCCCGTCTTTTACCTTGCCTTCTACTTTACTTTTCCTTTTTATTTGCTTTGTACTTTGCTGATGGATTCAGTTAGCTTTTATTCTCTTCCCTTCCTTCTGTTAATCTGGAAATTTTACTGTATCATCCTTGAACACATACTGCTATTCTCTTATCTGAGATGATAGGCCAGCCACTTGCTCTTCCCTCATGTTTCCTCATCCTCCCCAAAATCAAATTTCTAGGTTATTACTTTTTTTTTTTTACAGGTATGAAAAGTTTTTATTATCAGCACAGTACAGTATTTGTGAATTCTATCAAACAGTCTCTACAACATACCCTCTAAGGAGAGCAAGTCTCATTTAGATACATATGATGCACACCATGAGTCTGGGAAGAGCCAATCCCTGCTTTTTCTATCCCTTCCCTTTTCTCTCTTCCTTTTTCCTCCTCTGCATTCAGAAGCCCCTTCCCTAAACCCTAACCCCTTTTGTAAATAGTCTTTGCAACTGAGGACATCGGTGGTGTTCTGACCTCTTTAAAAAAAATTGTTAGTATTTGCAAGGACTTCTTGGTCTCTTCATAGACTTCAGTTTTTTTCCAGATGGCTCTTTGAATTCCTTGGTTTATATATCATGAGGCAGTTCAGTTTGCTGGGGATAGGAAAATGTTGAAAAACACGGCAAATAAGACACAAGCGAAATAAGCTGCAATTGCTATCCAGAGCCTTGGGTCCTTCAGCAGAGCCTTATCAAAGCAGCTAAACACAGTGTAACCTATGGACATTCCAGCGAATCCACCTGCAACATGGGCTGCAAAAGACACCTGTGACCCGTCCGCAGGGACAAAGAACCTTCTGTAGAGAGCAAATCCCATATCTGACCCAATTATAAGGATGATGATCAGTAGTCTGACAATTCCGAAGGCAGGAATCATTTCTCGAAAATTCACCAGAACATTCATAAAATAGCCTCCCATCAGAGCATAGACTCCTCCTGAAGCACCCACAAGATATTTGAGTGGGTCAAAAATGGAGCTGGCAAGGGACCCTGCAATCACTCCTATCAGGTACACCAGCCCTACTCGCAGGCCTTTGTGGACCATTTCCAAGGGAATACCCAAAGCGAGCTGCATAACGAGATTCCCCACGATGTGCTGAACTCCAGCGTGGACCAGCATATAGGAGACAAACCTCCAGGCTTGCTCCCGCTTCTCGGGATTGTAGGTGAAGGGACTCTCCAGGATGCCTGTGTCCAGGGTGATTCACTGTTTCTGAGGCTTCCACACGGCATAGTAAATAAACACCGCCAGCTCAGCAAGGCTGATAAACACAGGGGGTGGGAGGCAGTTAGCTCTCTCCAAGTATGTTCTTCGGACCTTTTCAGGAAGCATCCATTTCGAGACAACCCTATGGACCTTTTTACTCTTGAAGGGATCTTCACGTCCACCATCCTCTCTCATTTCCTTCTCTTCTTCCAGCTCTCCTTCCATGTCTCTATCCATATTCAGATTCATATCCTCCATCTCCAAATCATGGTCAGCAGCCATTGTCCTGGGTCCTCCCTCCACCACGGGTCTGTTTTCTTCCTCGGCACATACAGCAAAGGGATCAGACATGTAGTTCAGCCACTTCAGCAGCTAGCAACAGATGAAAATGCTGGTCGCACCTGCAGCATGTTGGTTTTACCTCTCTTCTCAGCAATGGTCACACTCTGACTTCAAGCCCTGTCTGTGGGCCCTGTTCTTCGGAAACCAGGAGCACCTCCTTGATTAAGCATCTCTGACATCTTCAGGGCTCACAGGTGTGCTTTCAGGCTGTGGCATTCCCTGGCCCTCCCACTCCTGTTTATCTTCTGCTCCCACACCTGAATTCCTGAGCACAGTTCACCACCTTGGAAACATTCCTCGGGAGGCCCATGTCGTCCCAGGCAGGACAGGCTGCCCATCGCCTTCCAGGATGCCTGGGCCGAGGGGCTGCCTCTGTGGCCCTGACATTCCCGACCTGCCAGTGGTCCCTCCGTCCCTCCCCAAACTCTCTAGGTTATTACTTTTTTTTACATATGCCCATCCAACTCCCCATGCCTGCATATTGCTGAGAGGAACCTTTAGCTCCAGACTAATATTAGACTTTCTCTTACAGTATGTCTCATATTTCAAGGATCCTTCGTGTTCAGACATTCCCAGTCAATCATCATCCATTTCAGTTAACCATATACACAGCAAAGTGCTATGCCTACCATTGACTCCCTTTCTGTTTCTTTCTTTCTTCTTCTTCTTCTTTTTTAGCAATTTTTGTTTACTTCTCCTTCTTTTTCACTTTTTCTTCTCTTCCTTGACAAAGTTTTTTTTTTCTGGAAACTTTTCCTTATATGGGTAATGTGAATGAAGATCTCTCAATCCTTGCATCCCAGCAAATACCTTTCTTCCACACCAGCGAGTGGATAATGTCTTTACATGTTACACATTCTTGGCTCCTAGTCCTTTTTTCTCAGTAATTAGTAAATATCCAAAATATCCCACCAACTTCTGCTGCTGCATGTGAGAACTTAGTGCCTGTTAGTTTTTCTTCTTCTGTAAATAACTTGTTCTTTTGGTCTAGAAGTGTGCACATTTATCTTTAACCTTGGAATTTTCAAATTTTATCAGGACATGCCTAGATGTGTGCCTTTATATCACCTCTCCTAAACCTGCATAAATAAGTCTGCAAATAACAAAATTTCCTTGCCCCTTCCTTCACCTCTTATACATTTTCCTTTTGGCATTCATATTACTTGCATAGTGGGTTTCTAGGATCAATCTTACAAGTATCTTTTATTTTCATTTAGATAGCCCTTCTCTTTGATTTTTGTCCTAGGTTTTGAAATTGTTTCTTCCAAATGGTCTTTAAAACCACAGTTTTTAATCTCAAGAGTGGCAATTCTGTCATTCAATTTGCCTATTGAATTTTTCAGTTTGGGAAGAAATAAAAATTGGATAAGTGGTTTTATGCTTTAATCGAATCTCCTTAAGGGTTAAGTAAGGTAACATTAGTTACTGTAACAGAAACTCTGACATCTTCAATATTCAATTAAAAAAGATAGATTTAGGGTGCCTGGGTGGCTCAGTGGGTTAAAGCCTCTGCCTTCGGCTCAGGTCGTGATCTCAGGGTCCTGGGATCGAGCCCCGCATCGGGCTCTCTGCTCAGCAGGGAGCTTGCTTCTTCCAATCTCTCTCTCTGCCTGCCTCTCTGCCTGCTTGTCATCTCTCTCTGCAAATAAATAAATAAAATCTTAAAAAAAAAAGATAGATTGAGGGGGATCTGGGTGGCTCAGATGGTTAAGCATCTGTCTTTGGCTCAGGTCATGATTCCAGGGTTCTGGGATCAAGCCACAAGTCAGGCTCCCTGCTCAGTGGGGAGCCTGCTTCTATCTCTCCCTCTCCCCCTGCTTGTGCTCTCTCTCTGTCAAATAAATAAATAGAAATCTTTATTAAAATTAAAAAAAAAATGAAAGATAGATTGAGACATCATGAAAAAGATACCCGAGACTAAGGCACAGTTGTTATTGGAGAGGAGTACGTGATATAGATGGATATTGTAAGGAATGGAGCTATGTCAGATAAACCCTTGCCAGACTCTCCCCTCTTCAGATGGCATCTATGCATCTGGTCTACCCAGAGGGAGACAAAACCTTGCTTCTGCTAGATATTTTCCAACATTCTTTATCGCCCCCCTTCTTCCACTGAGGAGCTCAGTATAACCTGCTGGTTAAGAGTTTGTACCCCTACCCCCGCAAAAAAAAGAGTTTGTGCCCTGAAGTGAAGACAGACCCTGGCTCTGCCGCTAACTAGTTTTGGGTCTTTGGATTGGTCACCTTGAACAGGCTAAGTCTGTAAACCTTATTTTAAATTTGAACTCTGAAATAGGCTTAAAGAGCACCTGGGTGGCTCAGTCAGTTGAGTGTCTGACTCTTGGCTTTGGCTCAGGTCCTGATATCAGGGTCATGAGATCAAGGTCCACGTTGGGCTCTACGCTAAGTGGGGAGTCTGCTTGAAGATTTTCTCCCTCTGTCCCTCCAACCACTCATGCTCTTTCGCTCTCAAATAAATAGATAAATCTTAAAAACAACAACAACTGTAAAATGGGGTTAAAAAATACTGTCTAACTTTATAGGATTTTTTTTTTCTGTGCATTAAGTAAAACAAACCAATGAACATAATTTAGCATCATGCCTGACCTGAATAAGTGCTCCTTACACAGTAGCTACCATTATTATGAGTGGTTCAGTCTCCTGAGGGCTTGAGCTGCAGGTTTTCTGCAGATGACCCAATGTAGTCTCCAGCCCTGATCACTCTCCTGAGCTACAGTGTAACATTTTCTGTGTCCAGCTGGACAACACTACTTGGATGTCCTCTTGGAATTTAAGGTCCTCTGTAGTGTGCTGCCTGACAATTTGGACTTTTTAAATTGGAATATAAATGCTGACATTACGTTTCTGATTGCCAAGGCATCTATTTCTAAGACATCATTGGGAATAAACACATTGCACACTACACAACTGGATAAAGAGCCAGGCCTCCCAACCCATGAAGTTCCCCTTTCAGAAAGCCCTGGGTGACCCAGATAATGGACGATTTGCATGATCCTGCCCCACCCCAGCCTTAATTTCCACTCTTATGGTTTAAATTCACAAATAAAGAGTGAGCCTGCAAAATTTGAGGCATCCCACTGTTGACCTCAGTAGAAGGAGAACCCAGGTCCACGTGAGCTCGCTCCCCCCACCACCTGTGATCTCACTGTGTAGGCTTGGGCTTGTGGTTCACCTTCCAAGAATAAACCTTGTTTTTTCCAAAGTTCTCTGCTGATTGTTGCTGAGGCACATCTTGCAATCAAATAAAACCCGCAAGGGCCAGTCCAGCCACAACACTAGCTCTGGATTGGGGAAGTGTCTGTGGGCTCCTTACAAGTTGTGCAGGCCTAGGTGAGTGCCCTGAGGCATTCCTGGCTGATAGAATCTGTTGCTAGCATGAGGCAGACACAAAATGTAGCCCAAACTTACTTTTTTAATCTTAGCTCCCACACTACACTGCTATGGATACACTCTTGCCAATCTGGACAATTTCAGACTACTTCCTCTTTGTTCCTTTCATCTGGAATATTCCTTTATCCATTTCTACTTACCAAGATTTAACCCATTCCTGGGCACCTGGGAGGCTCAGTGGGTTAAAGCCTCTGCCTTTGGCTCAGGCCATGATCTCAGGGTCCTGGGATTGAGCCCTGCATCGGGCTCACTGCTTGGCAAGGAGCCTGCTTCCCCCTCTCTCTTTGCCTGCCTCTCTGCCTACTTGTGATCTCTGTCAAATAAATAAGTAAAATATTAAAAAAAAAAAAGATTTAACCCATTCCTTAAGAATAAGCTCAAACGCCACTTTTTTCTTGATCTTCCCTAATGAAGGAGAACTCCCCTAACTTATTTTTTGTAGAAACTTGTTTTATTCTTGTCAGTCGTGATGATACTCATTACTGTTAGCTTGCGGTATGGGTTGGAAACCCTGCCTCTGCAAGTGGCAGATTCTCCATGTAGTTTAACGAAGATGGAATTTTTTTTTTTTTTTAATAATTTCTTTTTTTTTTTTTTTTTTTTTAAAGATTCCATTTGTTTATTTGACAGAGAGAAATCACAAGTAGATGGAGAGGCAGGCAGAGAGAGAGAGAGGGAAGCAGGCTCTCTGCTGAGCAGAGAGCCCGATGCGGGACTCGATCCCAGGACTCTGAGATCATGACCTGAGCCGAAGGCAGCGGCTTAACCCACTGAGCCACCCAGGCGCCCCTGGAATTTTTAAGCTTATATAACGTCCAAAACCTCAGACACTCAAGCGTATCAGGGTTCTTACAGTCTCTACCTTGAATTTTACTTTTTTGTGTGAGTTAACTTGATTATTATCTAGTGCTTACTGGTTTCCTCTTTAGAAGGAAAATGGTTCTCAGTTAGCCCAATGCTGTCATTATAGCTTGTGATGCAAGTGCTAGAGGTTCCCGTTGTCCTCCAGCAGAAGAGCCCTGGCAGGAAACATGACCAGCCAGCTTTGGTGACCTGTTCATTCCTGTACCATTCAGGCTCAATAGGATGGAAGGGTCTGCTTGTCCAGGTGTGGGTCATGTGTCCACCCCCAGATGAATGGGAAGGGAAGGCTTATGGGAAGGATCAGGGGTCAGTTATTGTAGTTCACTGCTCTGCTGTATTAGAACTCGTGGAGCACAGGAGCCGTGCCTCATCTTATAACCCCTCAAACAATGGCTTGTTCAGGGTGAATGCTTAGTGCATTTTTACTGAATAGATGAATAAACAGATTATCTTAGCACCAAATTGGGAAGTTTAATAGGCTGTTGTTAAGCAGGGTAGTCAGGCTTTGGAAAAGAATTTTCCAAATTTAAAATGTAAAATTCTCAGGTAGTTATGTTATTATTTTTTATTAAAGATTATTTATTTATTTATTTGATAGAGATCATAAGTAGGCAGAGAGGCAGGCAGAGAGGAAGAGAAGCAGGCTCCCTGCTGAGCAGAGAGGTGATGGTGGGGCTCTGGGGCTCGATGTGGGGCTCGATCCCAGGACCTGGGATCATGACCTGAGCCAAAGGCAGAGGCTTTAACCCACTGAGCCACCCAGGTGCCCCACAGACAGTTATGTTATTTACTGGTGGATAGCATAAATTCAAAAAAGACGTAAGGAGAATAATAAACCTCACTAAAGGAGAAAGTTGGAAACGTTTAGAAGTTCCTTGTAAATGGGAAATTTGCCTTTTTTTGGTCTTTCACTTTAAGATAAATTTCCTTTTCCTGAGAAACTTGTACAGAGAGAGTAACTTGGTTCTAGCCTGGACAGGGGAGATAAAAATGTAAAAAAAGGGTTTAGTTATGGCTCACCCATTCTTCTGCTCCCTCTTTTTTTTTTTTTTTTTTTAAAGATTTTATTTTTTTTTTATATGACACAGAGAGAGAGCACAGCAGGGGGAGCATGAGAGGGAGAAGCATTATACTGATGCTTCTACTGCAATAATAGGACCTGAAAATGTAAATACATTTTGTTACGAGAGGTTGTGGGAGTACAAAACAGGGGGCTAGCCTGGTTTTCTTGGGGCTGACTCTCTGAGGGGTTAATGATCAAAAAGTAGAAAATGAATGTACTTAATGCCACTGAACTATACACTTAAAACCGAGTAAGATGTAAATTTGTTATATGTATTTTACCCCAATTAAAAGTAAATACATATAAATTTCAAAAGAATTATCCTTGGATGCCAAACCCAGAGGGAAATTTTGACAAGGAGCAGGATATTTTTAAAAATTTAATTTAATTTTTTTTCAATGTTCCAAAATTCATTGTTTATGCACCACACCCAGTGCTCCATGCAAAATGTGCCCTCCTTAATACCCACCACCAGGCTCACCCATTCTTCTGCTCCCTCTTTTTTTTTTTTTAAAGATTTTATTTTTTTTTATATGACACAGAGAGAGAGCACAGCAGGGGGAGCATGAGAGGGAGAAGCAGGCTCCCCACTGAGCAGGAAGCCCAATGCAGAACTCAGTCCCAGGAGCCTGAGATCATGACCTGAGCCAAAGGCAGAGGCTTAACCCACTGAGCCACCCGGATGCCTCGATTTAATTTTATTTTTGAATAATAAATTCATATTGCTTTAATTTCATTTTAAGATTTAGACTATTAACATGCTCTCAACAGTCAAAACTATACAAAATATTAAGAGAATTGTCGTTCTCTCCCATATCCCTTCCACACCATTATCTCCTACCTCTTAATAACCAGCTTCATGGTTTTCTGATTCTGTGTTTTTTCTTGTAACGATAAGCAGATTATGTGTATTTTCTCATTGCCCCTTCTTTCTGACACAAAAGATAGCATACTATCTCTTGTCTTATTCTACTTTTTTTTTTTTTTTTAATTTCCTGGAAGTCATTCCATATGGAGTCATAGAGATCATAGAGATCATCCACATTCTTTTTTATCTTCTAGCTCACCACGTCTTTCCTTGGCCACTTCCAGTCTACTAAAAAGCTTATCAAATGCATTCTTCACTTACGTTGTGTGTATTTGATTTCTAACATTTCCTTTCCATTCTTTCTTAGAATGTCCACCACTCTGTTTACAATACCCATCTGTTCTTGCACATTGCCTACTTGGTCCATTAGAACGCTTAGCATATTAATCATAGTTATTTTAAATTCCTGGTCTGATAAGCCCAAATTCTCTGCTATATCTGAGTCTGGTTCTGATGCTTGTTTCGTCTTTTCAGACTATATTTTTTGCCTTTGGCACGCTTTGCAATTTTTAGTTGAAAGAGAGACACCAGGTAAATAGCCTTTGTGTGTTTTTTTTTTTTTAAGATTTTATATATTTATTTGACAGAGAGAAATTACAAGTACACTGAGAGGCAGGCAGAGAGAGAGAGAGAGAAGGAAGCAGGCTCCCTGCTGAGCAGAGAGCCCGATGCGGGACTCGATCCCAGGACCCTGAGATCATGACCTGAGCCGAAGGCAGCGGCTTAACCCACTGAGCCACCCAGGCGCCCCGGTAAATAGCCTTTGAACATGAGTTTTCATGTTAATCTTGCCAGGAGTTAGGCTGTGTTTACCCTTTGTCGTAGCTGGGATTTCCAAGGCTGAAAATGTCTTCTTATGTCTTTGTTTTCTCCTTTTGTTGTCTTTGGGTTTCCCTAGAGACCTATTTTTAAATAGGGTCTAAAGTTTGCAGTTCTATCCTGTAATCTGCAGAAGCCCTCCTGTTGTGGTGGTAAAGCATGGGAGGAGGAGAAATGTTATCTAGTCTTTTCATTAGGTCTCAGTCCTTTAGGGAGCCCTGGTCATGACGTTCTCAAGTGCTTCTCAGCCACCTGCTCCATACTCCTACACCACTTAGGGGAGGAAGGGGCTGGAGTGGGTATTTCCCTCCCCCCAGGTCTGTTAGGCTCTGGTGAAACCTACAGGGGTTAGGCTCTGGTAAAATATTTTCTTTTGAGGACAGGCCATTGTTAAGGAGAACAGAGCGCTCTGGGCTTATTTCAAAGCGATTGATTACCTTTCCCCTTCTCTCTCAGGACCTGGCGGGACTCCTGGAGGTAAAACTCAGGGAAGTGTGGGGTGCCTCCAAGATTGGGCTTTCAGGAGTTTTTATCTCGCAAGTTAGCCTCTAGAAATTAGTCATTTACCCTCAGGTGTTCCTACCAGGCTCCAGGTGCGGCTTCTGCTTCCCATACACTGTGATTTTCTGTCCGCCTGTGTCTTTCCAGTTTCCAGAGAGTCAGGATGCCCTGTGATTTCAGTTCTTTAATGGATCTGAAAACAGTGTTGATGTTCAGTTGGTTCAGCTTCCCGCACCCCCCACCCCCGTCTTGTGAGGTTGGGAGTGATGAGTTCCAAGCTCTTTGCGTGTCACACCAGAAACTGGAAGTCAATGCTATTGATTTTTGCATATTAATTTTATATCCTGTTATCTTATGAAATTTTTATTGTTTGAATTGCTTTATTATTGGTTTTCTAGCACAACTTTCTAGATATGCTAGATATTCTGTCATCTGCTATTAGAGGTTGTTTTATTTTCAATTTTTTTTCTTTATGCCTTTGTTCTCTTTGGTCAAATTGTACTGACTAGGATCCCCAGAAGGATGTTAAATAGTGGTGGAGATAATGGGTTTCTTGCCTTGTTTCTGCTTTAAGGGGAATAGCTCCTGAGTTTTTCTCCATTAAAAAAGAAGCCGGCTTTAGGGCTGAATTTTATATATTTTGTCTTGTTTTCTAAAATATGTGTTTTGTTATTATTTAAGTATGGCAAGGCCAACAGATCAGGAGATGACTTTCATTAAAAAGATAACTTGTTATACCCAGAGCCCCCAAAGAAGGGACATGCCACACCCTGGGGGACCACAAGGGGAAACACCATGGTCAGCCTGGAGGTGGAGGGAGGAGAGGAGAATGTAGTCAGGAACCTTTACTATGGTTTCCGGGGAAAGGAAGGGTGAGGCAAGGTAAGTAGGCTTACAATAGCTAGCTTGAATAATTTCAGCAGGCCCTTGGGCTTAGGGCCTATCCCTAGTTATCTCTTAATTGGCTCTGGGGTAATTAGGGCAGGTAGATAGTGGTCTGGAATGTGAGAGCCCAGTAAAGGAAGTGGTCTCTTAGAGGAGTTGTAGTCTATCTCTAGGAATTAGCTAACCCTGGGAGGGGTCATCCCTCTGGGATCCAGCCCAGGTGTCAGAAAATAGGTGACACGGGCCCAGAAAATAAAGTGACATGGTAGTATAGAGCATGTTAAGGAAGTATTCGCCCACTTCTGTTTTCTCATCTTTTAATTTTATCAAAAACGTTTTCAATGTTTATCAAGATAATCCTATGACTTTTCTCTTTAGATCATTAGTATGGTGAATTACCTTAAAATGTTTTCTAATACTGACCAGTTTTTTGATTTCTTGACATAAATTTGGGCCTTTTGGGTGTTTTATTTTAACAAGTCAAGACCCACTTTTTATGCCAGTGGTTTTTTTTGTTTGTTTTGTTTTGAAAGATTTACTTATCTATTTGACACAGAGAAAGAGTCCAAATAGGCAGAGCATCGGGGAGAGGGAGAGGTAGAAGCAGGCTCTCTACTGAGCAGGGAGCCCAATGCGGGACTCAATCCCAGGACCCTAGGATCATGACCTGAGCCAAAGGCAGATGCTTAACTGATTGAGCCACCCAGGAGCCCCGTATGCCAGTGTTTTGCAATGCTTTCTTTACTATCTTGAAATTGAACATTTAGATGATATAACCTACTTATACATCAATAATAATAGCATTAAAATATTTAAGTTTTCATACATAGGATAAATAAAAAGTACGTAACTTGTTATAAACTGACATGTATTTTTATATGTAATAGTCGGATTTTGCTCTGTTCTTAGAATCATTGTGCAGCTACAAAAACTGATAATGATGTATTTTCCTGGTAACGTCAATAACATAAATATGTTGCCAATTAATGACATACTTTTCAAATGGTTGAATAACTGTTGTTAATACCCAAACAAATCAGAGTACCATTTTGTCTTGATTTATATTAAAGTTGCATGCCTAGGAATTTCAGTGTATATCAAAATGATGCAAAATTGTGTATGTAAAATAGAATTAGGTTCTAGACCTAGAAAATTATAAATAAATTTTCTACTCATAACAATGATCAGTATGACATTTATTCTTATGTAGGACTGTCCTATGATTTGTGAGACTTCTAGCTCCCCTGGTACCTACCCAGCAAATGCCAGTAGTACCCCAACTATTTCTGTAACCAGATTCACCTCCATTTAGTTCATTGCTAGACTAGGTGAACTCTGTTTGGCTCAGCCAATGGAGTTTTTGTTCACAAGTATAATCCATACCCATGGTAATGTCTTTTATGCATAAGACTGCAAAACAGATGAAACTTATAGGAAAATGTTCATCTTCACAAGTAGTAAAAAATGTAAACTAAAATCAGGGATATACCATTTCCTTTAAATTAATTATCGATTTACAAAAATAATACTGAATAATTCAGAGTGGTATGAAATAGGTACTTTTAAATATTTTAATTGTGGTGTGAAAATTTTCAGCAATTTGGCAAGAGTTTTTCAATGTCTATGATCTTAAAATTCTCCCATTTCTTGGGGTCTATGCTAAAGAGTTCGAAAATATAGAGGAGGGGCACCTGGATGGTACATTTGGTTGAGAGTCCCAACCTTTGGTTTCCACTCAGGTCTTGATCTAGGGGTCATGAGATCCAGCCTGCTTGAGATGTTCTCTCCCTCTGCCTTCCAGCTTGTGCTCTCTTGATACAATAAATAAAATAAAATAGATACAATAAATAAAATAAATCTTAAAAAAAAAAAAGAAAATACAGAAGAAACTTATGTCATTATGTTATGTTATGTCAAACTTGTGTCATTACCAACAACAACAAAAATGATTAGGAATGTAATAGAAAAAAGTATGATAGAGTGAATGGGTATCATCCCACCACTCTGAGGTCATGACCTGAGCCAAACTCAGGAGTCCCACACTTAAACAACTGAGCCACCCACACGCCCCTTTGGGGTTGACTATTTAATAAATGGGTTAAGTTAAGTGGATAAGCATTTGATAAGAAAATAAAAATAGATACCCCCTCATTCCTTGTGCCAAATAAATTTCAGATGTATTAAAGATCTTAAAAGAAATAATATTAAACTAGAAGAAAATATAGTTGAATATAGCATTACAATGGGGAATACTTTCCTAAGCATAATACCAGAGTAGAAACCATAAAGAAAATAATTGGCTGTATAGTAATCAAAAGCTTCTATACATTGAAAAACTAAAAAATTTCAGCACATGAGAAAAATAAAGAATTAATGCCCTTAAATACCAAGAGTTCTAACATATCAATGAGAAAAGATTCCTTTTTCATATTTAATTTTCATGTCAATTGAAAACTAAGTTTAGAAATTGAATAGGAAATGTATAAAATGAGTGAGGCTGTAATTAAGCGTACAAAAAATGTTAACTCTCTTCTAAGATTGAAAATGGGGAAAAACTCCAAGATAACAAGCCTTGCAAATCATTTTGGCAAGCATTTAAAGGAATCTTAATATCTAGTAGGAAGAGGCATAGAGGTGAGCAGTTTAATATTTTTTTAATGGGAATGGGAATTGATGCAATCTTTCTGTAGATCCATTTGACAACAGGTAGCAAAGCCTTAAAATTCTGTATATTCTTATGTGACAATAAAAATTTTGTTTAGAAAGCTTTTTTTAGTAACATGTGAAATAATTTTGTTAAAATGCTGGGTGGAAAAAAAGTTGTATGTGGTGAAGTTTGAAAATACCGGTTTTATTTTTTTAATCTTTTTTTATTTTTAAAGATTTAAAAAAAAATTATTTGCTTGTTAGAGAGGGAGAGAGACACAGCGACCAAGCAGGGGGATGGTAGGCAGAGGGAGAAGCAGGCTCCCCGCTGAGCAAAGAGCCTCATGGGGGCCGGGGATCATGACCCGAGCTGAAGACAGATGCTTAACTAACTGAGCCAACCAGGCATCCCCAAAATACAGGTTTTAAAAAGTCTCTAGGGAAGGGGCGCCTGGGTGGCTCAGTGGGTTAAGCCTCTGCCTTCGGCTCAGGTCATGATCCCAGGGGCCTGGGATCGAGTCCCGCATTGGGTTCTCTGCTCAGCAGGGAGCCTGCTTCTCCTCATCTCTCTCTCTCTGTCTGTCTCTCTGCCCATTTGTGATCTCTCTCTCTGTCAAATAAATAAATAAAATCATAAAAAATTTAAAAAAAAAGTCTCTAGGGAAGAAATTCAGATTAAAGTACACCGCAGTGCTGTATTATGGGAACTCTCATTTTCAATTTTTAATATTCCAATGCTGCACAAGTGTTTTTACAGCTAAAAAATAAAACTAATTATATTTTACAGAGGTTACTTAAAAACTAACCCTGTGCCTGGTAGGGGGTGTTGAATAAATGTTTGTTAAATTGAATTGTTCCCTGGCTACTAAGCCCTCCAACAATTTTTTAAACATTTAGAATTCCCTCCTTCCTGAAAGGATTTAAAAACTGGTTCACATAACACTTAATCCCTGGGTACATATGAGTTGAGTAATTCATTAATTATCCAGGCTTTAGATTTTTCCAGGAAATATAGAGAATTTACATATCAGTGTAGATAGATATCTCCTTGGCACCAAAGGCAAATTTTAGAACTTTCATGTATTTGCAGATGCTTCAGAATCATTCCCCTTAGGTTCCTCAGGTTAGACAGTTATAACTTTTCTTACTTCTAAATGTAAGGAATTTTCATACTCAGATTACTTTAGGTCTGTGCATAGTTTTCTTGTAATTTCATTAGGTGGCAATTTAGACACAACTTTTTATAAAGGACATGTTCACGTTTCTAAAATTAACCATGGAAAGAGTCATCGATCCAACATAATGGCATAAATTAAATTCTGCCTCTTAACAATTTGCAGAGGGACTTCCCAGAAGGGAATTTTTATTAACAGCTAGGTTCTCATAGGGGCCCTTTGGATAATACACCTGTACAGGTGTATCTTTTCCCAGGTACCCGTGTGACTGTACCAATGAGTAAGGCTGCTTCTGGAGTCTAAATACTCCTGTGCTCTTGAGTTTCTCTCCTCAAGTATCTGGAGATTTTTTTCCTTCAGCTCAAGAAGAAAACATGGCGCCACCTACTAGCATTCTGTAGTATTGCATTATAACCAGGTCTTTCTGGGTTTTGTTCATTTGTCAAACACTTCTGAACCCCCCGTATAGCCAAGCATAAACTTCAGAGCCCTAAAGATGAGTAACACTGACCCTGCCATGACCGAAATGTCAGTATAGCTGAGAACACAGACGTTATTTGCGGTGTGTGGTGCCAGGAGAAGATGTGTCATTTTAGCCCTGGTACTCAACATGGGCATTGAGGAGACGAGGCTCCAGACAGAGAGACCAGTCTGGAGGGGGTTAACAGAATAGTGTCAGCTATCCAAACGTAAGATTGCCTTTTTGAATTCAAGAGTTGTATTTATTTATCTAGTCATTAAATTGTTCGGTGAAAGCTACCATATTTAACATTTGTTGCCTGTCTTCAGGCCACCTGGGGATATCACAGCAATATCTGTCATTTAAACAAATTTGAGATTCTGAGGATTGTCTCACAATGTGAGGTCATCTTTTTTTTTTTTTTTAAGACTTTATTTATTGGGGTGTCTGGGTGGCTTAATTGGTTAAGTGGCTGAGGTCATGATCTCAGAGTCTTGGAATTGAGCTCTGCATTGGGCTCCCTGCTCAGTGGAGAGTATGTTCTCTCTCTGTCCCTCCCCGCTTTGTGTGTTCTCTCTCACTCTCTGTCTCTCACAAATAAATAAAATAAATAAAATCTTAAAAAAAAAAAACTTTATTTACTTGTCAGAGAGAGAATAAGCCGAGGGAGCATTAGGCGGAGGGAAAAACAGGTTCCCTGCTTGGTGGGGCTTGATCCCAGGACTCTGGGATCATGACCGGAGCCAAAGGCAGACACTTAACCAACTGAGCCCCTGAGGCATCCCCATGACAGCTCATCTTACTGATGGCTGTAATCAAGCATTTTTAGCTTTCTAATATAACTCCTTAAAGAATACACTTGACTTGGCTCTCCGTTTCCCCCTCTCCTTGCTCCTGACAACTGTAAGATGATCTTATTGCATATCTCTCATATGTCAACAGAAGAATCAATGGGTATTAATCACTAATCATATATAAGTGATTCTGGCCAAAAGGCTGGGAAGAGATCAGTTATAAATAGGATCTGGGTTTTGAATTTACTCTGAGCTTCCCTTGCTCCCATCTGCTCTACAAGTGTGATCAGATTGCTAGCTCCTTCAGACGTTCAGATGCCTTAAAAATTCTTGGTCCAAACAGACTGTTTTTTTTTGTATTTCTTTCTCTCATTCAGATCTCAAAATTGTTGAAAAAGATGTGACGGGTCAATTTTCCAGGAGGAAATTTTTCAGGAGAAAAATATTTAACATCTACCTTCAATGCTTCTTAGCAATCTTTTAATTCTGTAGTTGAAGGATTCAGAGGCCTATGCACACATTCCTGGTTGATGGCAGATTTTATTTTTGAGGCACACCCCTGTGGAAGGGTGTAGATACAATTTATTAATTGTAGTTGCTTTTTAGTGTTCTGTTGTGTGACTGTAGCATGATTTACTCATGTTTCCTGTTTAATATTTAGCCTAGTTGTTGCTTGGTGAATTGTTTCTTTTATTATGTAGGTTTCCCATATATTTTATAAATGCATGGCAGGTTCATAGCTAACAATGTGGATGGTGAAGCTGAGATTGTCTGGGTTTGAATCCCACCGATAGAATCTTGAGAGATTTACTGAGCCTAGCAGTGTCTTGGTTTACTCCTCCGTAGATACTGGGAGTACCTACAGTCATTTCTCTCAGCACTTTCAAAGGTATTACCTCATTACCTTCTAGCATGTACTGTTCCGATAAGAAGTCTGTTGTAATTCCTTGGTAGATAATGTATCTTTTTTCCTATCGCGGCTTTTATAGTTGTCTTTTCATCCTTAATGTTGTTTCACTGTAATGTTTCTCTGTGTGGAATTTATTGTTCTATTTTTTCTGCTTGGTATGCAACATGCACGAGAACATATTTCCTCAACTCTGAAAACTTACCCACTTTATTTCTTCAAGTGTTTCTTCTTTGTCGTGCCCTTTATTCTTTTATTTTGGAACCACTTTGAGACATTTCTTTGAATCTCTCAATCTTATCTCAAGGCCTCTTTAGTTCTCATTATTTTTTGTATTGCCTTTCAGTACTGCATTCTGAATTAATTTCTCACTACTCTGTTTTCAGTTCACTGACTTTATCTTTGACTCTGTTGGGTCTAGAGTTTAATCTCATCTGTTGCAAATTTTATTTTAATGCTTGTTTTTTTATTTTTAAGATTTCTAATGTTCCTACTAAAAACAGGCCTACTTTGGTTTTATTTCTACTAGTTTTTGTTTTGTATTTTTTTCATTTTCAATTGAAGTTCCCACTTTAAAAATCCTACACATATTTACATATGTTTTTGTCAGACTACTGTTCTGTAGTATTAATTTTATATGGAAAGGTTTCAAATCTTGACTTTGTTGGATGCTTTTCTTTTTTTTTTGTAACAAGTTTTTTTTAGGTATTGATTGCCCATTTGTTTATTTTGATTGATAAAAACAAAACTACTAAGAAAATGAAAGTTGTAGGAGAATGGCATTGTTGAAAAAGGAAGACATTTTACTTTTATTTTATTTTATTATTTTTATTTGTTTATTTTTAAAAAGATTTTATTTCTTTCTTTGATGGAGAGAGAGCTTGCACAAGTGGGGGTGGGGAGTAGTAGGCAGAGGGAGAGGGAAAAGCACACTCCCTTCGAGCCAGGAGCCCTATGTGGGCTTTATTTTTTTTAAGATTTTACTTATTTGAGAGAGAGAGAGAGTGAGCACAAGCGGAGGGAGGGGCAGAGGTAGAAGCAGGCTCCCCACTGAGCAGGGAGCCCTACACAGCACTTAACCCTAGGTCCTGGGATCATGACCTGAACTGAAGGCAGGTGCTTAACTGACAGAGCCACTCAGGCTCCCCTATTTTATTTATTTTTTTAAGGATTTTATTTTTAAGCAATCTCTACACTCAGCCTGGGGCTCAAACTCACAACCCTGAGATCAAGAGTCGCATGTTCCACTGACTGAACCAGCCAGGTGCCCTGAAAAAGGAGGAAACTTTAAAAGAATCAGTTGGTTTTAAGCTCCCAAATTTATTTGAAGTTCTAATATGCAGTGGCTTAATTTGGAAAAAAAAATGCATCGTGCCTATGAATATTCAGATGTAGTGATGTGCCACAAATGACTAGAAGATGGGAAGGAGGACTGGTGCCGTGCATTAAATAATAGGAAATAGCCCCTCTTCCTCCTCCGAGCTCGTCCAAGCCAGTGCATCCCACTGATGTCGCCATGGCCGCGCTCATCCAGAATCCGCAGTTCCAGAAGCTGCAGAAATGGTACCGCGAGCACGGCTCTGACCTCAACTTGCGCTGCCTTTTCGAAGGGGACAAGGAACGCTTCAGCCACTTCAGCTTGAACCTGAACACCAGCCATGGGCATATTCTGGTGGATTACTCAAAAAACCTTGTGACTGACACTGTGATGCAGATGCTGGTGGACCTGGCCAAGTCCAGGGGCGTGGAGGCTGCCCGGGATCGCATGTTCAGTGGCGAGAAGATCAACTTCACAGAGGAACGGGCAGTGCTGCAGGTGGCCTTGCGAAACTGGTCAAACACACCCATTCTGGTGGATGGCAAGGATGTGATGCCAGAGGTCAACAGGGTCCTGGAGAAGATGAAGTCTTTCTGTCAGTGCGTCCGCAGTGGCGAATGGAAGGGGTACTCGGGCAAGCCCATCACGGACATCATTAACATCGGCATTGGCGGCTCTGACCTGGGACCCCTCATGGTGACCAAAGCCCTTAAGCCGTACTCTTCAGGAGGTCCCCGGGTTTGGTTTGTCTCCAACATCGACAGGACCCACATCGCCAAAACTCTGGCCACCCTGAATCCTGAGTCGTCCCTGTTCATCATTGCCTCCAAGACCTTTACCACCCAGGAGACCATTATGAATGCAGAGATGGCGAAGGAGTGGTTTCTCCTGTCAGTCAAGGACCCTTCTGCAGTTGCGAAGCACTTTGTTGCCCTGTCTACCAACATGTCCAAAGTGAAGGAGTTTGGGATTGACCCTCAAAATATGTTCGAGTTCTGGGATTGGGTAGGAGGACGCTACTCACTGTGGTCAGCCATTGGACTCTCCATCACACTGCATGTGGGATTTGACAACTTCGAGCAGCTGCTCTCAGGGGCTCACTGGATGGACCAGCACTTCCGTATGATGCCCCTGGAGAAGAACGTGCGTGTCATCCTGGCCATGCTGGGCATTTGGTACATCAACTGCTTTGGGTGCGAGACGCAGGCCATGCTGCCCTACGACCAGTATCTGCACCGCTTTGCGGCCTATTTCCAGCAGGGCGACATGGAGTCCAAGGGGAAGTATATCACCAAGTCTGGCACTCGCGTGGACCACCAAACAGGCCCCATTTTGTGGGGGGAGCCAGGGACCAATGGCCAGCATGCCTGCTACCAGCTCATCCACCAAGGCACCAAGATGATACCTTGTGACTTCCTCATCCCAGTCCAGACCCAGCACCCGATAAGGAAGGGTTTGCACCACAAGATCCTCCTGGCCAATTTTTTGGCCCAGACGGAGGCCCTGATGAAGGGGAAGTCGACAGAGGAGGCCCGGAAGGAGCTGCAGGCTGCTGGGATGAGTCCAGAGGCCTTGGAGAAGCTGTTGCCACACAAGGTCTTTGAAGGAAATCGCCCAACCAACTCCATTGTATTCACCAAGCTCACGCCATTCATTCTGGGAGCCTTGATTGCCATGTATGAGCTCAAGATCTTCATTCAGGGTATCATCTGGGACATCAACAGCTTTGATCAGTGGGGGGTGGAGCTAGGAAAGCAGCTGGCCAAGAAAATCAAGCCCGAGCTTGACGGCAGTAGCCCAGTGACCTCTCATGACTCTTCCACCAATGGGCTAATCAACTTCATCAAGCAGGAGCGAGAGGCCAGAAGCCAATAAACTCATGCCCCGCTGCAGTCCCTGTTGTGACTGGTCCTTCTTGTCCCTCCTCACCAGAGATGCACTGCACGGTCCTGCCCAGAGCAGCCTCTGGTTGCGGGCTTGGCGCACAAGCCCTCTGGGGGAAGCTGGTCTGGAATTGCCACCCCGCCCTTCCACGTCCACGCGCCCTCCGTTTTACCATCGGCTCAAGTGTTTCAGTGCAGCTGACTTTTCTGACCATGTTCACTTTGCTCATGTACCAGATAGAAAAATAAAGATGCCAGAAAGGAAAAAAAAATAATAATAGGGAATATTATGCTACAGGAATTACAACATCTGAACTCAACTGTTGTTTTTCTAGTTATAAACACATTATTGTTTCTTGGGTTAGGAGAAAATTCAAAAGTTTTTTCTTCTGTAGACCCCTTCGGGGTGCTGCAGGAACTCAATATTTTGATGTTCGCCTTCCATTTCTAACATCGGAGAACCATTTTGCCCTTCCACCGTCAAAGAAATGTAAGGGTTGTTTTCCTCATGCGTGGCTTGGCATCTTCTCTCATTCCATCTTTGTTTATTTTTTAATTTTTCTCAAAGTTATAACGTACATAAGAATCAGCCACTTCTCTAGTTTCATTGAAAAACAGGAGCTCCCAGTCCTTCCTTTCTTCCTCTTTTCCACAGAGGCAACCATTTTCACTTCCTAGCTAGTTATTTTGGTATTTACATCTATGTCTGTAAATACTATAATGGAATGGTTACTTCTTGGTTATCTTTTCAGCATGGGCATTTTCTATTGGTTCTCCACCATGATCAATAATAATGGCAATCACTCCTAACACTTAGTATTTGCCAGGCAGTTCTCTAGGTACTCCCCATATATTAATTTCTTGAATGGTCATAATCACTCTGGGAAGTGGGTATGATTACTAATGCTGTCTTACAGATGAGGAGACTAAAGCACAGAAAGATTTAGTAATTTGCCCAAGGTCCTACATGCCAGAAATGACTGAGTTGGAATTCAAAGCCTCATGATCTGGCTCTACAGTTTATACCCTTAACTACTGTGCTCTGCCAGCGCCGGGAGTAAGGAGTGAGCTTTCTTCTTCTGCTCCGCTATCTGTATTCACCTCTCCAGAGCCCCCTCTTCTCCACACACAATTATATTGTAATTTTGCTTAGGTTAATTGCCAGTTTTTACACATGGATTGGAGCCTCACCAGCTGACCTGCAGACTCAGAGCCTAGAGGGGAGTCATCTCTGCTAATCCACAGACATGTGAACAAGAATAAAAATGCATATCGTGGGGCACCTCAGAGGCTCAGTTGGTTAAGTGTCCCACTCTTGGTTTCAGCTCAAGTCATGATCTCAGGGTTGTGAGACTGAGCCCGGTGTCAGACTCCACACCTAGAGGTTAAGATTCTCTCTTCCTTTCCCTGTGCCTCTCCACCCACTGCCCCCCCACCCCAAATGCATATTGTGTATGCAAGAGCCTGTGGTTGTTCATTATGCAGCAAAAGCTGGTTAAGCCAACATGCTGAAATGACTTTATTCTACTTCCATGCTTTATTGATAATTTGAGTATAATTATCTCAGTTGGGAGAAAATTTCAGAATCTGAATGCATTGCTTCATTGTTTCCAATCAGTATTTGAGAAATCCAAAGCCATTCTGATTTCTGATCTTTTTTTTTTTAATCTTTTTTTTTTTTTTTAAGATTTTATTTATTTATCAGAGAGAGAGAGGGGGAGAGAGCGCGAGCACAGGTAGACAGAATGGCAGGCAGAGGCAGAGGGAGAAGCAGGCTCCCCGCCGAGCAAGGAGCCTGACGCGGGACTTGATTCCAGGACGCCGGGATCACGACCCAAGCCGAAGGCAGCTGCTCAACCAACTGAGCCACCCAGGCGTCCCTGATTTCTGATCTTTTATGTTTGATGTATTTATTTATCTTCGTGAAATCTTCATCTTGTCCCTACTATTCTGAAAGTTTTCATTACTGTGGTTTGGTATGGGTCTGTCTTCATATGGCATTAGGAAGCATTTTCAATCAAGAAACTCGTGTCCTTTAGTCATGGGAAATTTCCTTGAATTATTTCGTTGCTGAGTACTTCCCCACCATCCCTGCCCACCCCTGAAAGTCCATTATTAAGATATGGTACCTCCTAGATTGGTACTCAAAGCAAAAAAAATTTCTGTATCTTTGATTTTCTTGGTCTATTTTTTTGGGGGAGGTTTTCCCGATTTTTAAATCCATTTATTCTTCTGGGATTTTCATTTTTGCTATTATATTTAGAATTTTTTTTTAAGCTTTTACTTTTAAGTAATCTCTGCACCCAACATGGAACTTAAACCAGCAACCCTGAGATCAAGAGCTGTATACTCCACTGACAGACAGCCAGGCACCCCTAGAAAATTTTCAGTAGTTCTTATTGTTCTCTGAATTTTCCATTTGAAATAACATCCTGTTTTGTGGGTGAAGTATCTTTTCTAGTCTCTTTATGGATATTCCTGTTAACTTTTAAAACCTCTCTCCTTGCACGAACTATTTCCTCTAAGTTGATTTTTACCTGTTTCTTACTTTTTCCTATTTATTTATTTATATTTAAGTATAGTTGACAACACGAAGTTACATTAGTTTCAGGTGTTCAACACAGTGGTTCAGCAGCTCTATACGGGATGCTCTTCTCACTACAAATGCAATTACCATCTGTCACCATACAATGCTGTTACAATACCACTGACTGTATTTTCTATCCTGTACCTCTCATCCCTCTGATTTATTCATTCCATAAATGGAAGCCTGTATATCCCACTCTCCTTCACTCATTTTGCCCAACCCCTCTGGCAACCATCAGTTTGTTCTCTATACTTCTGGGTCTATTTCTGCTTTTTGTTTGTTTGTTTCGCAGATAAGAGAAATAATTCGGTGTTTGTCTTTCTCTGACGGACTTATTTCACTTAGCATGCATAATACCCTCTAGGTCTACCTGTGTTGTTGCAAATGGCAAAATCTCATTCTTTTTTTATGGCTGAGCAATATTTCATTTTCTATGAAATATACCACCTCTTCCTTATCTGTTCATTTATGAGTGGGCACTTGGGCAGCTTGCTTATCTTGGCTATTGTAAGTAATGCTGCTGTAATCATAGGGGTGTGTATATCTTTTTGAACTACTATTTTCCTTTACTATCCAGTAGTGGAATTACTAGATCATACGATATTTCTATTTTTAATTTTTTTGAGGAGTTTCCATACTATTTTTCACAGTGGCTGTGCCAATTTGCATTCCTGGTTTGTTTCATTTTCTTAGTTTTTGGTCTCCCTCCACTTTGCCTCATGTCTTTAGTTCAAGACAGTCTGTTTTATTCTCTCCAGAGAGTAAACTTCAACTTTTTGACTCGGATGTGGAACAGGTAGCTTAATAGCTTTGTAGAGTGAAGGAGAGGATTTTAGTACTTGGTTTCTTTTTTTAGCAGACTTTCAAACAATCCACTGTATTGTGCCCCAATCCAGGGGCACCTGGCTGGCTAAGTAGATAGATGTGACTCTCAATCTTGGGGTTGTGTATTCAAGCTCCACATTGGGTGTAGAGCTTATTTTTTTTTTAAAGGTTTTGTTTATTTATTAGAGAGAGAGAGAGCACAAGCACGGCGAGGGGCAGAGAGAGAGGGAGAGGGAGAAATTTCAAGCAGACTCTGCACTGAGTGCAGAGCCTGATGTGGGGCTCAGTCTCATGATCCTGAGATCATGACCTGAGCCAAAACCAGGAGTTGGGCACTTAATTGACTGAGCCACCCAAGCGCCCCTGGAGAGCTAAGTTTAAAAACAAACAAATAAACTGTGACTCTTATATTTGTTTTTTTTTTAAGATTTTATTTATTTATTTGACAGACAGAGAGGCAGGCAGAGAGAGGAGGGAAGCAGGCTCCCTGTTGAGTAGTGAGCCCAACGCGGGGCTCAATCCCAGGACAGGTCTTCACAGACAGACCTATCTTCCCCTCCGTCCTTGGACTGTACAAGCAGAAACTGCACTGCCTTCCACCCAAGGCTCTGTCCATCTGACCTGGTCATGCCAGACCTCTCTGAGGATGACTCTTACATCTTCACACTCTTTCTCTCCATTGGCTCCACTCTCCTATCCTAGAAGAAACTTCTCTGAAGTCAGCTTGCCCCCCACATCACTATGTCGTATTTTTTCCTTTCCTTCCCTGCTAAATTTCTCAAGTTGCTTCAGTATCTTCACCATTCATCAATTTATACTCTTGTGTAATCTGGTTTAAACTGGTCCCGTTTGCTCCAGTTACTCCTGCCACGTGGGAAGTACCTCAAGCAGAGTAGCTTAAAACAACCATCATTTTATTTTGTTCACAATTTTGTGAGTCAGCAATTTGAGGAGGGCTTAGCTGTGCAGTTCTTCTTTGGGTCTTTCACAGTTGCAAGAGGGTGTTGGCTGGGGATGAAGGCTTGGTTGGGCAGGCATCCAGAATGGCTCACTCACATGGCCGGCTGTTGCTGCTGACTGTTGTCTGAAAGCTCAGCTGGGTCTGTCTATTGGAACACGTCCACATGGTCTCTCCAGCATGGCAGGCAGGCTCAGTATAATCATGGTAGCCAGCTTCCCCCAGAGAAAGTGTTGGCCAGAGGTCCAGGAAGATGCTACATGGTCTTTCCCTGCAGCACCAGAAGTCACACAGCATTTACTTATACTGTCCTGTACTGACTGAACCATCATCAGCCTGCCCAGATCCATGGGGAGGGGACATAGACTCCATTTCTCAATGAGAGGAGTGTCAAAGAATTTTGGGACTATGTTTTAAAACTGCCACAGTTCACCTTCTGGTCGTAGATTATTTGCATTTTTCCTACATGCAGAATATTTGTTCTTTCCCATTATAGCATCAGAGTCTGGGTCAGGATCTTGTCATTGAAGTCAGGTCCCCAAGCAGAAGACGCTTTTTGAATGAGGTTCCTTGAGTATAGTTCCTCTCAATATGAAGATCTGTGATTTGCTTTCCATTCACCTAAACTAAAATGTCAAGTATGGGTTAATTGTATTGACACTACTATCAGAAAAATAAATGGAAGGTTGTGCCTGGGTGGCTCAGACAGTTAGGCATCAGACTCTTGATTTGGCTCAAGTCATGATCTCAGGGTTGTGAGATCAAGCTCTGTGTGTGGTTCCACTCTGAGTGTGGGGCCTTTAGGATTCCTTCTCTTCTTCTGCCCCTCTGCCCTGCTCACACTCTCTTGCTCTTTCTCTCTCTCTCTCAAAACAAAAAAACAAAAAACAAAAGAAAATGTGAGGCACACATTAGTCACTGGGATGTAGCCATTCTGAAATCCATCTGGATACATGTTTTTAGTCCCCTATTTAGAGCTCAGTCCTATTTTCTGGAAGTTATTCCTGTGGCTTTGGCTGGCTCTTTGGATTCCTAGTTCGCTGCTCAAAGTCATTATTCCTTTTTCCTTTAAAAAGTGGCCCATGTTTGGGACACCTGGGTGAATTAGTTGGTTAAATGTCTGGCTCTTGATTTCAGCTCAGGTCATGATCTTAGGGCTGTGAGATCAAGCCCTGTGTTGGGTTCCGTGCTGGGTGTGGAGCCTGCCTGAAATTCTCTCTCCTTCTACCCCTCCCCTCATTTCCCTCTCTAAAAAAAAAATAACCGAAAAGTTGGTGGATGGGATGCCTAAAAGCCTCTTTTATTTTTTTTAAATTTAAATTAAGTTAATTAACATATAATCTATTATTAGTTTCAGAGATAGAGGACAGTGATTCATCAATTGTATATAATACCTAGTGCTCATTGTATCACGTGCTCTCTTAATGTCCATCACCCAGTTATTTCATTCCTACACCCCATACCTTCTAGCAACCCTCAGTTTGAGGGATAAAGAGTCTCTTATGGTTTGTCTCCCTCTCTGTCTTGTTTTATTTTTTCCTCTCTTCCCCTATGATCCTCTGTTTTGTTTCTTAAATTCCACATATGAGTGGAGCATATGGTAACTGTCTTTCTCTGACTTATCTCACTTATCATAATACCCTCTAGTTCCATCTTCATTCATTCATTGGAAATGGCAAGATTTTGGTGGTTGAGTGGAATTCCACTGTATATATATGTACCAACTCTTCTTTACCCATCATCTGTCAGTGGACATCTGGGCTCTTTCCATAGTTTAGCTCTTGTGGATAATGCTGCTATAAACACTGACATGCACGTGCCCCTTCAGATCATGATATTTATACCTTTGATGTAAATCCCTAGTAGTGCAATTGCTGGGTCATAGGGCAGCTCTATTTTCAACTTTTTGAGGAATCTCCATACTGTTTTCCAGAATGGCTACACCAGCTTGCATTCCTACCAACAGTGTAGGAGGTTCCTTTTTCTCTGCATCATTGCCAACATCTGTCATTTCCTGAGTGATTAATTTTAGCCATTCTGACTGGTGTGAGGTTGTGCCTCATTGTGGAAAAAGCCTCTCTTCATTTTGTACTGTCTCTGTCCCTTCAAGTCAAAGCTGATACAATTCCTTTAAAAACTTCATGAGATTCCTTTGTATCAATTCATAATCCACTGCATTAGACAAAAGACATGTCCTCAAATCTCTTCAAGATAAGTCCTCTCTACCTTGGGCTATCTGTAAGTTTTCTGAGTGAGATAGTGCCTTTATGGTTCCTACAATCTCTATTTTTTAGAAAATACAGCCTACAGGCAAAACCTTACAATCCTTAATAGATTGTATGTCTTAATGGGTCAGTGAAAGCACCATTTAAAAACTTCCTGAGGTCTCAACAAAGCATGTTGTAGTCACACACTTGGCCTCATTTTTACCCGAAGATGTTTTCCCATCAGTGCCCTGGGCTTAATATTTTCTGTGATGTCCTTTCCTACTTTGAGAATTTTCTGGTAAGAGATACAGAGATTAGAACTAGTTTTATTTTTGAACCAGAAAGTTCTAGTTCTTTTATATTTTCTGTAAATTCTGCTTGAAATGGAATAGTACCTTTTTTCCCTTTAGATAATTTTCTCTGTCTAGACCTTATGATACCCAGGTTTTTTATTTATTTTTTTTAATATTCTGCTTGGAAACCTCCTTAGCCAGATTAATCAGCTCATCAAATGTGTTTTTGATTTTCCACATTAGTACAGGTGAAAGTTTGCTAAACCATTGGCCATTTTATTACAAGAGTCTGCTTTCCTTTTGTTTCCAATAACATTTCCCTCATTTTCCTTTAAGCCATCACTGACAGCCTCCTTAAGGTACATCTCACTTTCACTAGGTCTCCTCAGAGCCTTTACACGTCACATGGTTCCAGTCCCAAAGCCAGTACCACCTGCCTAAAGTACTTCACTTCCGGTGCCAAAATCTGTTCATCATTTTTGCTGTGTAACAAATTACCTCCCAAACCTAGCAACCTAAAACACCAACCATTTAACTCTGCACATGATTTTGTGGAATGAGAGTTGGGGAAGGGCTGGATGGCAGCTCCTGCTTGGGGTCTCTAATGTAGCTGCCATCTGATACCTGCTGGGGCTACCACCATCCAAAGGCTTTGACAGGGCGGATGTCCACAGTGACTGACTCAGGTGGCTGCTGGGAGATGCTGGCTGGCTGTCAGGTGGAGGTTCACCTTACCTGTCACCTGGGGCACGCACTCATGGCTCCCAGCACAGCAGCCTCAGCATGGTTGAATTTCCACATGGGGTCTGGTTTCACCCAAAGTGAGCACCCCAAGGAGACCAGCTTAAATTGCATGGCATTTTCCAACCTACTTTCAGACGCCATGTAGTATTTCTTCTGCTATATATACTCTATTCATCAGAGCAGTCATAAGCCAGCCCAGGTTCAAGGGGAAGGGGCATAGATACACCTGTCATGGGAAAAATGCAAAAATATGGGAGGGGGCATGTTTGAAAAATTGCCACACCATCCTACTGAGACTTTGTTCAAACGTTAGCAATAACTTTCTCATCAATAAGTGCAGCAACCTCTTCATAGTCCTCATTCCACTCAACTAGGGCACTTGCAACTTACTTGAAATTTACTTCTCTTTCTTGGGCTATTTCCACAGTTACCTTCTCACTGTTCCCATAACTCCTTTGAATTTCACCCCTTCCCCCAAAGATTATCTCTTTTCTCTTGCCCCTTAGATGCAGGCCCTATCCTAAGCTGGCATCTCCTGCCACTCAGGTAGCTCCCTTGAGCTCTGGAGGTGTATTTTTGTCTGCTCAGTACTCCTTTCTTTGAGGAGAGATAGCCCTTTCCATTGTAGTGATGAACAGTTGTAGTCTTTGTTAGAAACAGAATTCCATTCACACAGATGGACGGAGGAGATTTTAAAGAAGGGAGAGGTGTTGGCAGGGCTGAGAGAACCAACAGCAAGAAGCCGGTCTCATCCCTCAGTCTGAAGGAGAAAGAGGAAACAATGTTATGTTATGACCAGTACCCAGCGAGAGCTCCAGTTTTATAAAATCAGTGCTCAGCAATAGCTGTAGAGAGAGAGATCTGCTGACATTTTGCAACCTGAAGCAAGCAGGGAGCAGGGAAGAAATACTCTCACCTTTCTCTGCAGCTCTATGGGTGCCTCCCAGTGCCTCCTGCTGACCACGCCCACCTGGAAGCCAGCTGGCAAGGGCATCTGGGTGATGCAGTCATCGCAGTCAGCAACTGCTGCCCTAAACAGGACAGGCGAGGATGGAGACCTGATCTAGGAGATGGTAAATGGACAGTAACTACCAGCACATTTGACTTGGGTTTGGCCAAGGAGAGTTCTCTATCCTCTTTGCCTTATGGTTGGTTAAGTGTTGGGCATGTGATCTAAACTCAGCTAAATAGAATCATACCTGTGTCTTTTCCTCATGTTGTCAGGTTCTCTGGGATAGGGACTCTGAGGACCTATTTTCAGTTTTTTGAGGAACCTCCACACTGTTTTACAGAGTGGTTGCAACAGCTTGCATTCCCACCAACAGTGTAGGAGGGTTCTCCTTTCTCCGCATCCTTGCCAGCATCTGTCATTTCCTGACTTGTTAATTTTAGCCATTCTGACTGGCGTGAGGTGGTATCTCATTGTGGTTTTGATTTATTTTATTTCCCTGATGCCGAGTGATGTGGAGCATTTTTTCATGTGTCTGTTGGCCATCTGGATGTCTTCTTTGCAGAAATGTCTGTTCATGTCCTCTGCCTACTTCTTGATTGGGTTATTTGTTCTTTGGGTATTGAGTTTGCTAAGCTCTTTATAGATTTTGGACACTAGCCCTTTATCTGATATGTCATTTGCAAATATCTTCTCCCATTCTGTCAGTTGTCTTTTTGTTTTGTTAACTGTTTCCTTTGCTGTGCAGATGCTTTTGATCTTGATGAAATCCCAGTAGTTTTTTTTGCCCTTGCTTCTGTTGCCTTTGGCTATGTTCCTCGGAAGAAGTTGCTGCGGCTGAGGTCAAAGAGGTTGCTGCCTGTGTTCTCCTTAAGGATTTTGATGGATTCCTTTCTCACATTAAGGTCCTTCATCCATTTTGAGTCCATGTTCGTGTGTGGTGTAAGGAAATGGTCCAATTTCATTTTTCTGCATGTGGCTGTCCAATTTTCCCAGCCCCATTTGTTGAAGAGGCTGTCTTTTTTCCATTGGACATTCCTTCCTGCTTTGTCAAAGATTAGTTGACCATAGAGTTAAGGGTCTATTTCTGCGCTCTTTATTCTGTTCCATTGGTCTATATGTCTGTTTTTGTGCCAGTACCATACTGTCTTGATGATGATAGCTTTGTAATAGAGCTTGAAGTCTGGAATTGTGATGTCACCAACTTTGGCTTTCTTTTTCAATATTTCTTTGGCTATTCGAGGTCTTTTCTGACTCCATATAAATTTTAGGATTATTTGTTCTATTTCTTTGAAAAAACTGGATGGGATTTTGATAGGGATTGCATTAAATGTGTAGATTGCTTTAGGCAGCATAGACATTTTCACAATATTTGTTCTTCCAATCCATGAGCATGGAACATTTTTCCATTTCTTTGTGTCTTCCTCAATTTCTTTCATGAGTACTTTATAGTTTTCTGAGTATAGATTCTTTGCCTCTTTGGTCAGGTTTATTCCTAGGTATCTTATGGTTTTGGGTGCAATTGTAAATGGGATGGACTCCTTAATTTCTCTTTCTTCTGTTTTGTTGTTGGTGGAAAGAAATGCAACTGATTTCTGTGCATTGACTTTATATCCTGACACTTTACTGAATTCCTGTACAAGTTCTAGCAGTTTTGGAGTGGAGTCTTTTGGGTTTTCCACATATAGTATCATATCATCTGCAAAGACTGATAGTTTGACTTCTTTGCTGATTTGGATGCCTTTAATTTCTTTTTGTTGTCTGATTGCCAAGGCTAGGACTTCTAGTACTATGTTGAATAGTAGTGGTGACAACGGACATCCTTGCCGTGTTCCTGACCTTAGTGGAAAAGGTTTCAGTTTTTCTCCATTGAGAATGATATTTGCAGTGGGTTTTTCATAGATGACTTTGATAATATTGAGGTATGTGCCCTCTATCCCTACACTTTGAAGTTTTAATCAGGAAGGGATGCTGCACTTTGTCAAATGCTTTTTCAGCGTCTATTTAGAGTATCATATGGTTCTTCTTTCTTTTATTAATGTATTGTATCACACTGATTGATTTGTGGATGTTGAACCAACCTCGCAGCCCTGGAATAAATCCCACTTGGTCGTGGTGAATAATCCTTTTAATGTACTGTTGGATCCTATTGGCTAGTATTTTGGTGAGAATTTTCACATCTGTGTTCATCAAGGATATTGGTCTGTAATTCTCTTTTTTGATGGGATCCTTGTCTGATTTTGGGATCGAAGTGATGCTGGCCTCATAAAATGGGTTTGGAAGTTTTCCTTCCATTTCTATTTTTTGGAACAGTTTCGGGAGAATAGGAATTAATGCTTCTTTAAATGTTTGGTAGAATTCCCCTGGGAAGCCGTCTGGCCCTGGGCTTTTGTTTGTTTGGAGGTTTTTGATGACTGTTTCAATCTTACTGCTTATGGGTCTGTTCAGATTTTCTATTTCTTCCTGGTTCAGTTGTGGTAGTTTATATGTCTTTAGAAATGTATCCATTTCTTCCAGATTGTCGAATTTGTTGGCGTAGAGTTGTTCATAATATGATCTTATAACTGTTTGTATTTCTTTGGTGTTGGTTGTGATCTCTCCTCTTTCATTCATGATTTTATTTATTTGGGCCCTTTCTCTTTTCTTTTTGATAAGCCTGGCCAGGGGTTTATCAATCTTATTAATTCTTTCAAAGAACCAGCTCCTAGTTTCATTGATCTGTTTTATTTTTTATTTTAGTTTCTATTTCATTGATTTCTGCTCTAATCTTTATGATTTCTCTTCTCCTGCTGGGTTTAGGCTTTCTTTATTTGTTCTTCAGCTCCTTTAGGTGTAGGGTTAGGTTGTGTACTTGAGACCTTTCTTGTTTCTTGAGAAAGGCTTGTACCACTATATATTTTATTCTCAGGACTGCCTTTGTTGTGTTCCATAGATTTTGAACCATTGTGTTTTCATTATCATTTGTTTCCATGAATTTTTTCAATTCTTCTTTAATTTCCTGGTTAACCCATTCATTTTTTAGAAGGATGCTGTTTAGTCTCCATGTATTTGGGTTCTTTCCAAATTTCCTCTTGTGATTGATTATTTTTTTATTATTATTTTTAGATTTTTAACAAATTTATTTTTGAAAATAAGATTTATTTATTTATTTTAGCTTTTTTATTTTAAAAAGATTTTTAAAAAGATTTTCTAAAAAGATTTAAACAATTTTTTTAAAGATTTTTGTAAAAAATGATTTATTTATTTATTTTAGAAAGAGAGAGAGAGAGAGAGCAATGGGGAGGGACAGAGGGAGAGGAAGAGAGACTCTTAAACAGACTCCATGTTGAGTGCAGAGCCCAATGCAGGGCTCTATTTCACAACTCTGAGATCATGACCTGAGCTGAAACCAAGAGTCAGATGCTTAACCAGCTGAGCCACCCAGGTGCCCCGTGTCAGTTCTCTTGTCTGTAAAATGAGTGGCTGCATCCATTTTCTGGCCTGGCTCCTCATGGCTATAGGAGCTGAGGCTCTCAGAGGCCCTAATCATCAAGGAAACTTCCTCCAGTGTGATTCACCTTCCCAGGTACTTACCATAAGCCAAATGCTGGGCTGGCCCCTGAGGAGTTGCAGGTGGGTAGCAGCACATAGTCTGTGCTCATAGGGAGTATTTTTTGCTCATAGGCAGTGAGAGAGCAGACAGAGGGTCTTGGATATCATCAAATGTGTTCCGCATAGACAGGCACAGGGCCTGGGTGTCAGGGGGTTACTCAGCCCAGCCTGGAGCAGCATTCTGATGGAAGCGTCCATCAGAACCAAGAAGAAATTCCATGACTGGGCAAGATGAATACAGGGAAAGGGGTGGAAGGGGACCTGGGGGTGCACAGGCATAGGTACACAACAGAGTGGGAGTGTTCTGTGGGTTGTGGGCTGTGGGCAGCCTGGGAGCCGAAGGCTGGCCCAGGAGTGTCTGTTCCTTCCATGGTGGGCTCCATGGTGGACTCCTCTTCTTGCTGGCAGGAGTTGGGGAAGTGCCACAATTGCATTTGCTTCTGAGATTTTGTACTCTGGTAACAGTGGGAGAGGGAGGGACAGGAGTGACCAGGAAGACCACTTAGAGGTGAGGCTATTGTAATGGTCCAGAGGCCTGAACTAGGGAAGAAGGAGGAGAGAAGGTGAGGTCAGATTCGCAAGGCTTAGTGCAGGGCAAGACACCTTCAGTGTTCCACTGGGATGTAGCAGGAAGCCCGTCCCCTAAGTGCCACCTCCAGAATGGCCCTGTCACCTACTGTGCAGGGGTCAAGGATGATTAGAATCGAAGGGGCAGCATATGCTGATTCTAGTTGGCTCTTGGCTCTACATTTTTCCTTTTTCCCCAGTGGAGTTCAAGTTTGTTGGTCTTTGTACCAGGATACAAGGACCTGTTTACTCAAATGGTGGCCTAGAGCTGATGATGAGCCTTTTGGAGATGGTCTGTTATCATCATCATTATTTATTTTTATTTCTTTACCAGAATTTTAGCCCAAAGGTAGGGGCTTAAGGGCCATAGTGGGGCCTATATTTTCTATTGGGATATTTTCCAGCATTTTTATTCGGTTTTCCTCTTGTGTAGATGCTGGCTTTTGATAGAGATCAAGAAACATACTAGCGATAAATGGTTTTTATTTCGGTGGTAATTAAACTTTCTGTGAGACAATTTCCCTTTCTTCCTCCATCCCTCTAATAAGAGTAATGTCAAAATGAGTAACCAACATACCTTCCTCTTAAAGGAACTGCAGTTCAGCAGAGGGAACAGCAGGAACATGGGTGGCACAAGAGAGTAAATAAGAAGAGGGCAACAGAGTGGGAGGGGCCTTGGGAAGGAGTCGCCAGCCTCAAAGCTCCATCTGGAACAGGGATGGCAGTTACAGGGCCTGTATTGTCCAAAATAAAGAGACACATGGAGACCACAGTTCCCAAACCCCTCAAAACCCCATTCCCGGAAGCGGTCAGGGCTGGAGAACAGACAAGCTGAAGCTTTGAGGCTAACGGTAGAAAGTCCTAGCCAGGCAATGGATGTGGGCAATCGTGTGTGTGTGTGTGTGTGTGTGTGTGCGCGCGCGCATGCGCAGCAGGGCCTTGGAGCTCACCAGGAGCAAGAGAAGCTCTAGAGTGAGACTGTCTGGGTTTAAATCCTGACTCAGGCACTTACTTACCTGTGTAACCTAGTGGGAGTTTCTTAATCTCTCTATGCCTCAGTTTGCTCTTCTATAAAAAAAATGGATGAGAATATCTTATCTCAGGGTGTTCGTGAAAACACTTTGTAATAAGATAATTAGAGTAAGCACTCAAAAATACTCTCTCTCATAGTTATTAACATATTAATATAGTTATTATTTTTATGACAATTGACCACAATTGGACACCAATTTTCACTCATGATGACAAAAAATAAGGTAAATAAAAAATAAAGCAAAGTTCTCCCAGAATCAAGAA
The DNA here is from genome assembly GCF_964662115.1 of Mustela nivalis. Lineage (NCBI taxonomy): Eukaryota > Metazoa > Chordata > Mammalia > Carnivora > Mustelidae > Mustela > Mustela nivalis. The sequence goes on along the minus strand of NC_139034.1, from coordinate 13,400,500 downwards.
ATTAGGACAAAAACTTTGAACAAGAGAGGATATTCAGATATAATAATTTTATGAAAAGATATTCAACATCAGTAATGTTCAGAGACACACAAATGAAAACCAGGTGGTTACACCACCACACACTTATCAAAATGGCACAACGAGGAAGACAAGTAATACTGAGTTTTGTTGTGATGGAAATGTAGATTAATAGAACCCCTTTGAAAATTATCTGTTGACAGCATCCCCTTAAGCTAAACAATATACACAACCGAGGAATGTCCATCTCAACCCAGTGCAGACTCAACGGATATATGCGTGGTGTTCATCAGAAGATGCCTACGAGGGGCACCTGGCTGCCTCATTGGGTAGAGGGTGTGACTAGACTCTTGATCTTGGGATTGTAAATTCAAGCCCCACTTTGGGGTAGAGATTACTTAAGAATAAAATCTTTAAAAAAAAATGCACCAACGTGGTTCATAGCTTCATTATTTGCAAAAGCACCAAAGTGGAAACTGCCCAAGCATTCATCAACAGTAGAATAGATGAATAATCCCTCGTACACTCAGACAATGGAGTACCTGACAGCAAGGTGGATGGACGGACAAACTGCACTTAGTGCAAAGCTTTGAGTAAACTTCACAAAGATGATGCAGAGAAAAAGAAGCTAGAGACAGGGGCACCTGGGTGGCTCAGTGGGTTAAGCCTCTGCCTTCAGCTCAGGTCATGATCCCAGGGTCCTGGGATTGAGCCCCACATCGGGCTCTCTGCTCAGCAGGGGCCTGCTCCCCTCCTCTCTCTCTGCCTGCCTCTGCCTACTTGTGATTTCTGTCTGTCAAATAAATAAAATCTTAAAAAAAAAAAGAAGCTAGAGACAAAGTGTACAAACTACGATTCCATTTATGTGAAGTTCAGGACGAGGCAACGGTGTTTAATATTAGGATTCTGGGTGTGAAAATCATGCCTTATGACTTGGAGTCAATTCCAGACCTAAGGGGCAGAGACTGGCTTGACCTTACATGGACTGGGCCTTGCACATGGATACTACTATGCTATTCCAGCTGGAGGCAGAGAGGTTCCTCTCAAGGGCAAGAGCTGAGCCAATGAAGAGCTACCATGTTTTTAACCCCCAGTTCACTCCCATGGACTTTTAGTTTATAATAGCCTTCCCAATTTACACTCTTTTTCCTTAAAGAGGCATGCCTCTCCTTTGTTCCCCGGACTTGCCTGTGCTTTTGCTGTAGCTTATTTGTGTCATCTTACAATTATCTTTTATTCCTGAATAAGCCCATCTCTTGCTGATAAGAGCAATTTTTATTTATTTTATTTTTATTTTGCGGTTTTTATTTTTAAGTTTACTATGGGTTATGTTTGGTGGGGGAAGGGAGTTGTGGCTAAAATAGTAGCTTCTGTGGGTGCTGCTCATTTTTTTTTTAAGATTTTATTTATTTATTCAACAGACAGAGATCACAAGTAGGCAGAGAGGCAGTCAGAGAGAGAGAGAAAGGGAAGCAGGTTCCCTGCTGAGCAGAGAGCCCGATGCGGGGCTCGATCCCAATACCCTGGGATCATGACTTGAGCCGAAGGCAGAGGTTTTAACCCACTGAGCCACCCAGGCACCGCTCATGTTGTGTTTCTTGATCTGGTTTCATGAATGTGGATATCGAGATTTTGTGAGTTGTGTACTTCTCTATGTGTGCATTGTACTTGAATAAAACATTTAGGCTATGTATTGAAAGTCCCCACCAAGCTTGGAGCATTCTTCTTACACACAGCTTCATTCCAGGCTCCAGAAACAAAACCACTCCCTCTCTTTCCTTCAGTAAAAGGATCTTAGGACCATGCCAGGGAATGAGGCCTCTAGGAGCACTGGTTTCTGGGACTGGCAAGTGAAGTTACTGCCTTGCTCAGCTTTGTTCAGCCCAAAGCTGGGTACGAAGTGATGCTCAGTGACTCTCTCTGCATAGGGAGCTGAGTACAGATCCTCTGTCTTATAAATAGCCTTTGGGGAGGCACCTGGGGGGCTCGGTCCATTAAGCATCTGCCTTCGGCTCAGGTCATGATCCTGGGGTCCTGGGACGGAGTCCTGCCTCAGGCTCCCTGCTCAGTGGGTTGTCTACTTGTCCCTCTCCCTCTGCCCTTTGTCCTGCTCATGCTCTCTCATGTGCACTCACTCTCTCAAATAAATAAATAAAATCTTTTAAAAAATAGCCATTGGGTTTTGTCTAGCTCTAGCGAGATATTTGGTCATTTATAATGATGTACCTCAGTCCGTGAGGATTAGCGCCCAGAGGTCTGTCATGGGGACAGACTCATAGTGTTTCTGTTCGTTCTGTATGAGACTGAAAAAGTCATTCATGTACTCATTCATAAAGCTTCGGTTGAAGCTTTGCTGTGTGCCATAGAGGCATGGCCATTGCCCTGGAGAAGTGTGCAGGGCAGCAGGAGGCGGGCAGGCTGCATTCTTGCCTACGTGATGAGCGACCAGCACTGGCCAGAACGGAGGCTGTGCTGAGGAAAGGTCACTTTGAGGCAGAGGCAGGTGTGGCGAGGGGACAGGGCAGATGAAAGGGGAGTCCAGGGTCCTTCCCAAGGAGAGTACTTGAAAGCACACGCAGGACTTGGCTGGAGAGAAAACAAAAGGCGAAAAGGCACCCCTGCTTGTTTTTGCTGACAGAGATGATTGACGTTGCGGGAGGGGAACAGACTTTAAATTGTCATTTCTGGGGCACCTGGCTGACTCAGTCGGTGGAGCATTGTGACCCTTGATCTTGGGATCATGAGTTTAAGACCCACTTTGGGCACAGCACTACTTTTAAAAAATTGTTATTTCTTTTAGCCCCTACAATAGCACCCTACCTACTGTGTGCTTCTCCGGGGACACACCCTTTTTCCTACGTGCCTGATTATACCTTTTATTTCTTAAAGGTATATACACATTCTTGTGTCCTAGGGAGGATCCAGTTCAATAACTTCAAATATCAAATATCAAGACTCTGGTGTTGGTGTGACGGGAGGGTGGAAGAAACAGGTGGTTCTGTGGAGTGCAATTCAAGGGACATGGGAAAATCCAGGCCACCTAAAGAAAGGTCCCAGTGGAGCCTGAAGTGCCACCATTCCCAGCTCCTTCTGTTGTGCTGGGAGTTGTCTGTTCCCTCCTGTTTTCTATGTCAGTGACCCCCTGGAAGAGATGTTGGCTGAACAGGACAATGACTGTTGGAACTCTGCCAGCAAGACCTGGATATGTGACACACTCAGGGAGAACTGCATGAGGGGAAGGAGGTGCCAGTGTTGGGTGGGAAGGGCAGAAGCTGAGGCACAGTTTTGCTGAAGGACATCTCTGAACAGCCAAAACTTGATATGCCAGATGAGTGTCACAGGCTGCAGCAACGGTTCTCAAAGTGGGATCCCTGAACCAGCAGCATTAGCCTCGGCTGGGAGCTAATTAGACATACACATCCTCTAAGGGGTGCCTGGGGGGCTCAGTGGTTAGACATCTGCCTTTGGCTCAGGTCATAGTCCCAGGGTCCTGGGATCAAGCCCCACATCAGACTCCATGCTCTGCGGGAAGCCTGCTTCTTCCTCTCCCACTCCCCCTGCTTGTGTTCCCTCTCTCACTATCTCTTTCTCTGTCAAATACATAAATACAAAATCTCTAAAAACAACAACAACAACAAAAAAAAACCCAACCAACATGTACATCCTCGTGTTCCAGCCCAGAGCCGCTCAATTAGAAAATGGTGAGTATGGCCCAGCAATCTGTGCTTGAACACACCCTCCAGATGATTTGGATACATGCCAGAGTTTGAGAACCTCTAAGTAAAGAGCCATCTTCTTGACCAAATTTTACTTTCTCCTCAACATCCTCTCTCCTTGGGAAAGAGACCAAAATAAAATGGCGGTTAATATGATATTGTATATTGGTGACACTGGGATTAAAATAAAAACTTAATAAATAAATTTAAAAGAGGGCTCCTGGGTGGTTCAGTTGGTTAAGTGACTGCCTTTAGCTCAGGTCATGATCTCGGGGTCCTGGGATGGAGTCCCATATCGGGCTCCCCCTGGTTCTGTGGGGAGCCGGCTTCTCCCTCTCCCTCTGCTAGCCACTCCTCCTGCTTGTGCTCTCTCTCTGCCAAATAAATAAAATAAAATCTTAAAAAATTTTTAAAATAAAAAAATATGTACTTACAACCTTCAAAAAAATCAAAAACCAAAAAACAACCTCAAAAAATTCCCCCAAAGCCAAAATGATGTTGGATTAAAGCTCATGAATTTGGGCTATTTTTCTGAGGATCTTTGCCCCTGCCCCACTCTAACAACACCCCTGTCACCCCAACACTGTAAGGGTCCAGGTTTTGAAAACACCACTGAATTAGATGTATAATTCCGGCTCTGCCACTTTCTGGCGGTCGGGACCTGAGCAAATTATCTAGCCTCTACAACCCTTGGTTTTACCATCTGTAAAAGGAGGCTCATAGTAGGATCTACCTGACCAGGACTTTCCTGGTGGCTTGTGCTCTAACCTCAGTGAGTGCTCAGTAGGTGGGTCAGTTGGTTGTCCATCACATAACACCCCAAACTTGAAGAAATTGGATTGGATCTCAAAGAAGTCAGCCTAGAGGCTTGTAATGGTGGGGGGAGTTGGGAGGCAGTGTAGAAGGCCAAATGGCAATACCGAACTGTATGTCTTCAGCTTCTGAAACATGAGTTATACTCTGCCAGGACCCTAAAGAATATGTAAAGAACAAGGAACTGTGAACCATGCAGTGAAGCTTTAAAGACTGGTGAGTCCCTTCTGCCCTGTCTGCCAGCATGAACTGTCCAGCACTAGCTGGCCTCGCCAGTCCTGGCGGGTCACCAGCTTGCAGGACTCGTTCACTGGCTGACAAAACACACTGGGCTGGCGCGCTTACAAACAACACTGCCTCTCTTCCCCCATGGTTACCCACCCACAGGATGATTTACAGTCACTCAGTTTGCATGTATAAAACTGACGATATTCCAGCTGATAAATATTGATATATGTGAAATTCAGCAGCCGCAGGATAAAAGCCGCTGGCTCCCATGGCGACATCTGGCTGCAGTACAAAGACATCATCCGCTGCCCTTCACCCTATGGAATGCTGACTCTCCTTAGGTATAATAAAGAGGGTTTAAGGTCCACAGGAATAGAGCAATAGGGTGAAATTCAACCAGTGGATTCCACAACGAGGTTAGATATCAGGTAGAAACATTTGGAACCAAACTCATGAAGAAATACCCAGCAATGGGAGCCCCCTACAGCCCCATGTTTTTTAACATGGCAGGAGGCTGGTAACTTCGGTAATTGGGGACAGACATGGGTTGACCGTGAAGCAGGCGGGCATTTTCACCTCCAGGTGGTCTACAAAAGCAGCAGCCCTGATTTCCTCACAGGAGAACATTCTCTGGGACAACAGTTACAGTGAGGGGATCAACAGTGCCTTTTATCTGCAGATTTCAAAGTTCTGGACATGAGTCAGTGTTTCCTAATACCTGGCAGAAGGTGATAGTGTTCACTTCTCCAGACAGGGAGCCGGCCGCGCACACTGGGCAATGGCACCATGGGTCACGGAGTGACTAAGTGCTCACCTGTCCCTGAGTGTGTGTCCTGACTGTCCTCTGTCACTGGGGCGGTTGCCAGCATGGGGCAGGGAGCACCAGGGCAGGAAAACAGGGCTGGGAAGAAACAAAGCAGAGTTCTCTGGGCTTTATTCCCAAACTTGGTGCTGTGTCTGAATCGCCCATCAAGTATGTTAAAAATTCAGATTTCTGGTCAAACTGGTTTCTCTCTTCAAAAATTTTGATTCAGTGAGTCTGGGTTAAGGTGGGGACCAGAATTCTGTATGTTGACAAATTCCACAGGTGATCATGATACACAACCGGATTTAGCTCTTAAGGGTCAATAGATAAGGGACTCCGGAAGGAAACCTGGAGCAGAGGGAACTTGGGGCCTCAGGGGTGGGGATTTGTCTCCACAGCTGCCATGAGCATACACTGTCCCTGGGTGCTTCACTTCCTCTCCATTCCTCAGAGGGGGTTGTAAGTGAACCCCACTTCCCTCAGCACAGGAGTTCTTAACTGCTTTGGGCCTTTGAGATGCTGATTTTTAAAAACTTTCCTGAAAAACATGCACTTGCCTGTACAATTTAGGCTATGATTTCAGGGGCGTCTATAGGAGGCAGATTTAGCACCAGGGGAAGCAGACCACAATATTCAAAAACTTACCCTCTGGTGATTCACAGACCTGTACCCCTGGGGATAAAAATATATGTTTATTAAAAAAAAAATATTACCCTCAAACTAATAAAACCTGAAAAAAAAATTAAAAATAATGTGCTGGTCTCTTCTAATCCTACTATACATAGTGCTTCTCAAGGCTGCGGGCCATTTCCAGTATTTGAGATTCCTAGTGTATTAAAGAATTCATAGGTTTAAACCCTATGTTTAGGGTTTACCTGGGACAGGTCTCCTTGACACTCACTACCAAGTTCCACCTCCTCGTACATTTTCTTTCTTTCTTTTTTTTTTTTTTAAAGATTTTATTTATTTATTTGACAGACAGAGATCACAGGCAGGCAGAGAGAGAGAGAGAGAGGAGGAAGCAGGCTCCCCGCTGAGCAGAGAGCCCGAAGCAGGGCTCGATCCCAGGACCCTGAGATCACAACCTGAGCCGAAGGCAGCGGCTTAACCCACTGAGCCACCCAGGTGCCCCTCTTTCTTTTTTTTTTTTTTTAGATTATTTATTTAATTATTTATTTGACAGAGATCACAAGTAGGCAGAGAGGCAGGCAGAGAGAGAGGAGGAAGCAGGCTTCCGTCTGAGCAGAGAGCCCGATGTGGGGCTCGATCCCAGGACCTGAGATCATGACCTGAGCTGAAGGCAGAGGCTTTAACCCACTGAGCCACCCAGGCGCGCCCCGTACATTGTCTTTCTGACCGCAGAGTCTGGAAAGCTGAAAACCCAGTCTGCTGTGCCTTTTGCAGCTGACTATAAATCAGGTTGCCTTCCATACACACGTGCATATGACATGGAAGATGGAGGTGAGTGGGGGTCCCTGGGCCACTCCTGGAGACTTTCTGTAGTCAGGTGAGGCAGCTACAGGGGCACCGTTGTCGTTGTCCAGCTACCCATGTGCTGGGGGTTGGGAGGCATCTACAGCTCCTGCCTTCAGGGTCTCAGTTGTGGTGGTGTGTTCTAGGACTGGCAGAATCACTGGATGGATTAGAGGAGTGGGCTCTAGGCTGGGCATCCAAGAATGACTCCCAGACTTCCCTAAACAAGAAGGCCTTCCGGGGAAGCTGCTCCCTCTGCAATGGCCAGCAAGGTAAGGAAGGAAGGTGAGGAAGCAAGATTGTTGAGTTCATGGTGACCACCCAGGCATGAGAAAACTGTTGGCAAACACCATGAAGCTGGGGATAGGACATTGATCCCTGGTGATGAGCTTTTATCACATTCCTAGCACCCTAGCACAACACCATAGGAAATCCTTATACATCATTGCATTTAGGTCAGTGTATGTTCAAGTGTTGAGCTCCTGGATCAAACGGTATGTCTACCTTGATGGATATCATAATTTAGTCTCCAAAAATGTTTTATTAACTCACATTGCCACCAACATTTTACCTCACTTTTGTTAACAGAGTGAAATAACCCAGGCCTGACTTTTAAAATATCCACCAGCATGGAAAAATAACGCCAGGGTGGTTACTGACTGATGACAGCAGAAGCTCAGCCAAGCAGGATGGACACATACCTCACCTGGCGGATGGGAGATCAGTTGGGTAGATTTTTATATGTTGAGTATTAGCTCTAGTGTAACCAGTCTTTTTAATCTTTAGCAATACGCAAGGAAATAAATGGTAGCTCATTCTTGCTCACTTATGTCCTTGGAGGGTCAGTGATATCAAGAACCTTTTTTTGTGGGACACCTGGGTGGCTCCATCATTAAATGTCTGCCTTCGGCTCAGGTCATGATCCCAGGGTTTTGGGATCAAGCCCCAAGTATGGCTCCCTGCTCAGCGGGAAGCCTGCTTCTCTCTCTCCCACTCCTCCTGCTTGTGTTCCCTCTCTCGCTTTCTCTCTCTGTCAAATAAATAAAATCTTTAAAAAAACAACACTTCTTTGGTTAGTTTTAAATTTCAGTTTTAAGCCTTCAATTTTAAAAAGTTATACAAAATAGGGGTGCCTGGCCGGCTCTGTCAGTTAAGCATCTGTGTTCGGCTCAGGTCACAATCCCAGGGTCCTGGGATGGAGCCCCACATAGGGCTCCCTGCTCCATGGGGAGCCTGCTTCTCCCTCTCCCTCCACCTGCCACTCCTCCTGGTTGTGCTCTCTTTGTCTCTCTGTCAAATTAATCAGTCAGTCAATCAATCTTAAAAAAAAAAAAGTTATACAAAATATCCCAGAGTTAAGTTCAGCAGAACTGTTATAAAAGATTACTATAAGTCAAGCCTTATGCTAAGTTTTGGAGATAAAATAATAGTTTCTGTTCTTGAATTTATGGCATTGCAGAATAAGCCAGGCAAACGTGCACACACCAGTGCGCGTGTGTACACACACACACACACACGGGTAATTTCAAAGCAAGGATCACCAGGATTTCCAGGACAAAATGAAATCATTGAGTACTTTTTAATACATATGTTGGGGAGGGAATATAGTGAGCATAAAATTATCAAAGAGAAAACAGCTATCATCTGGGCCAGTTTATAATGCCTGTAATTTAAAAATGGAAAAAATGGTTCCCACACTGTGCATAAATTCCTTATTCATTTTAATTGATAATGTTTTGGTAGGCATCATGATCATGAAAGTAAAATATTGTTATGTGATTTCTTTCCATGATAAATTTTGTGCAAGAAAATGTCACATAGAAAGATTGAGTAGATCTAAGGAAGATTCCTTCTCTCTCCCCACCATGGTAATGTCAGTGTAAGCCTGCTAAAATAGCAACTATAAATAAGGTCTAGAGACACTTATCATAATATTCCAAATGTCTAGGATCACTCCTCATACCAAGAACCAGGAAAATCTCAATTTGCAAGAGGAAACACATTTGAAAAATGCCAATATGTACATTACCAATATGTACAAATTACCTGCCAAGGATTTAAAAACAATTATTATAAAAATTGCTTCAACATGCCATGATGAACATGCTTAAAACAAAACTGCAGAAAATCTCAGCGAAGAAATAGAAGACATAAAGGTGAACCCAACAAATAGATGTAAGGCAAGTCTTTGTATGAAGAACACTGGGGTTAGGTTACCAAAAAAAAAAAAAAATCCCTCTTCTGGCTTCCTATTTTTAAGTCTTTGGAGAGGAATTACACAGTCTCTTTAGTTAACTAGAGTTTCACGAATCTTACCATCAGAAACTCACTCCACTGAATCTAAATTCTGCTGACCTCGCTTTTGTGCACTGAGACAGCCACCAGTCACCCTCTTGATAGACAAACAGTACCCTTTTCTCCATTCCTCCAGATCTAGGGACCCAATCCCTTGCTTTTCTTCCAGCCCTGCTCTTGGTTCAGCTTGGAGGGTGATGCCGAGACTCATCATTTCAGGGTGCAGAGCAGCTACAGAGGGCATCAAGAGTCATGCAGTGGCTGGGCCTTTGTAGTTGCCTTGGCTGGGAAGTACAGTGCTCAGGACTAGAGTGCAGATGGGCCTTTGCATCCCCTTCAGGCTAGCGTGGTTGGGAGCCCTCTTTCCTGTGACTGTTTGCCAGGAATACTGAAGACTTTCAATATCTTAACAACTGATATATCCATATCAGTATGCTTGGCTGAATATCAGACTTGCCTCTAAGAAAGGATGATGATTTTGGTTTTGATTCTGGGAGTAATGGAGCCACAGAAGGGCTGTAAGCAGGGAATGACATGATTGTATTTGCATATCAGAGTTCACTGGGACTGTGGAGAGGAGAAAGAGGGGTCAGAATGGACTGGTCAACAATTAGGAGGCTATCTCCCTGGTCCAGGCAGGAGCGGATGGTCTGGATTGTGACAAGCATTTGGATTGCAGAGAATCCACTAAGTCATTGGTATTTCTGGGATTTCTGGTCTTCCTATTGGGGTAGACAGATTGTAGCTACATCAAGTCTGAAAGGAAACAATGAGAGAGGCCTAGGCTGGTGAAGATCAAAAGAAACAATTTTGGAGATACTGAGTTTAAGATGACTTGGAGGTATACCAGAGGTATTAATGAGGCAGCTGGGTTATGTATCTTTGGAGCCCCAGAGAGCATTCTTGGCTAGAGTTATGACTTGGTGAGTCATTGATAAGAAGGAAAGAAACAAGGACATGGAGAGGATGAGATCAGTCAGGAGATGGTGGAGTGAGACTATGTGAGAACCCAGACTCCCAAGAATTCTAAAAGTTAAGGGGTGAGTAAAAAAGAGGGCAGGTCACAGAAAATTAAAAGTTTGAAAAAATTACAAATACCACAAATATAAAATCCAGAAAATACCATAGTATTTTAAATAATTTTTTGCCTGAAACACTTGTATAATACTTTTTGTCTATGGTTTTGGCTGTATGATCTTCATCTTATCAAGTTTGTTGAGATATAATTTATGCACAATAAATTGTACCTCTTTAAAGGGAACTATATGATGAGTTTTGGGAGATGTACACACCCATGAAAATGTTGTCACAATGAACATTCAGAGCATTTCCATCACCCCAGAAATTTCATGTGCTTCTTTGCATCCATACCTCCTTCCACCCCTGGCAACTGATCGGGAATTTTATATTTATGGAATCACATGGAATGTGCTCTTTTTTACCGGGCTTCTTTCAGCATAATGATCTTGAGATTCATGTATGTTGTCACTTCTATTGGAGATTTGTTCCATTTCATTGCTGAGTGGTATTCTGTTGCATGGATGTACCGCAGTTTGTTTATATACTCCCCTATTGATGGACATCTGAGTTGTTTCCAATTTTGTGCTATAGTGAGCTCTTTAATCTTGAAAGAGTGTTGATTTTCTCATATGTTTTCCTGTAGTTATTGAAATTATCATATTTTTCTCCTTTATTAATACAATGAATTATAGGGATTGGTTTTCTAATGCTAAGCCAACTCTGGATTCTTGAAATAAAACCCTACTTTGTCACAGTACATTCTACATAGTTATAATTATAGCTACAGTCATAAATAGATAATTAGATTTGATTTGCTAATATTTATTTAAAGGATTTTTTTGTACCTATGTTCATGATCATGAATGGTTTGCCATTTTCTTGCTTTGTAATGTCTTTATTAGTTTTTGTATCAGGAAATATTGGCCTTACAAAGTAAGTTGGGATACATTCCCTCCCACCTCTGTATTTCAGAAAAGTTTGTATAAGATTCCTATTATTTCTTCTTTGTTTTCTAGAATTTACCAGCGAAACTATCTAGGCTTGAAGTTTTCTTTGTGCAAGGAGTTTTGAAAACAATTCAACTTATTTAATCAAGATAGGGTTATTTAGGTTCTCTATTTCATTTAGTATCAATTTGGGGAAGTTGTATTTTTCAAGAATTTCTTCAATTCATCTAAATACTGATTTTTTTTATTAAGTTGTTCATAATAGTCTCCTTTATTTTTGTTTTTCTCTTCAGATTGTGGATGATATTATTTTAATAACAGCTTATAGAAATAGAATTCACATATCATGAAGTTCATCCTTTTAAAGTGTGGAATTCAGGGGTGCCTGGGTGGCTCAGTTGGTTAAGCGGCTGCCTTTAGCTCAGGTCATGATCCCAGGGTCCTGGGATCGAGTCCCACATCGGGCTTCTAGGTTAGTAGGGAGCCTGCTCCTCCCTCCTCTCTGCCTGCCACTCCCCCTGCTTGTGCTCTCTCTGTTAAATAAATAAAATCTTTAAAAAAAAAAGTGTAGAATTCAGTGGTTTTTAGTATATTTACAGAATTGTGCAACCATCAATCACCACTATCTAATTCCAAAACATTTCATCTCCTCCCAAAACTCCATGCCCATTAGCAGTCACTCTCCAGTCTTTCTTTCCCCCAGTCTCTGAGAACTACTAATCTACTTTCTTTAAAGTAGATATCTTTAAAGATATGCCTATTCTAGACACTTTAATCATAAATATGTGGCCTTTTGTGTCTGGCTTAGCATAATGTTTTCAAGGTTCTTCCATGTTGTGGCATGTATCATTACTTCATTCCTTTTTATGGCCCCATAACATTCTATTAGACAGATATACCACATTTTGTCTGTCTTCATTAGTTAGTGAATATTAGGGTTGTTTCCACTCTTTGACCATTTCCAAAAAATGCTGCTATGAACACTTTGAGTTTTGTGAAGATATATGTTTTCAGTTCTTTTGGATATGTACCTGGGAGTAGAATTCCTGGGCCATGTGATAACTCTATGTTTAACTTTTTGAAAATCATCCACACTGTTTTCCAAATAGCTGCACTACTTTGCATTTCTACCAGCAGTGTATAAGGGTTCCAGTTTCCCTACATCCTTGCCAACTTTTGTTATTATATGACTTTTTGATTGTAGCCTTCCAGATAGATATTTGATGATACGGTTTGCATTTTCCTGATGACTAATGACACGGAGCATCTTTTCACGAGCTTACTGCTCATTTATGTATCTTTTTCAAATCTTTGCTTATGTAAAATTTGGATTGTTTGTATTTTTCTTGCTGCATTGCAAAGGTTCTTTATATATTCTGAATAAAAGTTTCTTATCAAATATATAGTTTGCAAATATTTTCTCTTATTCTTTGGGTTGTGTTTTCAATTTCCTAGTGATGTCCTTTGAGACACAAATGTTTCTAATTTTGATGAAGACCAATTTTTTTCTTATCATTTGTGCTTTTGTGTCACATCTGAGAAGCCATTGCTAAGCTCACAAGGATTTACTTCCATGTTTTAAGAGTTTTGTATTTTAACTCTATTTTGAGTTAATTTTTGTGGATGGTATGAAGTAAAGGCTTAAATTCATTCTTTTGCAGATGGATATCTGGTTGTACCCCTTGTTGAGAAAGCTGTTTTTTCCCCATTAAATTGTCTGGGCATGTTGTCAAACTTAATATTCTGTTAATTTTCTCAACTATATATTTTGTTTCTATCCTTATCTCTATTATTCCCTTTCTCCTAGTTACTTTGGGTTTACTTTGCTCTTCTTTTTCTAGCTCCTTACGGTGGAACTTTAGGTCTCTGTTTTTAAAATTTTCTATTTTCCTAATATAAGAACTTAAAGTTATAACTTTAAGCACTATTTGCTTATATCCCACAAGTTTTAACTTTTTAATTTTTAAAATTTTTGACTTTTTAAAATTATTGTTTAGTTCAAAACACTTTCTGATTGTCCTGTGGTTTCTTCTTTGACCCATCGATTATTTATAAATGAATTGCATTTAATTCCCAAATACTTAGGGTCTTTCTAGGTATACTATTACAATTTCTAATTTAGTCTTGTTTCTTTTTTAAAAAACATTAAAAAAAGATTTTATTTATTTATTTGAGAGAGAGAATGAGAGCATGAAAGGGGAGAAGGTCAGAGGGAGAAGCAGACTCCCCGTGGAGCAGGGAGCCCCATGTGGGACTCAATCCTAGGACTCCAGGTTCAAGACCTGAGCCAAAGGCAGTTGCTTAACCAACCGAGCCACCCAGGTGCCCTGTCTTGTTTTGATCAGAGAATATAGTCTGTATGATTTAAGTTCTCTTAAATTTATTGAGTTTTGTTTTATGGTCCAAGATATGGTCTATCTTGATCAACAAATTTGTATATTCGGTATTTTTCTGAAGTTGTGTAAAAATCAATTAAATAAAATTGTTCTGTAAAAATCAACTAAATAAAAGTGGTTAATAATGTTCTTCAGTTCATCTATTTTTTATTGACTTTATCAACTTGTGAGATATTCACATTCATATCCAACTATGATAGTTGGTTATTTTTTTGTTGACTTTTTCTTCAGGAATATTGAAGCTCCGTTATTAGGCATATACACACTTGGGATTATTCTGCCTTCTTGACGTATTGACCCCTTTGTCCTTAGGAAATACTTCTGTTTTTGGTAATATTGTTTTCTCAAGTTTCACTTTGATATTAATATAGCTACTGTAGCCTTTTTATGCTTACAGTTTGCATGGTATATCATTTTTTATCCACTTACTTATATTTAAAATGCATGTCTTACAGACCACGTATATTTTAGGCTTGCTGTTATATACTTTCTGCTAATCTCTTTTATATTGGGATATCTACTTCATTGTTATTTTAAATAATAATTGATATGGTTGGATTTAGGTCTAGCATTTTATTATTTGTTGTTTCTTTATTTATTTTACTTTGTGTTCTCTTAGTCCTGCCTACTTTTGGATTATTTTAAACATTTTTAAAATTTTTATTTTAATTTATTTATTAGCTTTATAGCCATATCTTTTCTTCATGGTTACCTTAGGAATGAAGATATACATCCTTATATTTTCACAGTTTAGAGTTACAGTTGTGCTACTACATGTAAAATGTAGAAACCAAGCAACTGTGTAGATCCATTAGTCTCGACATACATTATGAACTTTATAAAACTATGTTACAATTTTTGTTTTAAACAGTTATATATATTATTATAGGAAGAAAAAGTGGTCCTTTATATTTACCATTTCTCATTGTCTTCATTTCTTCTTAAAGATCTAAATTTCCATTTGGTATCATTTCTTCTTGGCAGGAGAAAATTCCTTTAGCACTTTGATAGTAGTGCATTTTTGTAGTTCTTTTATTTTTTTTATTTTATTTTATTTTATTTTTTTTTAATATTTTATTTATTTATTTGACAGAGAGAAATCACAAGTAGTCTGAGAGGCAGGCAGAGAGAGAGAGAGGAAAGCAGGCTCCCTGCTGAGCAGAGAGCCTGATGCGGGACTCGATCCCAGGACCCTGAGATCATGACCTGAGCCGAAGGCAGCGGCTTAACCCACTGAGCCACCCAGGCGCCCTTGTAGTTCTTTTAATTTGGAAAATGTCTTTTCCTTTAAAAGAACGAGGTCATTTTAAAATTTTTATTTATTTATTTTATATAGAGAGAGCATGTGTGAGCAGGGTGTGGGGAGGAGAGAGAGAAACGGACTCCCTGCTGAGCACAGAGCCTGATTTGGGGCTCAGTCTCACAACCCTGAGATCATAACCCCAGCCAAAATAAAGGGTTGGTTGCTCAACCAGCTGAGCCACCTATGTATCCCTAGACCATTTTTTAAAAAAGATTTTATTAATTTATATGACTGACAGAGATCACAAGTAGACAGGCAGGCAGAGAGAGAGGGGGAAGCAGGCTCCCTGCTGAGCAGAGAGCCCGATACAGGGCTCAATCCCAGGACCCAGGGATCATGACCTGAGCTGAAGGCAGAGGCTTTAACCCACTGAGCCACCCAGGCGCCCCTCCCTAGATCATTTTTAAAAAGATTTTATTTATTTATTTGAGAGAGAGAGGAAGAGGGACAGAGGGAGGGGAGAGATAACCTGAAGCAGACTCCATGCTGAGTCTAAAGCCCGATGCAAGGCTCCATCCCACAACCTTGAGATCATGACCTGCGCCAAAACCAAGAGTCAGATGCAGAACTGACTGACCCATGCAGGTGCTCTCCCCCATTGCCCCTGCCTGCCCCTAGGTCATTCTTATTTATTTTTAAGATTTTATTTATTTATTTGACAGAGAGAGACACAGTGAGAGAGGGAACACAAACAGGGGGAGTGGGAGAGGGAGAAGCAGGCCTCCCACTGAGCAAAGAGCCAGATGTGGGGCAGGATCCCAGAACCCTGGGGTCATGACCCAGGATCATGACCTGATCAGGATGCTTAAGGACTGAGCCATGCAGATGCGTCCCCCAGATCATTTTTAAATAAGGTCTAACATGTTATTGATTCTTTCTAGTACATTTTTTCCAAGGCACAGATTTTTCTCTAGAATTGTATTTTGGGTCTTTTGAAATATGTATTTTCTTTTTTCTTTCTTTTTTTTTTTTTAAGATTGTATTTATTTGATAGAGATCACAAGTAGGCAGAGAGGCAGGCAGAGAGAGAGGAGGAAGCAGGCTCCCCGCTGAGCAGGGAGCCTGATGCGGGGCTTGATCCCAGGACCCTGGGATCATGACCTGAGCTAAAGGCAGAGGCTTTAACCCACTGAGCCACCCAGGTGCCCCGAAGTATGAATTTTCCATGTCTGTCCTTAAGTAGTCCATGCTCTCCTCCTCTTAAACATATTGAGTATAACTGTTTAAAGCTCAATAGTTGTCATAAATTTTTCATCTACTAAATCAGTCATATCTAGCTCTCTTTCCATTGAACGATTTTTGCTCTCATTATGGACTGCATTTTGCTGCTTTTATGCATAGTTCATAATTTTGGACTGGACGCCAGACATTGTGAAATTTACCTTCTCAAATGCCAGATAATTTCGTATTCCATTAAAAATTTCTGAGTTTTTTTTTTCTTTCCAGGTTGCAGATAAGTTACTTAGAAATAGTTCTATTCTTTTGAAACTTGCTTTTAAGCTTTGCCAAGTAGCACAAGAGCAGACTAGAGTTTCCCTTTCCCCACCACTGAGGCAATGGCCTTCTGAGTTTGCACCCAATACCCCATGAATCGTGACGCTTTCCCACTCTGGCTGGCAAGGACACAAATGACTCCTGGCCTTGTGTGAGCTGACCGCCCTTTCCAGCAGCTCTTTCCCTGGCCTGGGGTGGCTTCCTCATAGCCTTGAGCAGGTGACGCCACGGGGCCCTTCACAGGCCTCTGGATCACTCTCTGTGTAGCGCATTCCTTCCCAGCACTCTGATCTGTGAATTCCACCCTCCTCTTCCTTCTCTTAACTCTGTCCCCTGAACTCAGGGAGATGGCTGAGCTGTCCAGGTTCTCCCTCCTGTGCTGCCTTCTAGAAACCACACAGGCACCACACTAGGACAGTCATAGAGCTTGTCTGATGTACTTCTTCTGTCCCTTGCTGCTTCTTGTCCAATGTCCAGAAATGGTCCTTTTGTATATTTCATTCAGTGCTTTGGTTTCCTAAAGGGTAATCTAATCTCTTCATTGTTAGTGGTTGAAAGTGGAATTCTTTGACCTTCATTTCTGAAGACTTGCATGCATGGAGGTGAAATTCTCGGTTGACAAATGTGTTGTTTTTCTCCAGCACTGTAAAGATGTTCCACTGTCTTCTGCCTCCACCATTTCTGAGGATAATTTTGTGGACATTTGAATGATTGGTCTCCTCTGTGTAAGGTGTCATTTTTCTTTGCTGCTTTCAAGATTTTCTTTTTCTGAAGAACATGATTGTGACTGTGTGGTGGAGAAGGGTCTGGAGTGGAACAAGAGGAAATATTAGGGAGGTTAATGCTGTACCTTCCCAGGAGGTGACACTGACCTAGACTACACGGGGGCCCATGGGGGTGGAAGATAAGGATAAAGCTAAATTATATTGCAGAAGTAGAGTTGACAGCACTTGGTGGAAGATTCAAGGCGAGGTGGGAAAGTGGGGGGTTGAGAAAAGCTCCTTGGTATCTAGAGTGGGAAGCAGGTAAATTTAGGATTATTGCTGTGGGAAAGGCTACTGTGGGAAGATAAGGAGTTCCATTGTGGAGCACGTTCACTGTGTGTGAGAGACACACAGATTGAGATACTAACTAGCTCAGGAGAGAAATGTGGCCTTCATATGCAACTCTGGGCATTGTCAGCTTGTAAATAGTATGTATGTGGGTGTTGGCCACAAATAACCCCATTCTTCCCCACTGAGTGTAGAACCAGCTGAGACAGAAACCCAGGAACTGGCAGATGGAGATTGAATGTCAGCATTAATACTGAAAAAGCTGAAGGGAAACCGTGGCTCTAGATCCGGGTCCGGATAAGCAGGATGACACACCCCACTAACTTACCTGGCCCTGCACATTCGGTTACTGGCCCAGACAGACAATAGTAGGGCTTTTCCCTCCACCCCTCATCTATGCAGAGGGCCGAAGGCAGGTGGGCAGATTTCAAAGACAGAGTGAGGGGCCAGGTGGGGCAAGCCCACTCTTCTCGAGGCCCAGCAGCAAGGAAAGGGAAGAAGACACTGGAGCAGGGCGTCCTCTGGAGAAGCTTTTCACCTGGAGACCAGAACAGTGGGGACTATGGGTTCCTGCTCCGGGTCTGTACAGTTAAAAGAGCAGGCAGGAAGACCCGAACTGAGCCCCAGCCTCTGCCCAAGTCCAGAGGTTGGGCTGGGAAGGAAGGTCCTGTGAACGATATAGAGAAGGGACCAGCAGGGTCCAAACAAAGGAAGACATTTCAAGGCCAAGGTCGAGAAAGATGAGGGCTCCTCACTGTAGCCCAGGCTCATTGCTCCGGTAGGAATTTGACAAAGAATCTCTCAAGCCACACGCTGGGCACACTTCTAACTTCCTCAATTACAGTAGTATGGAGAATTATTCACCCTGATCAATTCACTCTGAGTCTCGGGGGAAGATTTATAGGTTTATGGGCCCTAAAAATAACAGTACCCAGACTCCGTTTTCCTAATGCTGAATGGAAAAGTTTTCAAAAATGAATGGCTAGGCATGGAAGGCTGTAATCCTTCCTATGGCTTATCTTAGGGTCTAAATAAGGAAAAACAATCATAGATTACCTTGGCAATATACCATGCCTCCTCAAAGGCCTTTAATGAAAGCCCTCTTATTAGTCCTTTGGATATCCTTGCACAGTGGGGGAAAGCAAGTCTTTTGATCTCATCTTAAAGGAAGAGGATTGAGAGCGAGAAGCCAAGGGCCTTTCCCCTAGGACTCTGGGTGTTCGGATGGCACCCACGCCTGGTGTATAATATGCAGGCCAGAAACTGTTCCTTGCAGCAAAGCACTGGAACAGAAGTGAGAGGACCGTGTATCCAGCAGACCTGGCATGGCCGAGTCCACAATTCCAGCTCTTGAAGGCAGGAGTTGTATTTCCTCATTCTTTTCATTTCTTCCAGTCGCTAGCACATCCCAAGAGCTCAAGATATATTTTCTTGCTGGTGAATGACACAGGTTGTCTCTGCATGTGTGGGAAGGGGATGGAAAAACCTGGATTTTATTCAGTTTAGAGAATCGGGAGTTCTCAAAGATGTGCATGGGAGTGACGCAGTCAGCTCAGATATGACCAGCATAGTTCAGGGCTGCTCTCTGTTTTAGGAAGGAAACCTAGAAGAAAAAGTAAAATGAACTGAAAGGGTGAATAGAGGTAAGAGCAGAATAAAACACTGGCGTCTGTTGCAGAATTGTCTGCCTTATGGTCTTTCTTGCTTAAAGACATGTATTTTGACCCAACTATCCATGAACTTACCCAACAGATTATTTATTGAGAACCTACTGTATGTGAGGCATTGTGCTAGGCATTCTGGCAGTTAGAGATGAATAAGATGCATTTTCTATCTTGAAAATGCCCTTGTTCAAGTGAAGATAATCTTGGAAATGTCCCTGACCAATTCACACTTTGGATGTTAGATGGAACCAAATAAAAATTTTATAGCAATTCAACAAGGCTTTTTGTGGATATAGACAAACTTGTGCTAAAATGTCTACGGAAAGGCTTAGGCCCTAGAATAGCTAAAACAATCTCAAAAACGAAAAGAAAGTGGGAGGAATCACCCCCTCATATTTAGCCTTACTATCTAGCTACAGTAATCAAGACAGTGTGATATTGATGGAGGGAAAGACCAATAACACAGAATAAAGAACCAAGAAATATACTCACACGATAGAAATGATCTTTGACAAAGGCATAAAAGTAATTGGACATGCATATTAACTGACACGAAAGAGAGTCACGTTGGTGTACACGCAGAAGTCGACAATGCAGCATGGATGGCGTGACCCAGTTTTAGTAAACTGATGTAAGTTCTTGATATAAATATTGACATCAGTTTGAAAGTCTGGAAAAGTATACAGCAGAAATACACTGATCATCTCGAAGTGACAACATCCCAGGCAAGACAAATCCGTTTCCCCTCCTTTTCCTACAGTGATTGTGAACAAGGAGTAAAATGAAAGCTTGTTGCATACTGCTTTCCTCTGAGCTCCACACTGGAAACGGAGGGCGCCACGACCTTGGACAGGTCCCAGGTACTCTCTGGGCCTCCTGTTCCATCTATCTAACAGAGAAGGTGGTTTAATTTGGTGAGTTTGTCTCAGCTTTAATGTTCTTTGACTTCATGACTCTTGTTCCCAGTGGAGGTTCTTTTAGAGAGGGGGTGTGAGGATTTAAAGGTGCCTCACCAGTCTGTTTGAGCCTTTTCTGACATATGGAGTTGTTTCTCTCATTCCATCAATTTTTTGGGAAGAGAAATTTAAAGCATCTCACCGAAGATCTGGTGAAAGGGCACCTTTTTCCAAAAAGACATTTTTAAAAATAGTAATATTTTGCTTTTATTAACATGTTAAATAAAGGATATAGCATGGGGGCGCCTGGGTGGCTCAGTGGATTAAGCCTCTGCCTTCGGCTCAGGTCATGATTCCAGGATCCTGGGATTGAGCCCTGCATCGGGCTCTCTGCTCAGCGGGGAGTCTGCTTCCTCCTCTCTCTCTGCCTGCCTCTCTGCCTACTTGTGATCTCTGTCAAAGAAATAAAATCTTTAAAAAAAAAGATTTAGCATGGAATGAGTAACTACTATACTTTTCAAGTAGTCATAAATGCAAATAATATTACAAAATAATCTGCAACAACCATAATATGACATGAATATGTCTTTCATTTTTTAATTGAAATATAATTAAACTACAATATCCTATTTTGTACATTATGATGATTTGACATATTTTACATTACAAAATGAGCCCCATGATAAATCTAGTTACCATCTGTCACCATACAAAGTTATTAGGATATTATTGGCTATATTCCCTATGGTGTTCATTACATTCCCATAATTTACTCATTTTATAAGTGGAAGTTTGTATCTCTTAATCCCCGTAATCTGTTTTGCAGCTACCACAATCCCTCCCCCACTTTGGTAATCACGAGTTTGTGGTTTTTTGTTTTTAAATTTTATTTATTTATTTGACAGAGAGAGATCACAAGTAGGCAGAGAGGCAGGCAGAGAGAGAGGAGGAAGCAGACTCCCCGCTGAGCAGAGAGCCCGATGCAGGGCTCAATCCCAGGATCCTGGAATCATGACCTGAGCGGAAGACAGAGGCTTTAACCCACTGAGCCACCCAGGCGCCCCTGTTTCTTGCTTTATCTCTGAATCTGTTTCTCTTTTGTTTGTTCATTTGTTGTGTGTTTTTTGATTCCACCTATAAGTGAGATCATACAGTATCTGCCTTTCTGACTTACTTCATTTAGCACAGAAACCTCTAGGTCCAGCCAGACCAAAAAAAAAAAAAAAAAAAAAAAACCACAGCCAGCCAACCAACGAAACCACTAGCCACTGATATACCACACCCACAAGCCAAGCAAAAAAAGAAACAAAAACCAACTACCCAAACACATTCCGGAGTCCTGCCCTTATCCCGAAGACTTGGAAAGGACCCACCTACCACATAGGCACCTGATGAGCAACAACAGTAGCAGTAGGTAGCATTTTAAAAACAGATATCCATAGGGCCATTCAGCGTTTCCCCACACAGAAACAGCGAGACCACAGCCAAGCGCAGGAGGGCAGAAAGACGGATAGTCTTTGTTTTAGAAAGAGGCTGGCTGGCTGGCTCCCTGGGAGCTGAGCGGGTAACCCGGACGAGGAGGCGTACCCCTGGACAGGCTCTCTAGCGCCCTCTGCTGTGCAGTCTCCCCCCCCCCCCCCCCCCCCCCCCCCCCGCTTTGGCCTGACGCTCCTCTCCTGGGACCCGGACTCCCCCGTGTCAGGTGTACCCCGCAGGCTGCTGGGTCGCCCAGGGCCCACATTCCCACTCTCCTCAACGAAATGGCAGAAAGGCCTGCAATTTTCTAGGCCTTCAAAAAGCCTTCCAAATCTGCCCGCAGATACATGCTGTATTATCCGTTATCCTCCCCAGACAGGGGTGGGGTAGGGGTGGTCTTGTGCAGCGATCCTTATGGCCCGCACTCCACATTAGGTCAGCAAAAGAGTTTTTTAGGAAATGTAAACATTGAATGTGTTTCTCACCTGTTCTTACACAGCACTCTCTAAAGGGAATCTTGTGGAGAATCACTGTGCCAGAGTCTTCTCTCCTGCCTGCCCCACTCTCCTCTGCAATGCCCACGTGCCCAGCAGTATTCCAGGGGAGGCACGTTAGCCTAGGAACTGTACGCCCTGCCCTCCTGCTGGATGTGTGGCAGCAGGCAAATCACGAAGCCTCTCTGCGCTAATCACAGCAACCTTCTAAAGCCCGTTCAGCTGAGCAGCTACTCCAGCCGGCCCCCGGGCTTGATGCTGGGGGTCCCCTAGTGAAGAAGACAGGTTACCTCCCTCACTCGCAGGAAACCTGCCACACAAGGAAGGACCCTGACTGAAAACCAGCAAATACTCAAGTGGGTGTAAGTGTGTCTGTGGAAGGAGCACTACATACACAATAAGGAAGAATAATTGAGGTTGGGAGCTCACGGAAAGGGCAGGCGAGCTGAGCCTGAAAGAGAAGACTCAACCAGGTGGGAAAATGTTGGACAAAGATTCTGAAATGCAAAGGTGTTAGGAAGTGTAGGAGGGGTGACGTCACTGGATCCTTAGGAGTAAGGGGGACTGGGCCCTCAAGGAAGCTGGGGAATTAGGCGGGGCACAGATAACAAGGCCTTGGAGGCCCAGCCCAGCTCAGCACTTGGATCAGATCCTCGAGTGCCGTAGAGAGCCATGGAATTCACTGGTCATTGTTGTTGCAGTCTGATCTAGGATCCCTGTGGCTGCAGAGGGGAGGCAGGCAGAAGTGAGAGCAAGGCCTCCTTGGGAGTTGATGGTGGACGGTGTCTTGGTTCTGGTGGGAACAGTGGAGTGGCAAGAAGTAGCCAGTTGCAGAGCACGTGCTGAAGGCTAGGCAGAAGGACACGCTAGCACTGAGGAAGAGGGAGACCTCTTGGATGGCACCCCGTCTCTGGCTGTGACACGCAGGGCTCAGGGGGGAGTGGTTCCCAAGAGTGGCTGTAGCTTGTACTGAAGATGATGGACTGATGGACAGGAAGGTAGCCTGGCAGAGCCTGCGTGAGTTGGAAGCTGTGTCTTGAGTGGGCTGGTGGTACCTGTCCCAGGAGGGTTTCTCTTTGGGGAGGCACAATGATGCAAAGTTGTGAATGAATAGCTCTTCACAAGGGCATGTGTGGAGTGATACTGTTTTAATGTT
The DNA here is from genome assembly GCF_964662115.1 of Mustela nivalis. NCBI lineage: Eukaryota > Metazoa > Chordata > Mammalia > Carnivora > Mustelidae > Mustela > Mustela nivalis. The sequence continues at coordinate 13,377,254 of NC_139034.1, read as the reverse complement.
TGGGATATGGGAGAAAGAAAACCAAGAATTGTCTTATAATGGGATGAGTTCACATTTTAAAGATCTTTACTTGTGAAGGTAAGGAAAACAGACACATGTAAATCTGGCAGGTGGGCTAAAGTGAAAACAGGACCTAGGAATATGACGTAGGGCTGGGGGTTGCGGGGGGGCAGCAGGAATGAAGGTTCTGGTCAAGTCAGGGATTGGTCTAGATTCTTTGCAGTCTTTTGAAACTGTAACCAAGGACACTCTCTCACACATTGACTTCAGTGTAGTGCCTTTATTATTCGGCTACTAGGATCCTGAAGTAAGAAGAACACCAGACACACTTGGGCTGTGACCTCTTGTCCTAGTTTTTGAGTAGTAATTGAAATGATCATGATAAGATATGACCTTCATATGGTATAATTGCTCATTCTGATCGTGGTGAGGCCACCATGTATAGCATTGCTTCAAACAAGAGGAGAGGGCAGGAGTCAGGCCAGCCTGCAACCTGTCTGTCTCCAGCCCATCCCTGTGTGGCTGGAACCCTGCTGGGTCCGAGGCCGGTTCGCGTGTTCTCTTTGGGCAGGTCGGGCTGCTGGGGCCTCTTCATGACAGATGCGTTCCGGATTTCTGCAGGAGCAGGCTGGCTCTTTGCCACCCGGGATTCCCCACTCCTGGGGCCTGGGCAGCTCCTGGCTCCTCCCAGCTGGCTCCCAGCAGGGGGGACACTTGCTAGCTATGGCGGCCACCCACTGGCAGGGGGCGCTGCTACTTCACAGTTCCAAAAGCAGCCTCATTCTGCAGCCATCATGGCAGGGTTCCGGCTTGGTGAGTTTCCTTAGTGCCCTGGAGAGGAGCTTCCGGGAGCCTGCACACGCATGGCAAAACTGCCAAGGCCTGCAGCGTGCTGGCGCTCCTGGGAGGCCCTTAGGGAGCCCGGCGCTGGGCTTTCTCCAGCGGGGCCGACTGCAGGGGCAAGCGCTTCACCCCCCTTCCCAGCCATCAGCACTGAAGCTCCTGTTTAAGAAAATGCATGGATTTTTATTTGGTTTTATACCACGTTTCCGCTTTGGCTCATTGCTTACATACTGCAAACCAAGCCAGTAGACTTCCACTCCCCAAAGTACCGTCTTTCTGGTCACCATCTTTGCATATAATCTAGAGCATGGGGCCCCATCACTGTCTTTGGGGAGCAGTGCCTGCTTTAGACAACTGCTTGTTGTAGAAGGGTGTGCAGAATGTCTGAGCGAGGAGGGGGTGGTTAAAACGGTAGGTGTGGGACAGTCTTCCCATCTAGGGGCCGCAGCGCCCAGGCTCAACCTCCTTACTGAGCGCTTGGAGCTTGAAGGCAAATTTTCTTTATTCTTTCCGGCCCCCCTTAGAACTTTCAGCAAGGGCATGGCCAGCCTGGCAACATTGGTGTGGGGCGTGGGGACGGGGTCCAGGGTTAGTGTGTGGTGTGGGGGGGGTGCATTTTCAGGGAACTAGAGACGACAAGCAAGTCCGTCATGCCAGGGTGAGGTCCATTACCGCCGTCGACCATGCTAGTGGTGCTCTCCTCTACCCTTCCTGGAAGTGAGGGACCAGAGGCCTTCCTTTCCCTTTCATCCCTCTCTCCTGAGGTAGGAAGTGGTGTGAGACATGCTTAATAAATACAGCAGGAAACTCCAGGTTAGCCTCTCCTGTAGTGACCTCAGCATGGCGGACACACGGGCCTCTCCCTCTGGGGAAAATCCTGCTGTCACCTAAGGCAGTCCAGGACAGTCCTCATGCCAGGAAGGCTGGGGTCCCACGGAATGCTGCAAAAAGTGAATCCAAAGTGGGACCAAGTGACCTCTGCCCATTGCACCCACTATGGCCCCGGCAAGGGCTTCACTCTGCACTCTCTCTCAGCCAAGCCTTGGTGTGTGAGCGAAGAGACATGGCCGAGGCTGGGATGCCTTGCACCTCTCCACCTAATTGAGAACGCTGAATGGCTTTCTCCTTTTTTCTCCCTTCTCCTTCAATAGCGTCCAACAATTTAGCAAGCTCACCAAGCTGTGTCCTGCTTCATGACTAATTCACATATTTAAATGGGATCGGTCAAAGCCGGACTATTTGATGCCAGCCAAGCGCATTTATCAGGTCAAACTGCTCACAAAGGCTGGAGGCCAGTGTGGGTATGGGAGTGTGTATGGAGTGAATGTGTGGGATATTTATTTATTTTTAGTCTCAAATTTCAAAAGCAAGGGACCACATCAGAGGCCACTATTGCTCCCAGGGTACCCTCCCAGAGCCTGGCTTGCTTTTGGCCCATCCCTCTCTCCCTCCCCGCCCCCAGCCCGGAGCTGTGCGTCTGTGATGGGGCTTCAGAGAATGAATCTACTCAATTACAGCCCTTTTCACGTGACTGAGCAGTTTCAAAGATGCCACATTTTATTATTTGGTGACCCCTGACATTGCAGGTGCAGATTTAATGGTGGAAAAGTTGAAATTAGCCAAAGTGAACTTTTTTCCC
>NC_139034.1:13199772-13369772 GCF_964662115.1 Mustela nivalis | reverse complement strand
CATCTCCTATCCTGTTCTTCTCATTACTTTGAGTATCTCCTCTGTGCTGGGTGTTCGTGTATGTTTTCTAACTTCACCTTTTTTTTTTTTTTTTTAAAGATTTAATTTATTTATTTATTTGTCAGAGAGACAGAGACAGAGACAGAGGGCACCAGCAGGCAGAGTGGCAGGCAGAGGCAGAGAGAGAAGCAGGCTCCCACTGAGCAAGGAGCCCGATGCGAGACTCGATCCCAGGACCTTGGGATCATGACCTGATCCGAAGGCAGCAGCTTAATAGACTGAGCCACCCAGACGTCCCAAACTTCACATTTTTTTTTTTTTTTTTAGATTTTATTTTTTTTCTTGAGAGAGAGAGCACACAAGTAGGGGGCAGGAAAAGAGGGAGAGGGCGAAGTAGACTCCCTGCTGAGCAGGGAGCCCAATGTAGAACTGGATCCCAGGGCCCCAGAATCATGACCTGAGCCAAAGGGAGACACTTTCCTGACAGAGCCCCCCAAGCACCCCTCTAACTTCACTTTTACAAGAACCTAGTGGAATGGGAAACTGGCTCATAGATGTAAAGTATGTGCCCAAGGAAGTAATGCCGCTCTTAAGGAAGAGGTAAAATTTTAACTTGGATTTTCCTGACTTCCAAATCATGCTTTTGCTGTAATTCCAGAATTTGCTGCTCAAACTCCCACACAGAGCTGATGTCCCCTGGCCTTCTCCCCGATGCCCTCCCTCCCCGAGAGCCCTGATCTACTGCTTCCCTGGGACTTTTGGTACTTTCTCCTTTATTCCATGCTGTCCATGCATCTTTGCTGCCTTCTTCTTCTCCTCTTCCTTGTCCTCCTCCTTCTCCTCCTCCTTCTGTTTTTTTTAAGGTTTTGTTTATTTATTTCAGAGAGAGAAAGAGAGCAAGCATGAGTAGGGGGAGGGGCAGAGAGAGAAGCAGATGCCCTGCTGAGCAGAGAGCCTGATGTGGTACTTGATCCCAGGACCCTGGGATCATGACCTGAGCCGAAGGCAGACACTGAGCCACCCAAGCACCCCATATGCGCCTTCTTCTAGCCCTTTTATAACAGACATGGCACCTGCTAGTTAGCATCCCTTTCTCTTCTTCAAGTGATATCTGATCATATTTCATTTTTCCTTTGAGGACCTATCTCTCCCCACTTTCAGTCTCCTGGATCCTGAGATGGGAATGGGCCCCAGGGCTAGCTAGTGAGAGTGCTGCCTCTCCCACCACACTGACCAGCTGGGAGGGCACAGTTGGCAAAATGAAGCCCACAAAATGCCTCCTAGGATTTTTGCTGGAGGTAATTTTCTCCCCCTTTTGGGGTTGCTAAGCTAGTAAGGTATCAGCCCAGAAAGCCTGGTTCCAGTTCTATGAGCCTTTCTTTACTATCAGTTGTAGACAGCCTGCCCACTTATAAGGTCCATGAGGGAAACACATTTGGTTTGCCGTGTTCACTGTATCGCCAGGGTTTAGAACAGGGCCCCATTTACCGTATCTCAGGGCTCAAGGACAAAACGAAGTCAGAGAAGAATGAGCTAAGAGAGATAAGTGTCTAACGTCATCATTTGAACACCTGGATGCAGCTGTGCCTGAAGACGTTTGCTTCTCTTTCGTGCTCAAGTTTGTACTGGGCTTCTGCCACTGGTAACCAAGAATCTTGACCAGTACAAGTAAGGCAACTTAACTCAAATTTCTGGGCAAATCTTTCCACAAGAGCAGTCATACAGAAATAGTGACCTTGAGGGGCACCTGGGTGGCTCAGTGGGTTAAGAATCTGCCTTCAGCTCAAGTCATGATCTCAGGGTTCTGTGATTGAGCCCCACATCGGGCTCTCTGTTCAGAGGGGAGCCTGCTTCCCCTCCTCTCTCTGCCTGTCTCTGCCTACTTGTGATCTCTGTCTGTGTCGAATAAATAAATAAATAAATAAATAATAATAATAATAAAAGAAAAAGAAAAGAAACAGTGACCTTGGAAGCAACAGTGGCCTTCCGGGACCTCACAGGTCTCCCTTCTTTTCTGAAGTTCCTTTGCTTCCTTAGATTGCAGACTCCTTGAAGGCAGCAATTAGATTTTCTCTGCATTGTATCAGTTTTCCCCGGCCTTCCAGCAGGACTCTCTCCACAGTGGAGGCCTCAGTCAATATTGGGATGGTAGCAGGACCAAGAGGCCAGGGTGCTTTTTGTAAACTGAGAACCGTCCCCACCAGTACCTGGCATGTGAGTGCCACTGGCATGGTTTCTGACATATGTTACGTGCTCAAGAAATATTTTTCGAGTGAGTCAATAGCAGGATATGTTCAGATACCTTCTAGATTTGGTGGGAAGAGCATCCCTGGAAAAGTGAATGTCCAGATCCCCGTATGCGTCTCCACTTCCTCTACTCTCCTCCCATCCAGCACGGTTTGTCCCAATGCTCTTTGTTCACCTTCCTCAGGGGTGCCGAGTGCATTGGGGTGCTGTGGCCGAGGTGTGAACCCCTTCACCCTCAGTCGTCACATTGGGAGCATTGGTGTGTCTGCTCCAGGCTGAAAGTCTCCTGAAGGCCCCCTCTCAGCGTCTTAATCATTCTGGACTCTCCAGTGTCTTGGGGAGTGGTCTCCTTATAGAAAGCACTAGACAGATGTTTACTGAATGAACGAATGATGGCTCCGTAGTCCAGCCTCCTGCTGTCCAGTCCCAATCCCAGCCTTCTGTGTCAGGGTCCCGGCTCTGGAAAGACCACCTCTCTGATCCACTGTCTGCCCAGCTGCCTGCCCATCCCCTCAGTGGTATCCACTTGGCCTTTCAAAGCTTGCCTCCCCTTCGCTTACGGCTAGTACAGCGGAGCACTGGAGTCTGGGCTGCCCTGTGCAGTCGCAGCTGGGAAACTCCCCTCCCGTGGGAATGGATGCCCTGTTGGGGCAGGGAGCCATCTCTGGCCCAGCTGGTTGGAATCTTTGCTCCAGTTCTATGAACCGTCCTGGGGCAGAGGAGGATGCTTTGGCTGTGGACAAAGCTGTCTTTAAGAGGAGGCAATGTGGCGCAGGGATTGCAGGTCAAGACGTGAGATTTCATCCGCAGTCTTCCATGCATGGCTGGGTGACCTTGGCAAGATCAAGTCTCCTCTCTGGGTTTCTGCTTCCCCAGCAGACAGGCCCGGGAGCCTGGAAGTGGACCTGAATGGGCCCAAAGGTGTTTTCCAGCAACTGAGTCTTGCCCTGAAAAAGGGATACATTTGGTGGGCACAGAGGCCAGGAAGGAGACAGGAGGTGTGGGTGACAGGAGCTGGATCACATGGGAATGCCCCCAGGTAGGCCCAGACTGCTCCCACTGTCCTACTGATAATTTCTCAGAGGGGTTCTTGGGATGCATCTACACAAACACCAGGTCCTCATGGTTTTTCCTCCAAAACGAGTCTTTTGCTTCTTTGTGCCTCCACAGACCAGATACCACACTCTGTAACTAGAAGGCTGCAGTTGCTGCCTCCCAGTTCACTCACTGCCTTCCGTGTGAAGGCTCTGTGCTCCTACTCACCGCAGGCACTGGCCTGGCAAGTGCAGACATGTGTACAGGACAGACCCGCTGCCTTCCCCTACCTGCGGGTGAGCGGAGGTGAAGGACATGAACACGTTATCTAACTAACCTAGTGCAAAGGACAAGAAAGAACATAACGTAATGCCAAGGAATAGGGAGAAGGAGCTGTTTCGGCAGGAGGTGACATTTCAGCTGAGATTTGAAGATGCTGGGTGAAAATCCAGGAAGGGTGTCACAGGCAGAAGGAACAGCATGTGCGCAGGGTGGGAAAGAGCAGTCTGGGTCTGAGAAAGAGAAAGGAGGCCAGGACAGGGAGGGAGGGAGGGAGGAAATGGGAAGCCATGGGGATGGGCTTCTTTCAAGGGGATGGGTGAGGCAGTCCTCGGAAGCCACAGGAAGGAGCCTGGAGTTCCAGGCCCATCAGATTGCAGGAAAGGTTTTGCAGAAGGCATCATCTGAATTATGTATGTGTTCTAGATCCCACTGTTTCCGACGGCGGGGGTGGGGTGGAAACTGGCGGCTTGGTGAGGAGACTTCAGAGGATTCCAGAAAGCGGGCAGTGGCAGTGGGGAAGAATGAAGGAGGGGGTCAGTATACATTTAGGAAGCAGAAGTGGTGGGCTTGGTGACAGATTGGATGGGAGCCCGAGACACAAGGTGGACTTGGGCAGCTGGCGAACAGGTGGTGGTGCAGTTTCTTGATCTGGGAAGCTCGGCCGTGGTTCTGGGGCTGGAGGAGGGGCGAGGCCCCACGGGAGCCCCAGATTCTCCTCTATCACTTCGTGGCTTCTAGGTTTCTCCTGACGTGCCAGGCCCAGTCCTACCAGAGGGCTTTTGCACTGACTACTTCTCCCTCTGCCCAGGACGCTGCTTCCCAGAGATCCACGTGACCTCATTTCCTTTGGGTCCTTTTTCAGACCCCACGTCCTTAGTGAGGCTTTCCTTGACCACCATGTTTAAAACTGCATCCCTCATGTAAGTAGCTCTTCCTTTTCTCCTTAGCAGGCTATGATTTTGCTCTATGACCTCCACCACCATTGATAATCAATACATAAATAACACATGATTTATCTGTCATGTTTATATTCTAGACCTGTCTTCCCCACCCCACCCACCCTCACTAGAACGGGAGCTCTGGGAGCTGTCTGTCTTGTTCACTGTTGTCACCTGAGCACTGAGAATAATTCCTGGCATATGATTAGCCTCAGAGATTTGTAGGATGAATGAATGACTAACTTTGGAAGTCCTTAGCCCATGGTGGCTTTTAAAGCCAGGGGACTGAACAGAGTGTAAAGGAAGGAGAAAAGTCCAGGGAGAAGAGGTAAGTAGGGGAGGGACAGCAAAGGACATGGGCAGGGATAGCCCCGCCGCTAAGGGGGGCAGCAGGAGCGTATGTCCTTATGGAGGCTCAGGAATGAGAGGTCATCAGTCTTATATAACACCCAGTACCCATTACATCACATGCCCTCCTTAATGTCCACCACCCAGTTACCCCATCCCCTCACCCACTTCCCCTCTGGCCACCCTCAGTTTGTTTCCGATGATTGAGAATCTCTCATGGTTTGTCCCCCTCTCTGATTTCATCTTGTTTTAAAACTAGAGGTGGTTTCGTACCCTCTGGGACATTTGGCAATGTCTCCAGACATTTTCAAGGGTCCCAGCTCTGGGCTGGGGTGCTACTGGCATCTGGTGGACACAGGCCCCAGAATGCTACTAAACATCGCCCAATGCACAGGACGATCCCCACAACCGAGAGTCAGCCCCAAATGTCCATGCTGCCGAGGCTGAGAAAGGCTGCTCCACCCAGACTGCCGACCCTGCAAGCTGGCTTTCTTCCTTGCCTCATGGAGTCTCCTCCTCCTTCCCCAAGTGCTCTGAAGCCCGACATTCCAGTGCAGTCCTGGGTCCTCTTCTCTATCTCATTCAGCCCAGGGCTTCCACACTAGTCTTTCTGAGGATTCTCAGGGGCATAGCTCACATTCCCTACAGCCCATCAGTGCAGCAGCTCTGCCTCCAAAATAACCTCCAAGCCCATTGCTTCTTGTTACCAGGGCAGCTGCTGCTGCCCCAGCCTAGGCATCTCACTCCCAGATCAATGTTCCCTCTCCCTGCTGCCGTCCATTCTCTAGCTGCAGTCAGAGCAATCTGCCTGCAGTGTAATCCCTAATCCCGAAGTGGGGATGCCCTGCTTGAAAGGCTCCAGGAGCTTCCCTTCCCACAGCATGAGCTCCAGCACCTTCAGGGGCCCCACATCGTCCTGCACCGTGACATCTGCTTCACCTCTCCCTGGGGTACTGGTCTCCATTCTGACCCTTCAAGACCCCATGTTCTTCGTGCTTGCTCCTCCTCCCTGTGGCCTGGCCCTTCTCATCATTCAGGTCTTAGCTCAAGCATCCCCTCAGACCCTGGCTTTCAGTCCACCCCAAGACTGTCACCCAAGATAAGCTCCCAGCCTCATATCCCCTCCATTGGCAAGTATTGGCTTCCTCTTCAGAGCAAATCCTGATTGCTACTTTTCACCAGCTTCCCAGCTGCTACCCTCATCCAGGCTACCATGAGCCCTGCCCTGGACTGTCATCCCTCCCCTAACTGTCTTCGCAGCTTCTAATCTCACTGCCCTACACTCTGTTCTCAGAGCACCCTTTTAGAAGCAAGTAAGATGTTTTTGTCCTGTTAACAACTATCCAGTGATGGGGAGCCTGGGTGGCTCAGTGGGTTAAAGCCTCTGTCTTTAAAGGCTCAGGTCATGATCCCAGGGTCCTGGATTGAGCCCCACATCAGGCTCTCTGCTCAGCAGGGAGCCTACTTCCTCCTCACTCTCTGCCTGTCTCTTTGCATACTTGTGATCTCTCTCCATCAAGTAAAATCTTTAAGAAAAAAACCCCAAACTATCCAATGATCAATTATTCTAGTGGTTTTATCCTCAGAATAAAATTTAAGTTCATTACTTTGTCCTGAAGACTACTTATAATATGATGTCTACTTATTTCTCCATCCCCACCTGCAGCTCCTCTTTGCCCCTTGCCTCCACCCAGATTGGCCTTCCTTCTCCATCTTGCACTACTAAACTCTCCCTGCCCCAGGGCCTTTGCACATGCTGAGCTCTCTGTGTGGAATGGCCTCTCTTCCAGTTCCTGCCACCTCCATCTTCTTGTTATTCAGATTTCCTGCAGACATTCATTTTCAGGGAAAGCTTCTCTGACCACTCTCCTTCCACAAGTCCAAAACTCTTTTTATAACACACCATTTCCTTTGGCGGTCCGTAACTATCTTGCTTATTTATATGTTTTTGGGATTCCTTTCGCCCACTGGTATGAAAACGTGACCTCGTCTGTCCTGGTGGTCACTGCTGTATCCTTGGAACCACTGGTCTGATACATTGAAAGAATGGAATAAATGGGGCGCCTGGTGGCTTAGTTGGTTGAGCATTGGACTCTTGGTTTCATTTTAGGTCATGGCCTTAGGGTCGTGGGATTAAGCCCCACAGTCAGGCTCAGGGCACAGTGCAGAGTCTGCTTGGGTTTCTCTTTCCCTCTCCCTCTCCCTCCACCCCTAACCCCTATGCGCAAGCGTGCTCTCTCTCTCTCTCTCATAAATAAATGCGTCTTTAAAAAAAAAAAAGAAGAATGAACTAAGCCATGTTTAGTGAATGAATGTGAGTTCAGAAGGCTTTGGGGCTGAGTTACAGCTCCCGACAATTATTGGCCTTTCAGTGGGGACACTTGAACTTTTCATTATGGAGACTGAAGCTGTTAAAACTCCCCAGAATATTCAGGGCTTTACTGTTTACAAAGCACTTGCACATGGTTTCCAGTGTGAGGATGAGTCATTCATTTAATAAATATTCACTGTGCTTCTACCGTGTGCCAGTCACTTGCTGGTGGGATGGCCTGTGGGGCGGGGCCTCACAGCTCACCCGTGGGGCTGTTGCTCGGCTTCTTCAGGGTGGTTCCAGGCCTGTGGCTGAGGTGGGATAAAGCGACAGGTTCAGAACTGGGGGATCCGTTTTTGTCTTGATTTTGCTTCTTGGGGGGTGTGGCTTGACACAGGTGGCTTAGGTTCTCTGCACTGTGGCTCATGGGTAAGATAGAGATAATGATAATAAAGAACTTGAAGGATTAGGGCTCTCCTTCAGCATCTACTGCCTGTGCTCCAGCTGTCCTGAGTCTTCCTGACCCCTCTGGAGGAACACAGACACTCTGTCTCCCCACAGCCTAGCCCGATCTACAAACCCCCTCCCTCAGCAAAACTTTTCCTGGGGGACTTTCTGTCCCAAGAGACCGCCTTCCTGCTGGCACATGCTTATCCCATGAGCTGATTACTGGTAACTTGTCAATACCCGCTGCTCAGCTCAGGTGTTATCCTCTAGAAACATTAGCCATTCTGGGCAGGGTCAGACCTTTAAATTGGAAGGGTAGCTCTTTCATGGAGGATCCTAGTTCTGCAGGAAACAAATGAGAGAGAGCTTTCTTGGTAGAGTGACGGGGGCCCTTTGGTGTGACCCTTGGATCACACCAGGAAGGAGTTGGTTCTCAGTCCAGGTTTGTACCTAGACAATAAGCGTGAGAGGGTTGTGTGGTACTGGTTGCAGGGAGGCCATCAGATAGCTGGTCACCTCTGACCACTCTTACCTCCCTCACATCAGTTTTCCATGCTGCGTCCATAGTGAGGCCTTCAAAACACACATCTGATTGAGTCAGCCCTCTGCTTCAAACTCTTAAGTGGGTTCCCTTGTTCTTAAAATAAGAACCCAACTGCTGGGGCGCCTGGGTGGCTCAGTGGGTTAAAGCCTCTGCCTTCGGCTCAGGTCATGGTCTCAGAGTCCTGGGATCGAGCCCCTCATTGGGCTCTCTACTCAGTGGGGAGCTTGCTTCCTCCTCTCTCTCTCTGCCTGCCTCTCTGCCTACTTGTAATCTCTGCCTTTCAAATGAATAAATAAAATCTTTAAAAAAAAAAAAAAAAGAACCCAACTGCTTAATCCAGCCAATAGGGTTCATCACTAGGTGGCTGCCTACCTCCCTACCTTCCCTGCTCTTTGCACTCTCATCATCCCTGGGTCTTCTCTCATTTCCTAGAGAGGACCTTGTTCCTTCCTACCACAGTCTCTTTGCACAGGTTGCTCTTTTTTTTACTTCCTTCCATGCCTTGATCTTTGCTTAGTTAACTTCCTCATCCTTAAGATCTCAGGTTCCTCATGGTCCTAGTTGGGTTTTTCTCTTCTGTTTTCCTCATCTAATCGTGGCTTTTCTTCCAGTTCATGGTGATTTGCTTAAAACCTCTCTCCCTTCTCAGAGGTAAACTTCAGAAATCAGGGTTGTTGTTCTCACCATTACCTGATACATAGACTAGTTGGTGCTCCACGAAGAGTTGTTGGATGAGCCGACGCACATATGAACAGGGAGGGAATGGTCAGAAGCAGCTGCAAGTTCAGGAGAGGCACCAGGGAGACTCGGTGGCCACCCTGTCCATCCACCTTGCCTCTCTATGACTGTGCCTGGGCATGCGTGGAGCAGGGAGCACTTGGCCATGGCCACAGTCGCAGGGAGGCAGTCTAGGGCTGGCCTTGAGGCCAAGGCAGCCCTCTCCAAATGCCCACGTCTGACAGGGGAGTGGATTCCATGCACAGGAGATTGCTCTGCTTGAAGAGAAGTTCTGAAGCCGTAATGAATGTCATCATCAGCTACGGCTGCAGAGCCCTGACACCACAGGTTGGGTGGCTGCAACAACAGTTTATTTTCTCACAGCTCTGGAGGCTAGAGGTCTAAGAGCCGACCATCAGTAGGTCTGGTTTCTCCTGAGGCCTTTTTCCTGGCCTTGCAGATGGTCGCCTTCTTGCTGTGACCTTACATGGTCTTTTCCTCTGTGAGCATGCCTGTCTGTGAGGATGCCAGTCAGATGGGATTAGGACCTGCCCAGTAGCCTCACTTTAATTTTGTTGCCTTTTTAAAGACCCTATCACCAGGGGCACCTGGGTGGCTCAGGTCATGATTCCGGGGTCCTGGGATGGAGCTCGCATCAGGCTCCCTGCTCAGCAGGAAGCTTGCTTCTCCCTGTCCCACTCCCCCTGCTTGTGTTCCCTCTCTTCTTGTCTCTCTCTCTCTGTCAGATAAATAAATAAATAAAATCTTTAAAGACTCCTATCTCCAAATATAGCCGCATCCTGAGGTACTGGGGGTTAGGACTTAAACATACATATCTGGGTTGGGGGGGATGGGAAGACACTTCAGCCCCTAACAATGGGTGATGGAAATGGTTCAGGATCTGATCCCAAACTGTATCAGGAGACATTCAGAATAGAAAGCCACCCCAGACACAGACCTAAATTATTTTTGAATAGGACCAACTCCATGACCAAACTTGTCCCCCCAAAAACACACCACTACGGCCAGGGACCCTGCTATCTATTCCCCCCATCAATTCAGATCACATTGCCGCAGTCAGTAGGTAGTTGGCTGGGAAGCCATTGTGCACGCTGCCCTGACTCCTTCAGAAACTGAACAGGTAGGCAGACCAGGACCCCTTTGCATTCCATTCATGTAGCTCACAGCCAGCCTGCTCTGGGGTAACAGACAAGTGGCCATTGGGAAGCTGATTTCCTTTTCTGGGGTTGGCTTCTCTGGCAGCGGGGTATTCAGAGAAGTGGTTTTGAGGAGGGAAGATGAAAGGTGGGCAGAGAAGCTGTGGAGAGGTACTTTGGGGTACCCAGGGAAGCTGGGGGAGGAAGAAGACCCCTGTGCCCAGCAGGGTCAGCAGAGCTGGGCAGGCAGGACCTGCTCACAGGATGAAGAGGGTAGATGGAACACGTGTTAAGAAAAAGAATTCCAGGATTCTGTACTTTTATTATATTTTATTTTATTCACCTTCCTCTAGGCAAGGAGAAGGTGAATCTGTGCACACCCACCATGCTCACTGAGCACCTGCCTCTGGGGGCACAGAATAGAGGTAAGGCTCAGTCTCTTGCCTGGGGGAGAACCTCCTAGCTGGGAGAGGCCTGCGCGCAGGGAGTGCGACTCACTGTGGTCAGAGCCCAGCCTAGCACCCAGCATGGAACGATCCAGATAGTGCCATAGAGAGGCAAGGACAGAGGGGCCCACGCCCCCTGAGATGGACAGGGCTGAGCCCACCTGCGGTGGTGTGGAGGGCTTCTCAGAGGAGGCTGAGTAGGATTTTGCCAGGTTGGGACTGGGAGGGACAGAACATTGCAGGCAAACAAAAGAGCACTGGCAAAGGCAGGGGGCTGCCAGTGGTGTGGGGTCTGGACCCACAGGCTCTTAGAGTGTGGGATCGTGGGCACATCTGCACTCTGGCCACTTTCCGATCGCGGCCGACGTCTTACTTCAGCCTTCTGGTGCTTCAGGCCTCCTGCATTCCAAACTTAATTGGGCATGCCTGCTTGTCCGGTCCTTTTATGGTGTGCGCAACCCTGTCAGGCATCCAAAGATGGTGACTGGGAATTTGGTATTAAGCTGTATTATTGAGTTCCCAACCTCAACTTTCAGCAATCTAACCCAACAAGGGATTTGCAGAACAATTTCAAACAGAGCAGAGCCGACTACATTTCCCATGACAATCAGCTTGTTTACCCCTAGAAGGTACACTCTAACGGCTGTTGACATGCTCATTTGCATGCCAATACCCAGAATGCTTTTCTAGCCCCACTGAGCTTGGATTCTGCCAGGGAGCTGAAAGGTTTATTTACACATACAATACATGACAACTTCATTTTCCGAAGCATCTTTCATACAAACCGTATCCCCAAAATGCCCTAAGTTGGTGAAAGCATTTCAAAACCCTTTTAGAGTTTACACCCTTTTTTCTGGGCTGAAGTGGAGTTGAGATAACTGGTGCAGGCTCAGATTCACATTTTAATTAAGATACTGGGAGGAAATGGGATTTCAGTTGTTCAGCAATGTGTCATAATGTGCTTGCTAGATGCGGCCAAGGTTACAGAGAGAAATCAGGGGGCCAAAGATAGATTAGTGGTTGTCAGAGCAGTACAGAGGGCTCCTCTGCAGACCAAACTAGGGATCACAGAGGGGTTTTCAACTGACTCCCTTATGGCCAGGACCCCTTTGCACTGTGGCCTGCAAGATTGCACGAATACAGGGGCTTTGGCCATAATGGTGCAGGCAACAGAGACGCACATAGTTGCATGCGATTGTCCTACTTCAAGAGTGTAACAGAAAAGAAAATGATGTGAATTAGTAAACTTGCAAACTTTCAGGAGCAGGTAGGCTGGTTTTTGATAGCTGTTCCGTAGTGAAAAGGGGAGACTTTCCTGCCTTTTTCTCCCCAGAGGAAGAGGAAGTAGAAGAGGAAGGCAGTAGAAGAGTCTTTTAGGGAAGCCACATTGGAAGGTACTGCACAGGAAATTGGCAGATTTTGTGTCAAATGCGACTTTTTAGAGAGTCTGGTGTCTATCACTTCTATAAACAGTAGGCTTGGATATTGAGTAGGAAAAGAGGAAATGATGAGAGAGATCTCGTTATTTGAGCTGGTTATGGGTACCTGGACAGTTGCCTTGGATGGATAGCAAATTAATAGCTTCCAAAGCTAGCTCACAGAGCTCATAGAGCTTAACCTTTTTGAAAAGGTTAAGAACAGGGACCCTGAAGTCAGACTTCCAGATCTGGATTCCAGCTTTTCTGTGGGCTAGCAGTATGATCTTGGGGAGCCACTGAATCTCTCTGTGCCTCAGTTTTTCTACTATGGAATGCAGATCATGGTAATTGCTACCTTATGGAGTTGGTGTGAAGATTAAGAGGGCCAATGCATGTCTGTCAGTTGGTGAACATTCAGTAATACTAACTTACCCAGTAAGTCCTGGCTGCTATTATTTTTTTTAAGATTTTATTTATTTATTTGACAGAGAGGGACACAGTGAGAGAAGGAACACACGCAGGGGGAGTGGGAGAGGGAGAAGCAGGCTTCCCACCAAGCAGGGAGCCTGTGCAGGGAGCCCAATGTGGGGCTCAATCCCAGGACCCTGGGATCATGACCCAAGCCAAAGGCAGATGCTCAACTACTGAGCCACCAGGCGCTTTATTATTTTTAATATTTTTAATACCCTATTATTTTTAATACCCTACAAGAGTCCTTCTTAAATGCTTTGGTCTTGGGATCCCTTAACATTCTCAAAAAGCATTGAGGACTCCAAAGAGCTTTGTTTATGTGGGATATAACTCTTAAGATTTACTGTATTAGCTATTAAACCAGAAAATTTAAAAATATTTATTAATTTATTTTAAACAATAAACCCATTCATAAATATTTTAATAAGACACAGTCCTGAAATGTTTTATGTAACATTTATGTGAAAATAACTATAATTTCCAAAACAAAATATTGAGTTGGAAGAAAGACATTGTTTTGTATCTTTGCAAATCTCTTTAATGTCTGGCTTCATAGGAGACAGATGAATTCTCATATCTCCTTCTGCATTCAGTCTTTTGTGATACGTTGTTTTTCTTGACGTAGATCAGGAAAAGCAGCCTCAGACAGATAATGTAGTTGAAAATGGAGGGGTATTTTGATAATCTTTTCATTTAATTACAGGCAGTTTTCTTGACACTGTACCAAAACATGAAAAGGGGTAATTTGTTGAATGCTAGTTAAAATGTGGAGTCTGAAATTATATCAATAAAATTTATGTGCTGTTACATTTCAGCCTACTGGTCTGCCTTATACTTCGAATGGCTCTTATACACATGCCTGATTTGTAGCCCCCACACACATGGATCATCTGAAAAATATTGGTTCACTGAATTAATGCATCATGCAATGCTGATACATTTCATTATATAATATTAAAAAATTTGTTTGTTAATGTCATCATCTCATTAGAAAAATCCAAGTATTGAGAAGATGTTAAGTTTGCAGTGATGGGTACATGTATGTATTCCAACATTCCAGTTTTTTGTAAAACCTCAATTTTATCACCAGCAGCAAATATCGTCAGTTCTATTTCTTTTTTTTTTTTTTTAATATTTTATTTGTTTATTTGACAGAGTTAGAGAGCACAAGTAAGCAGAGCGTCAGGGAGAGGGGGAGAGAGAGAAGCAGGCTCTCTGCTGAGCAGGGAGCCTGATGTGGGGCTCGATCCCAGGACCCTGGAATCATGACCAGAGCTGAAGGCAGCCGCTTAACCAACTGAGCCACCTGGGCGCCCCTCGTCAGTTCTATTTCTTAAGGTATTATAAGATATTTCAAGAAAATGTCTACCAAATACCCAAGTCTGTCATTTCTTCTTTCATGTAAAATGGTTTTCCATGAAGAAAACCCAGCTAGGGGCGCCTGGGTGGCTCAGTGGGTTAAGCCACTGCCTTTGGCTCGGGTCATGATCCCAGGGTCTGGGATCAGGCCCTGCATCGGGCTCTCTGCTCAGCGGGGAGCCTGCTTCCCTTCCTTTCTCTCTGCCTGCCTCATGATCTCAGGGTGCTGGAATCGAGTCCCACTTCGGGCTCTCTGCTCAGCAGGAAGCCTTCTTCCCTTACTTCCTCTCCGCCTGCCTGTCTGCCTACTTGTGATCTCTCTCTGTCAAATAAATAAAATCTTAAAAAAAAAACCCACAAAAACCAGCTAGTTCAGCTTTCTACTCAACCAATCACTTGAGTGTGTTTTGTTGACTACTCTTTTTCATACCTTTGTTTGCAGTAGGTAGAAATTTACCATTTCATCTCAGAGAATATTAAAAAATACATAGCTTCAGAATTGAAAGTCATGTCTTCAAAGTTGAGCTTTAATCAAATTATCATTTCAACCACTTTATCAAGAATGTTCTTAGGGGGGCACCTGGGTGGTTCAGTGGATTAAAGCCTCTGCCTTCAGCTCAGGTCATGATCCCAGGGTCCTGGGATCAGCCCTGCATTGGATTCTCTGCTCAGCGGGGATCCTGCTTCCCTTCCTCTCTCTCTGCCTGCCTCTCTGCCTACTTGTGATCTCTGTCTGTCAAAAAAATAAATAAAATCTTTAAACAAACAAACAAAAAAAGCACATTCTTAGGTGCAACTAGATACTGTTTGTTGTTGTCCTGGGTATGGAGGGCTTAAGAATACAGTGATCACTGCCCTGATTTGTCTAAGGTGCAGGCAGTTTTGCCCACCTATGCTTCCGTACCACCAATGTAGATGCCCCCCACAGTGAAAAAGACAAACTGAGATCTCAGTATTGTGATGGAAATAGTTTTGGCTTCTTGGAACCCCTGCCGGGGTCTCAGAGAAGCCATAATCTGAGTGGTTCATGCTCTGTGAACCACTGCCTATACCATGGGGTCATAATTGGTATCCGGTGGACATCTGGAGTTTTGTCTGCTCCATATCCCTTCTTTCCTTCCAGAAACCCTACTCCCATTTATTGTGTTCAACTGGAGCCTCCAATCACAGGACCTACCCGAGTGCCACCACTGCCTGCAGTTATAGGATTGGCATGTGACCCAGGCAGAGTTGATCCGTGGCTCGAATGGCCACCACTATGGACAACCTCTGGCACCCTTCTAGGACTGCCACCAACCACCACTTTCCATCACTGTGGGGCTCTGGGCAAGAGAGAGATAATCTTGCTCTTTTGTCAGGCATTGAGCTGGGATGAAGTAAGCCAGAAGCTGATGGTTGCCATGTCCCCTTTTGCCTGCCTCCTAGCCCCACACTACTCCCACCCCGCAAGGAGAAAGCCTGTCCACAGCAGAAAGAACAAGACCAGCACACAGAGAGGAGGAAAGTCAAAGGATAGGGAGGGAGGGCGAGGCATCCCACCACATTGTTCCGTCCCTGGACCTCCTGAGGACAAGTCCATTGGGATCTTAATGGGTTCCTTGAGCTGATGGACACCTTTTAGCCTGCAGTAGTTTGAATTCAGTGTCTAATCCTCAATAGAGAGCTGCGATTAGAAGAGATAGCAAGCACCGTGAGGACATTCTTAACTACTTGGAGAGTCTTCAGGGGTGAAGGAGAATTTCGGAGAATATTTCCTTCCTGGTGGGTCAGAGGGAAGTATTGCAGACTGCACAGTTCTGTGAGAGTGTGTAGGACCACTTCAAAGAGGCATGGCGAAGCAGTCAGTGGGGACAGAGAGGCTGTACCCTGAGTCTCCATACAGGCTTCCTAGCATGAGCACCTTCCCGGCAGGTGTGGAAGCACCATTCCTGCTGTCCCCGGAAGCCCAGTGCTGCGCCAGCATGAGCCAGCTCGTGCTCCAGTTGTGACTCACGCTGTCGCAATGCGTTATGAATTAAGAAACATCCACCTGTGTGTAAATGCTCCAGTGTGGCCAGAAGGAATGCATGGGCAACAACAGTAGTCCAGAAGAGCAGTGGTCCAGGGAATCTTATTTAAGTGGTGCCGGTCACCTGGTCAGAACCGATACTCGGTTTCAGGGACAGACAATCATACCTGTCTCAGGTCTGTTCACAATCCCATGCAGGTTCTGAATGCTCCTGTAGGGCATAGGTTACTGCACCACTCCAGGTCCTTTGTTGCAGCCAACCAAAATGAATTCTAGCTACTCAAGCAGAATAGGCGTTGAACGGAAAGTCAGCTGATCGTTCCCAGAATCAAGGGGAAGTCGTGGTGAAATGGATGGAAACCAGGCAGGAAAGAAGAGGAGATATAGCTAAGATTTCCTTATTTTATTTTATTTTTAAAAGATATTTATTTATTTATTTGACAGACAGACATCACAAGTAGTCAGAGAGGCAGGCAGAGAGATTGGGGGAAGCAGGCTCCCCGCTGAGCAGAGATCCCAATGCGGGTTTCAATCCCAGGACCCTGAGATCATGACCTGAGCTGAAGGCAGAGGCCTTAACCCACTGAGCCACCCAGGCACTCCTGTAGCTAAGATTTCACCGCTGGGCAGTCTAGTTAGATGCCGCCTATGGCTCCCATACTGACTGGCCCGCCCACCATAGATCATAGGTCATCTGACATCATACAGGGGCTCTTAACTTTATGGACCTAGGCAGTAATGTCTGGCATGCATCTCTGTGTCACTCCCCTCTAGCGTCAGACCTCTGAGAGAAGTGTTGGGCCCAGGTCCTATGCACCTGCCTGATCTGCTAGGGAAGGGGGCAGAAGTAAATATCTATTCCCTGCTAGATCTGCTAATAATCTCCCTGCCTGGGAGGGCTCCCACAGTATTCAAACATCTACCTCAGTGGAACCCTGCTTTCTTCCAGAGCTGACTTATATTTGACAAAATAGGATATAGATGATGATCAGAAAGAGGGGGTATGCTGGTCAGAAAGAGGGAAAAAAAACCCAACAAACACTGATGGCAGTTACATCCCCTGACTTTAGAGTAGAGGAAACCAAGATCCAGGAATATTATGATTTTCCAGAGTTACAGAATTAGTTAGGGGCATCATTGGGTCTGGATATCCAGTTCTTGACTCCTACTCCAGTGCTCTATCCTGTGCAATCTTATATTCTTACATAAGCATGGAAGGGCCCAGAGGACTTTCATCCAAGTCAGAATTTATATTCATTTGCTAAGGTTGCCATACAAAATACCACTTACAGGGTGGTTTAAATAACAGAAATTCATTTTCTCTGTTGTGAGGGCCAAAGGTCCCAGATCAATGTATTGGCAGGCTTAGTTTCTTCTGAGACCTCTCTCCTTGGCTTGCAGGTGGCCCTCTTCTCCCTGTGTCTTCATGAGGTTGTCCCTTTGTATGTGCATACATCTGAAGTCTCCCTTACAGACACCAGTCATACTGGATGAGGGCTCACCAACAGGACCTCATTCAATTCCCTCTTCAAAGACCCTATTTCCAAATATAGTTACAGTATAAGATACTAGGTGTTTGGGCTTCATCCTGTAAATTTGGGGGCAGGGAGACGCAATTTGGTCTGTAATAGAGCCACTCCAGAAATTCACAACATCATGGAATCAAGGAGACAGACAACTACTTCTTTTGGTGAGCGATGAGCCAGTGCAGGTAGCCTTTGCCTCCCAGGGTCCCAACAGCCTTAAGCTCAGTGGGACCAGCAAAGGAATCTCCTCACTGCAGGACTGCCTGAATGACTCCTAATCGCCCAACTCATACTCAGTCTCATCAGTTGCCCCCTGAATGTGGTGGCACAGGACAAGACTCCTGAGTGAGCACCTTCCTTACCCACTGCTGCCTCGGTGAATGACAAGTCAAATGGCTCCCTAACATACTTCCGTGGGCATTTCCTCCCTTGAGTGGGGAGGTTCTGCCCACAGACAACAGCTTGGATGCCAGGCCAGGAGGCATCAGGGTTAACACCTTGGATTTCTTTGGTGGTTTCAAAGAAGCCTCCTAGAACCAGGGCTTGGATTCATAGCGATGGGATAATCTAAAGCAGAGCATTAGACTTTAGGATAATGTCTCTTCTTCTTGAATCACTAACTTTTTAAAAAAAAAGATTTTATTTATTTATTTATTTGACAGAGAGAGAGATCACAAGTAGGCAGAGAGGCAGGCAGAGAGAGAGAGAGGAGGAAGCAGGCTCCCTGCTGAGCAGAGAGCCCGGTGCAGGACCCTGGGATCATGACCTGAACTGAAGGCAGAGGCTTTAACCCACTGAGCCATCCAGGCGCCTCCTAACTTTTTTTTTTTTTTTTAATCTTCCTTTTGTTTCAGCGTTTCCAACACACACACATTTCTGTTAATATATTAGTATTAGAAACTCATCTATGGATTGCCATAAGGCTGGATTCAGGAGGTTCTTGCCTCACTGGAATCAGCTCAGTGGGTGAGCTCCTTTCTGAAGTAGTCTGGTAAGGTAGTTACTCACCCTCCTAGTTCTGAGTTAGGGACAGAGGACCCCAGGCAACGCTGGTCCATGCTGATGGGACTTCCAGTACCCTGTACCCTCTGCCTTACTTATGCCGCTTTTCTTGCTATTGTACCTCTTCCTTATCCCTTAGTTTTCAGGGGCCTTCTGCTCCTTTGCACTTCCAGAGTCTTCTCTCAGAAAAAAATCAATGATGTATTCAACGGCTACTACTCTCGGGGGTAATTGTGTTGAACCAAATATGAGGGAATTTCACAAAGAATAATTGATTTCTAGTATCAGACTTACAGGTATTGTCAAAACAGATAAGGAGTATGCTTCAGGAAGAACCATAGTAGTGGCGAAGAGTGTGTGTGTGTGTGTGTGTGTGTGTGATTGGGGGGATGCCACCTCGGGCTCCCATTGGGCACCCATGGACATGACCCAAGAGGGATCCCAATTGTCTACAGGTCATGCGACAAATGGATAGAATATTCTTGCAAAGGTTTCAGTGGCTTTGTAAACTCTGCTCACCCAATAAGAGTGTGACCGATTCACCCTTTAAGTCCACATGCCCCATGCTGTATAGACTAGCTGCCATGTTCCCACTCTGCAGCCATTTTTGGTATCTCCCTTGGGTGCACATGTTCATGAAGAAGGACTGAAAGAAAAGTAGAAAGGTGTGCTGAGAGCTAGGCTACCAAATCCTGGCCCCTGTGCACTGGCAGAAAAGATTCAGCGGAAAACACATGGGGCTCCATCAGTGGTTCTTACTTCAGTGCTTTTGCCCCCAGAGGACATTTGACAATATCTGAAAGCATCATTAGTTGTCATCCTAGGGGATCAGGGGCCCCTTGGCCTCTAGTGTATGAAGGCCAGGGGTGCTCCAGAACCTCCTGAAGGCACGGAACAGGCTTCCACAAGGAAGACATACTTGGCTCAAAAATGTCAATAGTGTAGAGGTCGAGGAGACTCCCAGCACGGGGACAGTGCTTGCAGAGGGAAGCTGCTCCTTACCCTCTGAACGACTAACTCCTGGGAGTCCTGGAAATGTTCGCACTTGGGTGCGCCATCCAGCCCCTCCATGAGGTTCAGGTCTGAGCCCATTTATAAGCGGTCACTTGCAACATGCAGGACCAGCTGTGTCCCAGGCACAGCAGTAGGCACGACAGTTAACAACACCTACAACAACATTAGTTACCCTTTATTGACACTTGGCAGACTTAGTGCTTAGCATTTTATGTGATTTCTGTCCTTTAATATTGCACAACAACCCTGTAAAGGAACTGTTAACGTAATCCCCAGTTACAGAAGAAATTGCGGTTGAGGAAGAACCAGGGGCTTACCCAAGATGGTAAGGAAATGTTGGAAATGCGCTGCTAAGTCATGCACTTGGATTCTAGGGTCCAAACTCCTAGCCACTCAACTGCACAGAGGAAAGAAAGAGGCTGCCCCTCAAATAGAATCAGGCATCTGCATCTGGGTTAGCCATACTAAATGGTAATTTCCAGGAAATACTCTAAGTTTGTTTTTAATTTCATAATTTGACTGGAAGCCCCAAATTCCAGCTCAAAAGAGTTTGGTTTCAAAGACTGGATTCTCTGTCCCTAGATGAGATGCTCTGGTGTCCTGTAGCTCCCGGACCATAGATGCGCCCTGCCCTCTTTCCAGACCAAACAGCGGCGGAAGGACTTCAGTCCCAACGGAGGCAGGGTGAGAAGTGTCTGAACAGAAGCCCGTCTCTCTCCAAAGCCTGTGGGCCCTCCTCCGGGCAGCAGCCTGATGCTTCCACACTCCCAGGCACTGCGCTCTCCCACTGCCTTGGTAACCACTGCGGCTGCCACAAGGAGGCTGCATTTCCGCCAATGCTCTCCAGGACAGCCCATGAGAAAGCACCAAGGATGCTCTTCTGGGAGCAGGACAAGGAAATAAAGCCTTGGGTAGGGAAAGCTGAGAGGAAGAAAGGCATGCTCCTACTCCTACGAGAACTGGACCCACTTGGACCCGGCCAGCAGCAGTGGCTTTGCAAGCTTTTACGAGCAGCTGGGAACTGGAGGGACTTCTGCATAGGGTGACAAATCAGAAGCATTTGGGCTGAGGAGCATGCCTGAGGTTGGGCAGAAGGGCAGTGTCCATCCTCATCACATTCCTCCAAGCTCCATTCCCTTCTTCCTCTATGGCCACCACCCGTCCCCAAGCCAGGGTCCTAGCAGGCCCATCTCCAAAAAGGCCTTCTGGTGGAGAGATCCGTCACTGAAAGCTGGAGAAAGCCTGTCCTGGGGCACTACTCCCTTCTGTATCTGGGGAAGGAGCTGGTTCAAAGAGAGCCCTCTGCACTTCGCATTCACCGTGGACCTGTTTCCTGAGGGCAGTGCTAGGGGCCGTGGCGGGGGGGGGGGGGGGGGGGGGGCACGATGACACAAACCTCAAAGACGGGTGGTTTGCCTTAGCTAAAGGACACAAGACTTCACTCACCCAAGTGTTCTTAGAGTAGCAGGTCAGCCGAAAAACTGAGGAAGCATCAGAATCACTGATAATAAAACATTAGTTGGGATTTGATTCACAGCACGCCTCAAAGCACCCTAGCTTCCTTTATATTGGTACAATGCCCCTCTCCTGGAGTCGGAGGTGAAAATGGGGACCCAGCAAGGGTGCAGAGAGGCGGGTTAGATCGACTCTCCTCTGTCTCCCGCACAGGCCAGGAGTCTTGCTTCAGGAAGAACCAGAAACGGCCCATGATGGGAAGTCAGATCACACCCGCCTTTCTTCTAGGAGAGCTGGAGAGAGCATTTACGGCTCAGCCTGACTGAAGGAAAAGACCATTTTAGAAATAAACCCCGTCTGTTCAGAGCAGCCCCACTGGAGCGCCTTTCATGAAAGAGGCATACGTTTGCTTTGCCTGGACATTGGAAGTCTAGGGCTACTCTGGCTGTGTGTGTGTGTGAGGGGGAGGCGGTTGGCAGAGAGGTCTGGCAGGAAAAGAAGTGGCCCAGGTTCCCAGGAGGAGTAAAGGGAGGTTTCTGGAGGTCCTGAGAACCCAGATCCTCTGTCTCTCGGATCCAGTTTCCTGAGCAGCAGAAATACCCCACTTTCCCCGTTGTGCGCTCTCCACCTGGACGGAGGCCCCAGTACTCCCTTCACCTCGTCCACAGAACGAGTGAAAACCCCGCATGTCTCCCCCAAGGAGAATTGGGGTGTGTATTCTCAGTCGTAGTGGGCTGTGGGGGGTGTTACCAGAATGAGTGAGAACACAGGTCCGGGAGGCATGGGCGCCTGTAACACAGGGCCCCTGGTGGGGACCGTGGCGCCTGATGGCTCCGGGTCCTCAGAATCCCTGCCTCAGCCATAGAATTTGCTTCCAAGCTAGCCGAGGGGGCCGGTCCATAGAAGGCCTCACACTCTTGCTGGGAAGTTATCCCTAGCAAATACGGTAGATTTAAACAAACATATACACAAAGTAAGAGCGCAGCAAAGGACTTAGCAGTCTGGCTCTCTCGAGGGAGTTAGCCGCTGCCCTTAGGGGTGGCGGTGGGACAACCAAACTCGCCCGCCGGGCTGCTGGTGAGGCGAGATCCCGGGCGGGAAGGGGGCGCAGCGGGGGCCTGGACCAGTGCCACCGCGTGAGGAGCTTTCCTTCCTTTCCTTCCGACTCGGCTCTCTGTACCTGGCCGGAGCTCGGCCGGAAACTAGGGAGCGCACGGGGCCAGTCGGGCACTGAAGGCAGAGTCCTCGCGGGGCGGAGGGTGCAGACAGGGGCTGGCGGAGCAGCAAGTTGGGGAGCGGAGTGTGGAGGAGCTCAGACTTGCCATCCCATCCCCGCCCTGCCCCAGCAGGAAGCCGAAACCCAGGTGGGCGCCTGCCCAGTCCTGAGCCGACGCTGGGGTCCAGAGCCACGTGGATTTCTAAGAAACAAAAAAAGTTTATTTAAAATTTTGTACATAAATAAATAAATAAATATCTTCTGGTATTACAGAGACCGTACAATGACAAGCTAGACCAGGGCGGGGTCGGGGTCTGGGGTCTGGGGAAGAGAGGGATCGCCAGGGGCCGAGAGCCGGGGTCTCATTTTAGGGAAATGCAAAGTGTCTCCGAAACAAAGTGAGTCGGTTTCCCCGACACGGATATCTCGGGCGACGATTTCTCTCGTGGGAGAGGAGTTGCAGGGGCAGCAAGGCCTGACTGAAAGACAAATGGGCTCAGTGGACCTCGAGGAGGGGACGGAAAGGAAAAGAAAATAACGAGACTTCGTAAATGTGTGTTTATGTGGTGGGGGGAGGGGGATAAACGAACGCAGTGAAGAAGTAGGGGAAAAGAAGAGAAAGAAGCTTAAAAAAAAAAGAAAAAGAAAAAAAGGTAGCGAGCGGGCGTCCTAAGGGTTAGAGCCCAGCTTGACCCAGGGTGGAGGGGAGTAGAGGACGCGAGAAAGCCTGAGCCAGTCCAGAGAGGTCGGGCGAGGAGGCGCCAGCTGCCATCAAGGCGCGGGGTTGACCGGCGTGCCCTCCAGGGCCGCTGTGCTGCATGGCTGAGAAGGACTCCAGCGCTTGCAGGATTCACAGCTTGGAGTTCGCTTTGGACGGCTGCGGGCCCCGGAGTGGGAATACTAGCATCAGGTCTCTGCCAAGCCCTTGGCGCTGCCCAGGGCCGGGGACCTCCGCAAACCCTTGCCAAGCCCGTGCGTGGCCGCGGTTTTGGCAGCGGGTGCCTGGGAACCGGTGCTTCCTCCCGAGACCAGTCTTTGAGCCGGCAGGGAGGGTCTGGGATGGGCGACCTGGGGAGGTGTGCGCCTAGGGAGTGACCGTGAGATCCCGGTCGTCTTTCCCCGAAGAAGACGGAGACATGGGCAATTCGTCGTCATCCTCGGAGCACTTGGCTGAGGAGAGCGACGCGCATTTGCAGCTTTGCGGTGCACCACTGCCGGCGCCCGCGCTCCCGCCGCCCCGGTGGTTGCTGCCTTTGCCCTCCTTCTTGTGCTTCACCCGGCGGTTCTGGAACCAGATCTTCACCTGCTTCTCGGACAGATTCAGGTAGGTGGCGATCTCAATGCGGCGTAGGCGGGACAGGTACATGTTAGAGGCGAACTCGCGCTCCAGCTCTAGCAGCTGCGTGCTGGTGAACGCGGTGCGCATCCTCTTGCTGCTGGGCAGCTGGTTGGAGCTGCTGTCTGGAGGGGGTGGGGTGCAGAGAGGGAAGCGATCAGACTCCTGCGCTGTGGGCCCTATCCTCTGGTACGTGGCGAGTAGAACCCCGGGACTTCGGTATTTCACGCACCTTTTTGCCCCAAACGAGACGCACAGCAGCTTTACCGCTGGCTCCTCCTTGCTAAGGCGCGGGACCCAGATACTCCCAGAGCGACGCAACCCTGGCACTACTTTATGGAGTGTCCTGAACCTCAGCCCTCGGTCGCGTCTGCGCGTCCCCTCCGAGACCTGGACACCCTCCTCTCACCCTTCCTCCGGCGTCCTGTCCCTAGCCCTCCCTGGCCACACCACCCTGCTCCCTTCAGGGTCCCAGCATGACTTTCATCGTCCCCAGGACGGCCAAGGACCCTCACCCCCCACCCCATACCCGGCTCGAGAACTCTCATCTCATTACCCCGTCCCACTGCGCCGCGATTCGTCTTACCCACGGAGATGCAGTGGAACTGCCTGGGGTCGGGCAGCGGATAGGAAGTCTGGTAGAGCGCGGCGGCCGCAGCTGCGGCAGCGGGGCCGTGAGCGACCCCGGGCGACACGGCCGAGTGCTGGCGGCCTAGGGGCGCGTGGCAGTACTGCGAGCCGAAGGGCGGGAAGGATGCCTTGAGCAGAGGCAGCGCGGGCGGCCCGGGGGGCCCGTGCAGCTGCGAGGCGGTGACGCAAAGCGGGCACACGCACAGCAGCCCGGCCTTGCGCGCGTGGCAGGCGCCGGGCGAGAGGCCGTGCAGTGCGTGCGGCGGGGGCACGGCGTAGGGAAAGAGCGGCGGCGGGCTGCCCTCCGGGGCCTTCTTCTCGCCTGCCTCGCGCAGCACCAGCGAGTCCACCAGGAAGGAGCGCGGCATGGCCCCGGTGCGCGGTCGCCCCGCCGCCAGCCGTCTCCCTGCGCCCCGCGAACTTCGGGGCTCTCCACGCCCTTCACCCGGCCGCGGCCGCGCGCTGTTGCCTGTTTGCGGGAGGCTAAAGGCGCCGCAGAGGTTGAGGCTGCCGCTGCTGTCGCTGCTGCGGCGGGAGCCGCGGGAGGAGCTCGGGGTGCTGGCCAGCGCTAGTGGTGCTGAAAGGCGCCGGCGGCGCCGCTTAAATAGGACTATTGCCATGTGATGGGCTACGCCAGGAGCGGCCGGGGCCTCTCAATAGGGTTTTTGTGCCTTTTCTCTTGGCATTCACTCTGCACGCTTCCTCATTATTTCACTTGTTAACTAAATGAACTGCATAATGTACTCTATTCTTGTCAACCCCACCCACGCCGTAACAGGCGCCCTCGCCCCCTCCTCTCTCTTTTGCGGGTTTATTTTCTCATTCTCCTGCGATTTAATATTCTTTTCTTTCTCTTTATTCCTTACTCCCCTTTGGCTTTGCATTGGCGATCGGCTGGTTTATCTTATTGATTTTGTACCCCCGCTGCCTCGCTTGCTCGGATTCCCATGGGCGCACACCTCGTCTCTTGTGTGCACTCGGTCCCCGGCCCCTTCCTTCTCTCATCTACCCCTGCTCCCCAAGATCATTCTTCCTCGACTCAGTTTGCTCAGTTCTGCGCGGGGCACCCCGTAGGTGTCCCTACAGCGGGTCTCGGATTTCCACCTGTGGAATCCCTTCCCCTCTTTCTGTATGGGAGGACCCGGGCTCCTGCAGCGGGGCAGCGCTGCTAGGGAGAGGGGAAAAGAGTTCAGTATTTCTTATGCACCACTAGCCCCAACGCGGTCTTTCTGTTTTAAGTTTCTCCAAAAGTCTTAACTTTGATGCTGCCCTGAGCGCCCAGTCTTTGTTCGGTACATGTTAGTCAGCCAGACTTTTCCTTTAAACGACAGAGCTGTGGATGTTAAGTGGAGACCAGCCTCTGAGAGTCGTGGGCAGAGACAAGGAATGGGGAATGAAAGTCTACACAGCGAAGAGAGCACCTCACCAGAAGAGGCGAGTGTAGGTGCTCTGCGGGGCACAGATCTTTCCGGTGGGACTCGCCGCTGCCTTTGAAAACCACTGCCTTCCAGAAGTCTGCCCCACGGGAGGAGGGCGAAGGGCAGTTCTATTCCCAGCTTCTGGTGCCTTCTCCCAACCCGGCTGACCTCCCCTGTCCCCAAGACCTTCTCCTGCAGCGTCGCTCTCTTCTTTCTGGTCATACAATGGTTAAACAACTTCAAACGCCTGGCTCTGTGTACACAGCTTCGGCCTTTTAAAAGGTCCCCGGGCTCAAAGCTGCTTCGGCCAGGAACTTTTTCCATACAATGGGAAATTAGCATAAATATTTCGAATTTACAGCCCCCGACTTTTCACCGAAGACGTTTACTTTCGATTTTATTGGAACCGGATCGCTGCAGTCACCTGCTCTGAGCGCTGAATGGAATTGTGAGAAATGAAGGGGGAAGCTTTTCGGAGTGTGTGTGTGGGGGGGAGACTCTGAAACTCTTACTCCCGAGAAAGACTAGCTCCCGAGAAAGACTGCCCCAAATTGAAGCATTTACATGGTTTTTCATCATGGGGGACATCTTTACAATAACAATAGCAACAAATTATAACTGATTAAAAAGGAAGGAGAATTTGTCGGAGAGAAAACAACTGATTCCGTAAGGAGGGGCAGTGGAGAAAATAACCTGGATTTAGGGCATGTCATTTAGCAGGAGGAGTAGGGCTTAATGCTTCCTTAATTATTTGGCATAGGGAGGGGCGTGGTGGCAGGATAACGATGCTGTCCCCAGGCCAGAGTCTCCTCTCCAAGGCTCCCCGCCTAAGGGTGATGCTTGCAAACTAGCCGAGTGCAGCAGTGCAGCCTAAAGCCCGTTCTAATTGCTCTCTGGGTAGTTTGGGCTGGCCAGGACTGCTGAGAGTGAGCCGAGAGCCGAGACCAGGGCCGTAGAGGCACCACGCCACCTCCGGAGGAGTGGCGGGTGGGAGAGGAGTGCGGGTGGGACTCTGCGGGGGTGAAACTGCACCCCGGAGCCTGGAGCCAGCGAAGGGTGGGTGCGGAACTCTCTTGGGAACCGTAGCCCGCACCCGGGGAGGAAGGAGTTAAGAGCCCCTGAATGCGAGCAAGGCCAAAGCTACTGGGAAAGAATATCTAGGGGGGAAAAATAACCAGTTTTTTTTTTTTTTTCTTTCCCCTCCAGCCTCTGGACCTTATTGAATGTCATTGAAGAAAGTTTTGAATGCCAGATAAAGAGAGGCGAATTAAAGTGTGTGACAGCGGAGGATAAGCAAACACAAAGAGAACTCTGTCACACTTTGGGGCAAAATCCGTGGGCTTTTTACCAAGTCTCTTCGCTATGATTGAATTAAGTAATAGGAAAACATTTTCTTTCAGTTTAGAGCCATTAGACAAAAACTTCAAAGCGAATAACACTTTTTAATGTGCGGCCCACAATGGATCGGGTTTTGTGCTGAAATGTTTAAATGGTTTGTTGTGCAACTCGGCGCGGGAGAGACCCGGGCCCAAGCAAAATAGCATCCCTGAGAGGGTTTTCGGGAGGCCTGGAAAGGACGCACACTTAATCCGCCGTCGCTAAACCCGGAGGGCGGCGGGCGGCAGGCGGAACGGGGGCTCCTGCTTGGCGGTCCCGGGCAGCGCGGCGCGCCCCCAGGAGTTGGGGGATTTCGGGAAAGTACTGTGCCCACGGAGAATGCCGGGCCGCAGCGGAGGCGCACCGGGCGGCCGGGAAAACGTGCAGCCCCGCTAGGGGAGCGAGCTCGGCTAGGTGCTCAGTGCCTCTCAGCTCCGCCGCCCAGCCCGGCGGCCTCGGCTGGCCGCTTGGCTTCCGGCCTCTGCCCTCGCATCCCGGGAGACCGGTTCCCGGGGACGCCCTGGCTGCCACGCTGCTGTCCCGGTCGAAGCCCCTTCCGGGTCTGGCTTCAGCTGGGTTTGAACTTTACTCACCAGAGTTAACGGCCCCCTTGGGCTGGCAGGGTGGGAGGAGGCGGCTGGATTAGCCTGACAACCCGAGAGAGGGCCCCGGAGCTGGTTTTCAAGTGTCCATCAGGGACAGTTCAACATGGAATGATTTCTGTTGTCCCGCTCTTTTCTCTTTCACACCGCCTCCTTTCCTGTTGGTAGAGAGAGCACGCCATTTTTCTCCTGGAAATGTATCTCTAAAATATTTGCAGCGAATAGATCTCTGCAAAAACTGCAGAAATTGGGAGGAGGGTGGGGAATCCTTCTTCCTTTACATCTTCAAATGTCACTTTTCTTCTCATGGAGGTCAACCACCCTATTAAAAAATATGACTCCTTTTTCACCACGTTCCCCACTCTGGTTCCTTGCTTTACAAATACCTTCTATCTTTCTGTGTCTTTTACTTGTTTTTCTGTCCCTGCCTCCCTCTCACCCCACTGAAACATATGCTCCATCGAGGATCACCCTATTTGTCTATCTTGTGCATGACTATATCCACCTCAGAAAAGTTCCTGGCACATAGTAGGTGCTCAGTGTATATTTGCTGAATAAATAAATGAATCCCATGCATGACTCGGGAAGTAGCATGGGTAAGAGGACTTTCTCTTTTGCCTGCTTAATACACTAGGCACTTAGGGGCAAGGTGTGGGGTAACTTAACCTGCAGGAATTGTCTGCCTCTCTTGTAGCCTCCACACCTTCCCCAGTGCCTGAATCATCACAGGAGCTCAGTGTGTTGAAGTGAATGGCAGATCTGTAGGTACCCAGCCTTCCTCAGGAGTTTCTCACGTTTCTTCATAGGGTCTAGATGGTCCCATTCAAGACAGTTGCAGTGTCCTGCTCTACAGGACTTGGATGAACCTCTTGGTAGCTCAAGGCTAGGGTTTATCATCCAGGGCTTTTCACGGTATACAGGAGATGGGGTTGATTAGAAAAAGAAACAATGTCGTACCTGCCCCGGAATTATCAATGACCACTTCTGCTTTTTCTGGGTTGAGCCAATGGAGTGGAAATTCTTATTTTAAGAGAGGGACTGCTCACGTAACCAGGCCTGTAGTGGCTCAGACAACTCCCCCCCAGGAGAGAGCAGCCTGTTCACTTGATCAGAGGGGCAGGAGAACACCTGGTCTGATCATGGTGAGGGCTCCTGGGAGCCAGAGTGGAGTGTGCCTGGTGGGGTGGGGGATGGGAGGAAGTGCCTAAACACGGGTGTGAGCGGAAGTGGAGGCTAAGCCACCAAGGGCCATGCTAAAGGTTTATACTTGATCCTATCCAGAGATTTTTAAGCAAGGGGGCTTAGGAAATATAACTGGGAGCAGTAGGAGGGTCTATAGATGGGGACAGAGAGAGACTAGAGCAGGATCCAGCAGCGGTGGCTTGCAAATGAACAATTTATTAAATTCTTGAAAAAACAAGACTAGGGAAACAAGCAAAGAAAAGATTAGTTCAACTGATGGATAGTGACCACCTGAGATCTGGAGAGGAGACAGGAGGATCAGAAAGTGGAAATATTTGAGAGAATTTGAAAGAGGCAATGAGTAAGACCAATTGGGGGAGGGGTGTGTGTGTGCCCAGGCGTGCTGTAGGGGAAAGGCATGAAAGAGAGGGAGGACATCAAACACATGGATGACTGCTTGGTTGCTTGTTTGAGGGAAGGAGTGGTAGTCATAACAAAGCAGAGTCAGGGAACTGAAAAGCAGGACCAACTTTTGCTTGCAGAGGTGCAGTTTATGTCATATTTGGATGTGTTGCATTTTATTTTCATTATTTATTTATTTATTTATATTTTTTAAAGTAGTAAGTAATGTGGAGCTTGTACTCACGACCCAGAGACCAAGGCCTGATATGGCACCAAGAGTCAGACTCTTAACTGACTAAGTCACCCAGGTGTCCCACGTTTATTTATTTATTTATTTTAAGTAAACTCTATCCCCAATGTGGACTTGAACTCAGGACCCTGAAATCAAGAGTCATGTGCTCTACCAGTGGAGCCAGCCAGACAACCTTGATGTACTGTATTTTAATCCTTAACCTCAAAGCATTCTGCTGATGTCCTGTGATGAAAATGTGATTCTAAAGTTGAGTAGACAGGTGAGAAGTGAAGGGAGAAATTTGGAACTTATGCAACATGGTAGCATTAGTCTTAGGATGGATAAGCTTGGGGCTGTGGAGTGTAGAGAAAAAACAGGATTATAGATATATCCCTGGAAACACATATATTTAAAGTAGCAAATGGAGGGAAGGCTCCTCAAGAAAGAGAAGCATTTTCAGCATCTTGGACCATTAGAGCATATTTCAGATAGAAGCTTCATGCTGGACATAGTGGAGCAGAAAGATGGGAGGAGCCAGAAGGTCAAGGAGCTCACTATCTAATATATGTGAGTAGAAGATAAATATTTATCATTTTTGTTATCAAAATTTTCTATCATGCAGCCATATGTCATTACGACTAGCATGGTCCCCACTGCTGATTCATCCAGATAACAGTAATCAAGTCAAATGAAAGACTCAACGGTAATCATGTCATACCCTCTGGACATCCTCTTGTTCTTTCCCAACTAGACTATAAGCCCTGAAGGGCAAGGTAAAGACTTCTTTATATTAGTGTCACCAATCTCTCTTGGAGCTTTGGGCACAATTGTGTATGTTTAATAAATGTTTAATGTCAGTACCAATGGCAACAAATGAGCTGTCTTCTTTGTATCATAGCTGCGTCTTGATGACTATCACAGGATTTAATAAGCACTCAGCATTTTAGCTTTCTATAGTAAGAGTGGAATAATCACTCAGCTCCCTTGAAAAAAGTAAAGATGATGTTGTACATGTAATCTAAATGTTACAGTTTTCTGGTCAGTGGGTGCGGTGAAGGCAAGTAATATCAGTGACCTAGAGCTTCTATTTGAACCTTGCAACACCTCTAACCTCACTTTTAAGATGCCCCCTGTCTCTCTCTGGTTTTCTGGAAGTGGTTTCATAGGCCAGTCTGTTAGTTGGAACCTACCTTGACACCCATCATGTGCTTCCTGCCTCCTTCTACATCTTGTTCCAGGGACCATTGTTTATTGCTTATGTACTCGTAAATCCCTAAGCATGCTGTTTAAGGCAGAGCGTGCCCTTAGTAAACGTGAGCTGTGTGTATTCTCTCCTGGGTGATGGGATGCCGGAATGTTGGTGAGACCTTCTTATAGCATGGCTTGTCCAACCTAAGTCACCTACCACAAACCTTTTCCTTTTTTCTTTGACCTTGACATCCTTGGAAGCAAAGGTGATTTTTGCAGACATGAAGGGATTCTCTTACTCAGGGACCATGAAGGTGAATATGGAACATCTTACTGAGGATTCCAGTAGAAAGTGTTCATAGACCTAAAAAAGAAAACGCGGTGGGTTTGAAACAGAACCAGTCTTAACTATACAGTTTTCCACTGATGAGTGAACACCTGACCTTTAAGCCTGGCCTTCAGAATTAGTATCTGTTTCCCCCCTTATGGATGACAGCAACTCTTGAGACACGAGGCTGGACTGGATTGTCCGTGGCCTTGGGCAAGGTTCCTAACAGGAAATTTGGTTTGAAGACCTTCCAGTGTAAATGTTCCGTCTGGTCTTTCTTTCTCTGCAGGAGGAGCCTGCGGCTCAGTGATCAGCCAGGTGGCAGCACAAAGCAATAAAATCCGAAGACAGGGGAGCCTTCTGTGGCTGCTCGGTTCTCCCTGCACTCATTCCTCTTTCCCCATTGTTACCAGAACAAACCCAGGACACATCTCTGCTCCTAGGGTCCCATTCTCTGAAAGCCTTTGGGTTGAAAACATACCTCCCCCCCACCCCACCTCAAAAAAAGCAAAAACAAGCCACTAGAAGAGAAAGAGGAGAGAATTTGTTTAGGGCTGAAAATCTGTGGTATGTCATAGAGCTCAGAGAAGATTGGTTTAAAAAACCCTGTGGATTCCTGTGACCGTCACTGCCAGTTCCACCTCCCCTAACATGGCCCCAGTTTTACTCCATACTTGGGGTAGCAATTTCACAGAGACACAGTGAGCAGGTGACTGATGATGGCTGTGTCCTCGTTATACTTGGAATGGTAGGAAGGAGCAAGAGGAAGAGCCGGTTTCTCAGAGAAAGGTTACCATCCAGACCCCTCAGTTCTTGCAGGAACTGCTCTGGGATTGTTTTAGTGGTGCCCTGAACCCTGGAGGGGACTGAGTATTTCTACCTTGGCATTGAGAAGGGTAGAGGCACAGAGAAGCTAAGGGACCACCATGTCTTGAGGTCATATATGATTCCAAAGGTTAGTGTCCTCACCATTTGGCTAGTGCTCCTCATTCTCAAGAACCCTGGTTCTTCTTCTTTTTTTTTTTTTTTCTTCATTTTTTTTGAAGATTTTATTTATTTGACACAGAGAGAAGGAGTGAGCAAGAGAGCCTAAGCTGGGAGCCTGATGCAGGCTCAATCCCAACACCCTGGGATGATGACTTGTGCCAAAGGCAGACACTTAACGACTGAGCCACCCAGGTGCCCTACATTTATTTTTCTAAAGATTTTATTTACTTATTAGAGAGAGAGAGATAGTGAGAGAGAACAGAGAGCAAGCACAAGCAGGGGAGAAGCAAGCTCCTCAATGAGCAAGGAGCCTAAAGTGGGGCTTGATCCGAGGACCCTGAGATCATGACCTGAGCTGAAGGCAGATGGTTAACTGACTGAGCCACCCAGTCACCCAAGAACCCTGGTTCTTAATTCCCACAAAGAACATTGCATATGTCATCAATTACTTGAGTAATTATAACTGTACAGATCTCTGTGTAAAATACCAGGTGAATGTCTCCAGTATAGCAGGCCCTGTAAAAAGGGAAGAAAATTGAACAGTTAGAATCCACAGGGAACTGTTTACTTTTTAAATTTCTTAAAGGAAATTTTATTTATTTATTGGAGAGAGAGGGAGAGAGCACGGAGCAGGGGGCCGGGGAGGAGCAGAGGGAGAAGCAGACTCCCCACGGAGCAGGGACCCTGATGCAGGGCTCGGATCTCAGGACCCTGGATGGGATCATGACCTGAGCGGAAGGCAGTCGCTTAACCAACTGAGCCCTGCAGGTATCCCTTCACAGGGAATTGTTTAATAGTGGATTTTCCCTGAGTAGACCTTATGTCTCAGAGAGAAATCCTATTTCCATCTAATAATGCAGAATTAGTGAATAAGCTTAATCCCTAAGAAAAGTCACTTTCTTTTGCTTCTCCAGCTATTAAGTAAAGGCTAATATCATGTGGCAGTTCATATCAGCTAACGTCTTGGAGTGAATCTTAGCTGGCTCTAATCGAGGACAGCAAGAAGACATCACTTCTGTCTTGTCTAGTTTGTATCCCAGACACAAGTACCTCCCTCTGCTTTTGTTACTGATTAAAGATCAAAGCACAAATTGGGAACAGCCTGAGAATCTCTCCAACTTATCATCTTGTCTTTGGACCTCTTGATAGGACTCCTGACCCTGCAGAAACTTCACTCCTTGTGACTATCCTCTGGCAGGGCCTCCCATTCGTTTGCAAGTGCCCCCCTCTCCCTCCCCGCCCCCCTGCAGGGTGCTAACACTGCCTTACTCATTCCCACCTCATCCTAAGACATCATTAAAGGGGTAGGTTCTAATATTATCCATCTAAACTTCCTGGTTTCTTTTTCTCTATTTCCTGATCCTGTTATGGGTTCAAAATATGTGTACTACCCTTAGCACTGAGAGGACTGAGTTCTGTAGAAACGCGGAAGGTTCATCAAGCTGGCCTGCTGATTGGTTCCACATAGCACCTTAGGAAGACAATGGTGGAAATAGATATTTCCCCTATGAGTATACCTTTAGGGGTCAATTGGTTTATGAGAGGATAATTTCTATTTTTTTTTAAAGATTTTATTTATTTACTTGACAGAGGGAGAGAGATCACAAGTAGGCAGAGAGGCAGGCAGAGAGAGAGAGGGAAGCAGGCTCCCTGCTGAGCAGAGAGCCTGATGCAGGGCTCCACCCTAGACTTTGAAATCAGGACCCAAGCTGAAGGCAGAAGCCTAACCCACTAAGCCACCCAGGCGCCCTGAGAGGGTAATTTCTAAAATATTTTTATTTTTAAAATTTTTAAAATTTATTTATTTGACAGAGAGAGATCACAAGTAGGCAGAGAGAGGAGGGAAGCAGGCTCCCTGCTGAGCAGAGAGCCCAACTTGGGCCTTGATCTCAGGACCCTGAGATCATGACCTGAACCAAAGGGAGAGGCTTAACCCACTGACCCACCCAGGCGCCCCTCAAAAATATTTTAAAATATTTTAATTAATTAATTAATCAATATTTTAATATTTAAAAATATAAATATTTTTAAAACCAAGTCAAGTACATTACTAACAAGAATTGTCTCAAACTACAATATGTGACTAAAAATACGGATTTTATATTCCTAATAAGTGGCTCATTTTATTGTTAAAATAGATTATAGTTCTTTTTTATGACAGAGTCTAAAGGGTTGAGACTTTTCTGGAGTTCCTTAATTCTTTGTTGGGACAGGCTCACCAAATGGTATTCAGTTTAATGAAATTGATGGACCAGAATTTAATGCTTACATGCTAAGGACAGGTACTAACTTATTTAAGTCTCAGTCATTAAAATGAATTATAAGTTAGAAATTTAAAATATGTATTTTACTGGTCAGATATGATAGTTGGGGACAGTTTCTGGTTAGTAATCTACATGACTGAGAGATCATTTACTTGACATAGGTAACTATTATTATTTCTAATTCACAGATGTGGAAACTGAGGCATGGAGAAGTAACCAAGTAGGCAGGGGCTCAGCTAAAAGCTTGGATGGTAGTGACAGTAATTTCTAAGATAAAAGGAAGAGTGGGTAATGGGGGAAAATCAGCAATTTCTGCCATTCTTGTTCTAATCTGTTGAACAAATGTTCACTGAGTTCCTACATTGAGCAGGGTAACAGAGTTGTTAGGAGAGGACCTTGGAAGACATCCGGCTATGATCTGGTGGTGCATGTTGCTTTATTTTCGTAGTTCTTAATTTTCTGAGTCCCAGTTGCCATATCTGTGAATCAGGGCTCATAACAGTGCCTGCTTTGTAGAACTGTTGGGGGGACTGAAGTGAATTAACCCCTCCCCCCCATCAGGTGGTACTGTGCCTGTCACCTAGTAAGTACCCGATAAATGTTAGCAGCTATTAACATACACACATGTATCATACAGGCGATTTCTGGAAATCCCATAGCTCAGCTCCTGTATTGTGTAGGAAAGGCAAACGCCTGTGCCAGACCCTGAGTAGAGCTCTGGGATGGCAGAGGGCAGCCCAGAGGGTGGACAAGTCAGAAGGCAGTTCTGAGAGATGTCCTTCCAGAAGTAACTTCACAGGACCAGGGATGAGCATTCACAGTTAGGGGGCAGACCACAGTGGAGGGCCCCAGACACTGAACAAAACCTTGTTGGGTGTGAGTTAGTCAGCCAGAACTCCCATTCCAGGAAGAGTCCCTATACCATGATTTAGGCCCCAAACACAGGCTTTTCCTTCCTTTTCCATCCCCTGTGAGATGCTGGGGCAGGTATGAGAACAGCTTGGTGACTGAGGAATGTTCTGCTGAGATCTGGCTTCTCTCTGATCCAACCGAGGATATGAGCGGCCCCTGTGAGAGCAGCTAAGAAAGTCCCATGTGTCACAGAACAATAAGAGGAAGATGTACATTTATTTTTTTATTTTATTTATTTTTTTAAAAATTTAAAAATATTTTATTTATTTATTTGACATTGAGAGACACAGCGAGAGAGGGAACATAAGCATGGGGAGCAGCAGGCAAAGGGAGAGAGAGAAGCAGGCTCCCCGCTAAGCTGGGAGCCTGATGCAGGCTCAATCCCAACACCCTGGGATGATGACTTGTGCCAAAGGCAGACACTTAACGACTGAGCCACCCAGGTGCCCTACATTTATTTTTCTAAAGATTTTATTTACTTATTAGAGAGAGAGAGAGAGAGATAGTGAGAGAGAACATGGGCAGGGGGCAGAGGGAGAAGCAGACTCCCCACTGAGCAGGGAGCCTGATGTGGGCCTTGATTCCGGGACCCCAAGACGCTGAGCCCAGACGCTTAACTGATTAACAGCCAGGCGCCCCAACGATGTACATTTAAAAACCACACCAGGGGCGCCTGGGTGGCTCAGTGGGTTAAAGTCTCTGCCTTCGGCTCGGGTCATGATCCCAGGGTCCTGGGATCGAGCCCTGCATCAGGCTCTCTGCTCAGCAGGGAGCCTGCTACCTCCTCTGTCTCTCTGCCTGCCTCTCTGCCTACCTGTAATCTCTGTCAAATAAAATAAATAAAATCTTTAAAAATAAATAAATAAAAACCACACCAAACAAGAGCTCTAATTGGTGACAGCAGGGTTGCAGTAATGAGTATGTATGCTTCTTTTAATATGTTTAGTAGATAGAGACTCAAAGAGCTTGCTTTTCTTTTTGGACAATGTGTGTATTTTGGTGGGGAAAGAGGGAGAAACATAATGAAGATTATTCCCCCCCTTAATTCTCTTTTTTCCTGCTTTATTCCTTTTCCTCAACCTCCTCCTTCTCCATTCCCTTCTAATTGTCGTCATCATCCCAACACCATGATCACCACCATCTTCACCATCCTCAGAAGTTTCTAGTGGAAGGCATTGAAGCTTTGGAGAACAACGAGGTTTAGTCCAGGCTTATGTTAGTCAGTGCAGGAAGCAGAACCCACTCCAGCTATTTTATGCAGTCAGGGAAGAATTTAGCACATGTTTACAGGAGGGATGGGAAGTAAACTCTGGGCTAGGCCTTCGAGAGACTCAAAATTGCCTTACTAGCCTGCCACAATCAAGAAGAGAGCCAGGATGCTGCAACAGGAACAGTGGGAAACTAAAGTATGTCACAGTCATAGCTATGGTCTGGTGTTAGGGACTTGCTGTTTCTATCATTTCCTCTGACACTAGAAAGCTAGTGATCAGGCACTGGAAAGCCATGTAGGGACCCCCCCGATCTCCATGACCATTCTTGCTAGAGCAGCAGCTGGCAGCAGGAAGATAGGCTTGTGGGGAGACAATTTTCCATGGGTCTCTTGTGTCTGCACACTATGGAGATGTACTCGACTGTCTTTTCAAGGCTGCTTGCATAAAAAATAGCTTTGGGGATAGAGGTAGCATTCTCTTCCAGTCCCTGGGGAAGCTGGGGCTTGAGGAACCAGCACAAGAAAATGCTGACATTCCGGCTACTGCTGTGCTGTTGGTAATAAGTCCTTGTCTCAGACCCAGGGGTCTCGTGTCTCCTCCCAGCATCTCTGTACTGCGGTGGACTAACTTGTTAGCTTGCATGCAGAGTAAAATCTCAGACCCTTCATAGTTCTTGACCAGACTCCCCTCACTTCTGGCTTCCAAATATTGAAAAACCTTTTATATAACCTGAACCTTGGCTGCAAGGGAGCCTGAATTAGGTGGGTTTAACTTTCGATACTCTGCAGTACAGAAAAGCACCATGTGGACCACACTTCCCTCTAGGGGCTTGTCATCTAGTTGGGATTTATAGTCACAGCTCCCACTTAACTGGGCTGCCCCGCCAGCTGGGAACTGTGATAGGTGGGTTACCTAAGTTGCTATGAATCCTCACAACAGCTCTCTAAGATAGCTTATATTTCACCCTTTTCCTTTATGGAAATACTTGCACAGGGATTCAGAGATGTACAGGGCCATACAGCTCTTTGCCTGAGTCAGATTCAGATGTGGGTCTGCCTGACTCCACTTCCCCAGCTAGCATCTTGGTGAAAGTTCTATTCCAGAAACATCCGGAGAAGAGCTCTCACTACCCTGGGGCAGGAAAAGGGAGGGGAGGCTCTTCGAGGAAGAGTAGGACTTAAGTTAAAAGGGTGCAAATGGGTGGATGAGATGGGGAAGAGAGAGAAGCTGGGAAGGGTGGCATGATAGGATGCACAAAAGTATGTGTTGGGGAGATACTGAATCTCGTGGGCATAGAGGTATAGTGTAAAGGTCTGGTGGAAAGGCTGGTGAATTTCAGAATAAGACTGGATCCTACAGATAGTGGTGGGAGTAGGAAATTGCCACTACCTATCTCCCATTACCTTCTTTTTGCCACCATCTTGTCTGTCTTGTCTTTCGATCCAGATGATTCCTGGGAATGAGAGTTCATCATTTCTCTAAACCAGGCAATTCCGGGAGGGGAAAATGGCTGCCAGTTCAGCCAGCACCACAGCCTGTCTGTGAAGGCCAGGGAGGCAGCCTCTTCCCCAAATTCTCCAGTGCAGGACCGGCAGAAGGAAGGCGTTAGCATAAAATGGAGAGAGAGCATGGAATATAGCTCACATTAGCAGACAATATTGCTTTGATTGCAGACAACACACATGAATTGAATTGATAAAGGAATCTTCCCATCAAAGCCAGAAATGAGTGGAAATTAACTTTAACAAAGTAAGCAACCGTGCTCAAGAGACAGATAGAAGAAACCTACCGCATACTTTGTACATGTCAGAGACGTAGAGGAACAAAGTGTTCAGGCCCATCAGCGAGCGCAAGAGTGATTAATAAACACTTACACGGACATTCATCTGACAGGCGACTGACAAAGCCCCACAATGATGGGGAGAAGGGGCATTTCTTCTTGATAGATGTATCTGAAATGCTCATTTACTCCTTTTTGATGGATTTAAATGTCCAGGTATTCTCTCTCCATAGAAATTGATTCTGAAATGGTGCTGGGTTAAAAATAAGGGCTAGAAATTTAACTACATCGGTGTGGCAGAAAATGTATTCGTCCTCGTCATCAATGCATAGATTGAAATGTGCTCTAGTTTAATGGAGGTTTGCGGGGGTGGGGTGGGGGGGAGGGCTACTTCTCCTTGTTCTTTTTTAAAGTCTCAAGTGAGAGACAGGTATGAAATCACTTTGCCTGAAATTCTGTGAACAGCGTTAGAGAAGAAATACTACCTTTTTCTCGCCGGTCTGAAACAGTTCAAAAATCATCTATTGGAAACCAGTTCTCAAAGAATAGGCTTAAATTTGGACTTAACTAAGATTTGCATTGGGTCTAAATTTTCCAATGGATGAGGCATGAATGTGACCACAGAGGACTGATTAACATGGTCCCCAGAAGGCAGAGAAGCTCGTGTATTCAGGCCCCCGTCCACTTTTCTCTTCCCAGAATACAAGGCAGGGCTGGGTCTGTCAGATTGCATTATTCACCATTGGTCCCCACGTCCCTTTCTCTTGCCTGTGACACCCAACCCCAAGCAGCCTCCTGGCATTTCACTTGGAATTCTCCTTTGCCTGCTCAGGCAAACCTTACGGAAGTGTGTGTCTGAGAAAAGGAGTCCCGTTTGTGTAGAAATTATGTAGCTTCTCCCTATACCAATGGTGTGATGACTCAAAAGGTACTCTCAGGTACAAGTCTCCCTGGAAGACAGTATGTGTCTCCATGAGTCTCTCCAGACTCCCTAGGGCAAGAGAAGTCTGGCTTTGGGGGCTCTGTATAGGGCAACTGTAGTTGATTTCTTCATTCCCATTCCCAATGACTCAGACACCATAAGTGGTTTCATGAATCTTAAAGTAAAATAGAGGAAGCATCCTTAGAGTTCCTAAGACTCTTTTTTTGGGGGAATAATTACCTGGACACCAAAGCACAATTCATGGTCCACTGGCCATGGCCAACCCCACGCTGTCCCTAGAGGGGTTAAACAGACTATAGTGAGCAAGACTGTCTTCCTTTGGGCTTTCATCCCTGAAAGACTCAAAAGAATTTGATAAATTAAAGAATGTCATCCAGTGCTCTAGAGGGTGGCACTCTGTTAGAAATTCTTCTAGCTGCAAATGACAGAAAATTTGACTTACAGTTCTTTCAACACACAGCACATGATTTTTTCCCCCCAAAACACCAAAAAAAACCCAACAAAACCTACAAACAAAAAACCCAGCTATGCTTCTCTTATCTTTCCTTTCTGGCATCCCTGGTCTGTTGTCTTTTGTATTTGTCTTTTTGTTTGTCCTTGCAAATTTCCCATGTTCCAGGCAGGGAGTAGTAGAAGAAGATGGACACAGGGTGGGCCACTGCCTTTTCATCAGGAACCACAGCTTCCTGGGAGCAACAAGCCTATCAATTTCTGCTACATGCCACCCTTACTGGAAGGGAACCAGGGGAAAAGGGAGTGGGGTGAAGATTAGGTCAGCCAACCAATGGAACTAATGGTGTCTACAAGTACCAATAGCCATGACCACACAAAAGAGAACGAGGGGGCCCCTCTGGCATGGAAACTGTGATCAGATATGTCTTGATCAGCTTGGGCTGCTGTAACAAACACCACAGGCTGGGGGGCTTAAACAACACAAATTTATTTTCTCATAGTTCTGGAGGCTGGCAGCCCAGGATCAGGGTGCCAGCATGGTTGGGTTCTTAGTAAGTGTTCCCTTCCTGGACATCTTAGGTTCTCACATGGTGTGTCTCTCCCTTGAACAGAGAACAAAGTGCTCTCCAGTCTTTTCTTATAAGGGCACTAATCTGACCATGAGGATTCCACCCTCTTGACTTAATTACCTCTCAAAGCCCCACCTTCTATTACCATCACCTTAGAGGTTAGGATTCCAACATATGAATTTGGGAGGTGGTGACAAAAACATCCAGTCCAGAGAGGGACCATAGGAATTGCAGGGTAGGTTTTTGTTGTTGTTGTTGTTGTTTTTAAGGATTTATTTTTTTGTTTTGGGGGGTCAGGGAAGTGGGAAAGGGAGAGAGAGAATCTCAAGCAGACTCCCTCCTGAGCAGGGAGCCGGACACAGGACTCCATCTCACAAACCTGAGAGCGTGACCTGAGCTGAAACCAAGAGTCAGGCGCTTAACTGAGTAAGCCACCCAGGTGTCCCATGTACGTAGGATTTTAAGTGAGGTCGACTCAAGATTTGCAACCTCAGAGTCCTGGCACTACACAGCCTGCCAGGCTTACATTTTCTTTCCATGTTTGATTGTAATAGCTTATCTGCTCGCCCCATCCCAGGAACTATGGGAAGTCCAGTACCTCCCAAAGTCTCTGGGGATCCCTGCATCCTGCTTCCACTGAAGCCCTCCCCTTCTCCCTGCAGAATGACCTTTCATGCTGACTCCATCCTTCCTCTGTTATTCTCCGATGGCACCGATAACACAGGGGTCTTGCATGTTCTATTTTCAACTCATCAAAAACCAGGGGTGTGGGAATATCTTTCATTAATTTCAGTTGGCTGGTGTCTACTTTAATCAACTTCTTGCCTAAAGAATTAAACAAAATTAAAATTTTGTCCTAAATACAAAATTCTTTCTCAGAATGGTGAGTCTGCATTTTAGAAGAATGTTTTCAGAGGATTATTTACCTTTTTTTTCATTTTTAATATGATTTTCAGAACAGTATTCTTTTCCACCTTGCGATAAATTTTTTTTTCTTTTCTTTTTTCTTTCCTCTTCTTTTCTTTTCTTTTTCAAAGAAGGGGGGTTTGCAGAGGGAGAGAAAGAATCTTAAGTCAGCTCGACACCCAGCACGAAGTCCCACAGGAGGCTTGATCTCATGACCCTGAGAATATGACCTTGAGCCGAAATCAAGAGTTGGACACTTAGGGGTGCCTGGGTGGCTAAGTGGGTTAAGCCTCTACCTTTGGCTAAGGTCATGATCCCAGAGTCCTGGGATCAAGCCCTGCATCCTCTCTGCTTAGCAGGGAGCCTGCTTCCTCCTTTCTCTCTCTGCCTTGCCTCTCTGCCTACTTGTGATCTCTCCCTCTCTGTCAAATAAATAAATAAAATCTTAAAAAAAAATTAAAAAAAAAAAAGAGTTGGACACTTAGCCACCGACCAAGCCCAGGTGCCCCCGATTTTCCTTTTTTTTTTTTTTCCAAGGTTTTTTGGGCTGCTTTTAAATTTTTTAAAATTTTTAAATTAACATATAATGTTAATTTATTAACAGGGGGGCTGTTGTTTTTTTATTGTGAACTAAATACATAACTGAGCACTAGTCTCACCTATTTTAATGGACTTTATGGTCATTCATTTCCTAAGACCCAACAGTCATATTTTTTTAAAAGAGAGTGGGGGTTGGGGAAGCTGAAGCTGTTTTTTGTGTTTTTTTTTGTTTGTTTGTTTGTTTTGTTTTGTTTTTTAGTTTTTGCTACCCATCACAAATATGAAAATGAACCTTTTCTATTTTCTTTGGTAATAGCTAAGGGCAAAGACCACAAATTAACCTCTCTCTATTAGGTACAATCAATGAAGATCGAGTTTTTTCCCCCTAGTCTAGACTCCTATTTGAGAATGAATGTTAGAATGAGGCACATTTCCTGCAAAGGCCTAAGGACAAAGGTACCTGCTGATCATCATCCATGAGACTCCAGGAAGTGCCAGTCCTGGAGCTCAGGTTTGGGGCTTTCTCACGGCAGGAGGCAGTGATGGATGGAGTTCTAGTTTGAAGGTCTGAGCTGCTGTGAATGAGCCACTCCTGCTGTGCCCGCTGGGGGACTGAGTTTTCTCAA
Source organism: Mustela nivalis (assembly GCF_964662115.1). Lineage (NCBI taxonomy): Eukaryota > Metazoa > Chordata > Mammalia > Carnivora > Mustelidae > Mustela > Mustela nivalis. The sequence continues at coordinate 13,327,945 of NC_139034.1, read as the reverse complement.
CAGTCATGTTGGCTCTCAAACCCTGTGCTGTTTCTATGATAGGCCGAACTGGGAGCTGCTTTTGACACTGCGTTGGGGGAGCACGGACCCCACATCTGAGTACGCTGAATTGGGGGAGAGCCAGGCAGTCACAGGACATTCAGAATCAGGCCATTAGGGATTTAGTCGAGCTCTGGAATGAAGAGGGGACATAAAGCTGCTTCCTTTGGGAGCTTCCCTCAAGACAGCTGGGAGCTCATCTAGGGGAGTTGAAAGTACAACCCGGAATGTTGCGTCCATGTCCTGCAGGACAGCCCCTGCTTCAGCTGAGCCCTTCCAAAGAGGTAACTTGAAGTTGAAAGCATAAGACTGCCCTTGGAAGAGGACTCACATCTAGGCTAAATCACCTATACCCACATCATCCAAGACTATAGTCATTTGGAGAGGGGCCAAGGGGGAGATGCCCTTCAGCCCCAGGAGCCATAACGAGGCAGGGGCCTCTTCCAAAGGATGTAGGTGCAGGTGCTTGAGAACCATTGGAAGGAGGGGGAACTCTGGAGTTTGGGGAACCAGGATGGCAGCTGGGGCTGGAGGCTGAGATCCAAACGCCTTTGTATTGGTCATTCATTCACCCACTTAAGAGCCAGTCACTGGCACTCTGCTAGAAGCTGAGGTCACATAGACATGTTTCAGACACCGTCTGGGCTGCCATGGACACTTTACCCATGTAAGAAAGAAGGGTGGGATATCTCCACCCAGAACTGCAGGGGCCAGGGGAGGAATGGGGCGTTTGTCAGGGTGGGCAATTCTTGAGATGAGATTTGAGCAACGGGAAGGTGTTGTTCGGGTAGACTGTCGGGAAAGGTGTCTCGGGCAGAGAAATCACGTAAGCGAAGGCCCGGAGCAGAAACAGCCTAGCCTCTGGGGGAGATGAAGGCAGTTCTATAGGACTGGAGAATGGGGCTGAGGCTGGGGGAAAGGCGAGGCCAGAGAGATAAATGGGGTTTAGAAGAGTTCTGCTCAATTAAAATAGTATGTGGGCCACACATGTGATTTTAATTTTCATAGTAGCCGTATTTAGAAAAATAAAGAAAAAATAAGTGAAATCATTTTAATAATATACATTTGACAATCTAAAATATTATCATTTCAACATATGATCAGTATAAAATTATCAGTGAGATGTTTTATATTATTTTTCAAGACATCAGAATCTGCTGGGTATTTTGCACTTATCTGCATTGGAAGTGTTTTGTAGCCACGCGGGGGTGGTACCGGGCAGTGGGTGTATGTATGTATGAAGGGACTATTGGGCGGGCTGGGGAGTCGATGTTGTCCTGGGAACAAAGAGGGTTACTTTGGGGTTCTAAGAAAAATCTCGGGCTAGATTGGGAAGAAGAACCAATTGGGGCAGAATGGCGTTAGACCAGGCGAAAGGAAATGCCCAGAAATAGAATACTGTGCAGAAGTATGTGTATGTGAGTGTGTGAGAAAGAAAGAAGGAGAGAGAGAGAGTGGAAAAGATGCACATGCACATATTTCTTGGGAAATGCACCTCATAGCAGAATCAGCAAAATGTCTCATAACAAATGTGGCTGATTTAACCACGGTGTTTTTTGGTGTTCCATGCAGACAACCTTCTAGTGTTGTGGTGGCAGGGTCCCCCCTGTCCAGGCAGAGGCTCTCTGGGATCTAGCCCCTGGGGCTGCTGGGGTGGTGCTCTGAGATGGGAGCCAGTGTGGGCAGGCAGGAGGTTGGCATGTACCCCCGCCTCTCCTGAGGGCACGGGAAGATCCCAGAACCTCGGGACAGGTGGAACTGTGTCTTCCCAGCCACTTAAGCTTTGCTCTGGGCACCTTCTCTGAGCCTTGGCTTCCTTATCTCCACCATGGACATCATAGCTCACCTGACGGGGTTATTTAGAGAAACACAAGGGACAATATAGGAAAATGGCCTGGAGCAGAGCCACCGATGGCTGCCACCCAGGGAGCACTTGGGGCTGTCTAGGTCTCATTCTGTCACAGGCTCCGATGCTGTGTCCAGCAATCTTGCTGCCCCTTCTCCTTTTAGTTAGTGAATAGTACTTGGAGGTACTAAATGGACCAGGGGCAGCCATCGTGCACTTACTTGCAGGAACTTCAGAAGTGGGAGTACCCTCCCCTCCCCTCTCCCTCACTCCTCTCTCCTCCCCTCCCCTCCCCTCCCCATTCCTTCCCTTCCCTTCCCCTTCTTTTCCTTCCCTTCCTTTCCCAGGAGTCTGACTCTCTGCCCTATCTCCCTATTTCCAGAATCCAGATTCTGTTGCTTCTCAGCATATGCTGGCCTCAGTCTTCTCTGCAGGTGAGCATAATTATAGCCACCTCCTCTAGGGCTATTATGACACAAAATCAGGCCTGTGAAAGCTCTTCATTGAGCTGACACAGACCTGACATTTCTTTTTTTTTTTTTTTTTAATTTTTTATAAACATATATTTTTATCCCCAGGGGTACAGGTCTGTGAATCACCAGGTTTACACACTTCACAGCACTCACCAAAGCACATACCCTCCCCAATGTCCATAATCCCACCCCCTTCTCCCAAACCCCCTCCCCCCAGCAACCCTCAGTTTGTTTTGTGAGATTAAGAGTCACTTATGGTTTGTCTCCCTCCCAATCCCATCTTGTTTCATTTATTCTTCTCCTACCCACTTAAGCCCCCATGTTGCATCACCACTTCCTCATATCAGGGAGATCATATGATAGTTGTCTTTCTCTGCTTGACTTATTTCGCTAAGCATGATACGCTCTAGTTCCATCCATGTTGTCGCAAATGGCAAGATTTCATTTCTTTTGATCAGACCTGACATTTCACCAGAGAAAATTACTCCAGGACTGTCCTGTCCTGCAGGGACATCCAGGGGATGATGTCTTGTCTCGGGAGGTCTGAGAGTGCTGCAGGGTGGGGGAGATTCAGAAGAGGGTAGAGAGGCTGCAGATCTCAGGGAGAGAGCAAGGCGTTGGAATGGTAAGTGCACTTGCGTGTTCGTGGGTGTTGGTATGCTTTGGATGATCAGAAAGCTGCTTTGGCGCATGCGTGGCCATCTTCCTCTGTTATCTCCTTGGGTTGGGCGGAGCCAGTGATCATTACAGTGCTTGTCGGAAGCATTGTTCTAATCAGGTCTTGGTGCCACAGGGGTGCCCCAGACACTCAAGGTAAATACGGGCCCAAGGAAGCCCTGTCTGAATACAAAATTCTGTCCAGAGAAGTCTTGGAGATGGTCTATTTACATATGTGCCTGTGAGTGTAGGCAGGAAGCAAGTTGTAAATCTGCATCAGCTGGGGCCGTAACATGGAGCCCTGGACTGAGCGGGGTCCTCGTTGCATCCCCAGCGGGCACGTGCATCTGTGGTCTGTTCTCAGGGTTGGCGCACGACCCAGGCTGACCTACTGATACGTAGACACTGTCCCGAGAGCCCGTCTGGCTGAGCAGCAGTTCTCTGTGTGGGGAAGCCTGGGGCTTGCTGTCCTTTGGGTCAAGGTCAGGTGCAGATTTCAGTACTATGAACAAGGTGACCTTGAGCAAGTCATTGACTTTCCTTAAGCCCAAGTGTTCTCAACTGCAAAGCAAAGCTAAAAATACTTACTTGTTTTTCTACACAGGAAAGGTATAAATCACAAATGAAAGGATTTGTTAAGTGCTTAGTACACAAAATCTCTAGGCCAGTGTGTGGTACTATTATTATTATCTCTCCCGTGAGGGACTGTTCAAAATGCACTGCAGGACCCCCGAGGAGGAAGTCTGCGTTGATTGTGAGAGTGCACATGAGGGCTGTGCCCTGGTAGGGACTCCCCATGGTGCACCAGGGCCCAGAACACCACTTCTGCGTCACACTGGCACACCTGGCCCTAGTTGATGACCCATGCATCAATCTCAAGCCTCTTGAGACCCCAGGCAAATCCAGGTCACTAAGGCCAAGGAGCCTGGACAACTTGGACTTCCTCCGGCTGCCAGTGGTCTCCAGAGGGCTCCAAGCTGGTGAGTGCAGGTGGTTCGAGATCAAAATGGGAAAGATCACCGATTCCCACGAGGTGAACATCACCCAGGGCAAGCCTACCAATGACCAGGGGCTGGTTGTCTGTCTTGCAGGACTTATATTTTCCTTCAGATTTAATCACACTTGGGAGTTCTGATGCACCTTCCCAAGCTCACAATAGGCTAATGCATGAGGCTAGAATAACTGCTTACGGATTTTCAGTGAAAAACCTTATGGTCCACCTGACCAGGTCAACACATGGTTTCCTATTATTAGATGGGCTATGCAAAAAGCAGAATTGTATTCTGACTGTATTGGTACTGTATTATTACCAAATGGTTATTTAGTGAGCTTAGAGTTGGAGCAAAGGGAATTGTTTAGATGAATTCAATAATAATGTTAGGACAGATACACTCTTTTCCCTAGAAGATAACCCAGCCAAGGGAATAAGGCAGGGTCAGGTTCTTTCTTGGTCAAACTGCCCTATTTCCAGAGATCAGATTGACACTGCCAACACAGGTCTTGGGAGCATACCTATTCCTAACCTTCCATTATTGGCCCATCTATCTTCTCATTGGCATTTTGTTTTTTTAGCTCTGGATCACATCCAGTCAGAGTGGGATCCCACAGGCCCAGCATCCATTGATTTTTGCAATCAACGGTTGTGTTTGCACAGTTTACCGCCACAGAGGTAAACTTTATTCCTTATTTCTAAATGCTTTGGAAAGAAAGGCAGGTGGAGACTAGGCTAGGCATTTGTGGGTGGAGTGTAATGATTCCAGGAGGTCTGTCTGACTTGGAGTGAGATGCCCACCACCTGGGCATGTGGGCGGGAGGCAGCTGAGGGACACTGGGCTCGGGCCTTAGCTCCTGACCAGAGCTGAGTGGTGGTGGGACTGGTGGTCAGATAGGTAGATGAGTCAGGTCTGCAGGACAGCAGAGCCAGATGACTCACCCAGGAAAGCAAGGCAGAAACCTGGTCCTGAAGCCTGAGCAGGCCAGGCAGGTGGTGAAAGGAGAAAGCAGCAACAGGGTCTTGGCTCTCCTGTTAGCCCCCAGGGCTCACCAGTTACAGAGAGAGCCACAAAGCTAACACCAGGCGCCCTGTGCTATTGGGGACTGGGTCGGGTTGTTCAGGGACTGTGAGGGGTGGACTCTGCCTGCGGGTGGGTCTGTGGCCTACAAGGCCCTGATATACTCAGCTACATGGTACCAAGGCTAGTAGAAAAGGTTTAGAGAGAGGGCGATGTTGGCAAATGTAGGGAAAACCAATGTGAATCTCGTGGGCCAAGTAAATATTCTCTGATGTGTTTTGGACAGCTATTTGCCAGGTCAAAGTGAGTTGGAGTCCTCCTGGGGATCTTCTCCTCCCTGCCCTAGGCTCCCTTCAGCAGCTTGCTTTAGGGACAGCCTGTGGCATCTTTCTCAGACTGTGAACCACCACTTGCCACTGTTATCCACAGCACCGTGTCTAAGATTCTGTGCCAGGGCAAGTGGTGACAAGCATTGGCTTTAGAGAGAGATGTGGCTTGAATCCCAGCTCTGCCACCTGCTGGCTATGGAACATTGTGCAAATCAGTTAACCTCTATACCTCCTCAAGTCCTTCTGGGTAAAATAGGAGTATTCATTTTTACCTTATAAGGGCCAGTTCCTGGCCTGAGTCATCTCTCAACCAATCTTTGTTGACTGATAAGTTGAGGTGATGCTTTTAAGGTTCTTAGACAGTGAGTGACAGAGAGTGAATGTTCCATGCTAGGAAATAGTATTAACATTGTCACATGTAGGACTGCAGAACTCAGGGCCCAGCCACATGGGTCATGGGTGACCCAAGCCCCCAGACACAACGATTGAGAGGACAGTGCACATCTCCCAGTCCCGGGCCATGTGGCCATGGTGTCAGACCTCAGTCTGCACAAACAGAAGGGAATTTAATGTTGTGATGGTTTGTTTCAAGTGCTTCTGTGCAGTAAACCACAGCCACCTGGGACAGTGCCTTCTTTCACACCACCCCTTGGATGAACATGAGCATCCATGGAAGGGCGTGTGCCTTGACTCATTTTTCCCATGCAGCATCTGAATTTGCTCCTGCACAGAAGAGGCCAGAAAGCATTCTTTTTCCTTGTGGCTAACAGGATAGAAGCATATGTTCTTCTCTTAATGCAGCACAGACAGCCTTAGGAGCATCTGTGACCAGCCATTTCATGTCCTGATGAGGCTTCATCTCTTCTAGGCATGGACATGCATGGACTCCACACAGAACAGTTCCCAAGATAAAATAAATGACTGCTGCTTGCCTCTTAAAATATTTTATTTACTTATTTGACAGAGAGAGACACAGTGAGAGAGAGAACACAAGCAGGGGGGAGTAGGAGGGGGCAAGCAGGCTTCCCCCTGAGCAGGCAGCCCGATGCAGGGCTTGATCCCAGGACCCTGGGCAGACACTTAATGACTGAGCCATCCAGGTGCCCCTAAAAATAAGTTTATTTATTTAAATAATGTTTAGACCCAATGTGGGGCTCAAACTCACAACCCCGAGATCAAGAGACGCAAAGTCTACTGACAGCGTCAGCCAGGTGCTCCAAGCTTTCAGTATTCCTACTGATCTTGTGTCTACTCAGTCTATCAATGATCAACACAAACATAATTTTAGATTTTTCTATTTCTCCTTGCATTCTATTTTTTTTTTTCCTCCATGTAGTTTCAAGGTCTACTATCAGGTTCATACATTTTTAGGTTTGTTATATCCTAACAATGAATCAATTCCTATATCATTACATGGTTACTCTATCCTAGTAATATTCTTTGTTATGAAGTATACTTTGATATTAACATAACTACTTCAGCTTTCTTTTGATGGGTATTAGCAAGGTATATCTTTTCTCATTATTTTACTTTTGATCTAGTTGGATTTTTATATCTACAGTGGGCTTTCTGTATATAAAAATTGACAATTAGATAAAAATCTCTGCCTTTCATTTGGGGTGTTAGGCCATTTACATGTAACGTGCATTGAAATGTATTACATTTAATGTGTATTAATATGATTTTGCTATTATTTGTTTTCTGTTTTTCCCACCTGTTCTTTGTTGTCTTTTTCCATTTTTCTACTTCATACATATATAATATTTTCAAAGATTTAATTTATTTTTTTGGCAAAGACACAGTGAGAGATGGAACACCAACAGGGGGAGTGGGAGAAGGAGAACTGGATTCCTGCAGAGCAGGGAGCCCAGTGTAGGGATTGATCCCAGGACCCTGGGTTCATGACCTGAGCTGAAGGCAGATGCTTAAAGACTGAGCCACCCAGGTGCCCCCTTACTTAACTTTTTGAATTATGGAATACAGTTATAATAATTGTCTTAATATTCTTTTTGGCTAATATTAATGTTTGTGTCAATTCTGGGTGGGTTTTAATTGATTTTCCTTCTCACTGTTGATCATATTTTTCTGCTTTGCTGCATGCCTGGTAATCTCTGACCAGATGTCAGACATTGTAAATTTTTCCTTGTTGTATGCTGGATATGTTTGTATTACTGTAAGTATTCTCAAGCATTGTTTTGGAATGTAGTTAAGTTACTGGTAAACAGTTTGGTCCTTTTGAATCTTGCTTTTAAGATCCGTTAGGCAAGGCCATAGCCATGCCAAGTCAAAGGCCACCATTTTCTCCTACTGAGCAAGACCCTTCAGAATAGTTCACCCAACACCCTGAGAATTGTGGGGTCTTCCAGCTCTGCTGGTGGGAGCAAGTACTACTCCCAGCCTTGTGTAGGTACTGAAAACTATAGTGCAATGAGATTGGTGCTGCTCTCTCTCTTCCTTTTGGATAGTTCTTTCCCCAGCTTCATGTAGTTTCCTTACAATATGTATATGTTGATCAATATTCTGAATAGTCAAGGGAATCCTCTGCAGATTTCTGGGTCTTTTTTCTATGCAATTTTCTTCTCTGTGAACTCCTGCAACTTTGGTTTCCCCAGACTTTTAGGTCTGTCTGCTCAACTCAGGAGTCCATAGGGCTCCACTTGGCTTCCTTTCCCTGGGCTATGGCCTCAATACCCTCTCATGGTAGTAATTTGGGGCAGTCATAGAGTTCACCTCATTGTTTTGTTTTGTTTTGTTTTGTTTTTTCTGTCTTTTGATGGTTACTGTCCTTTATTGCCCAATATCTGGTATCTTGAAAATCACTGTTTGAAACATTTTATCTTTTAATTTGGGGTAGTGGAAGCAGAAGAGTGGTTTTAGTTGAGAGGGTAGATCTGGTTCTATTCTTCCATCTTGGCTGGAAGCAGAAGTCCCAAGTCTATATTTTGATAAAATAAGTCCAACAAATAGAGATGCACAATAATGCAAGTGTTTTTTTTTTTCTTATAGCCATTGTAATAGTCCTTTACCAATTACAAGTTTATTCAGATTTTATACTTCTCATAAAGTCAAAACTGAGTTTATTTCTGTGCTATCTATTGAAAAAGGATTAACTAGAATATAGTAATTCACACAAGAATTTATAATATAAGTTATATCAGTCTTGGTTCATTTACTTTTTTTCATTCACTTTTTTAATGAATATTGAAATACTAGGTAACTATGGTGTGTCAGATGCTGTGTAAGTCAAAGGAGATAACAAAACTGGCATGCTCATGGAAGTCACTGCTTTGAGGAAGACAGTCCTGAGAGAAAAATATGTATGATACAGTGAGATTGGTGCTGTGGTGGGCAGGTGAAGAGTGGTTTTGAAGCACATAGAAGGGGGTACAACACTCGACTGCGTGTGTGTGTGTGTGTGTGTGTGTGTGTGCATGTGTGCCCATGCATGTGTCTGTTGGGGGTGGGTGGAAAGGAGCTGGTCCTAAAGGCTACCTAGAGCAAGGGATGCTTGAACTGAGACCAGATCTAATAGTTTATAACCAGAATGATGATGCCCCAACCAGAGTTAGGGGTATGTGTGAAAATCAGGTGATGAGAAAGAATCCATAGATTTTCTGGAGACTGCAGCACATCAGTTTGGCTGGAACATAGGGGCCCAAAGGGCTGGGGAGCTTGTGGGGAGATGTGAGACACTCCACATCATTTACAAAGGAATAACCTTCATGGTGCTTCCTCAGAGAGCAAAAATGGGCTGTGAGAGCTATTGGGCTCATCTGTTTTATAACCTCAGTGTGTCAAATCAGGGAACTTTTTAAAAAAATAAAACAGGGGCACCTGGGTGGCTCAGTGGGGTAAGCCTCTGCCTTCGGCTCAGCCCTGCATCGGGCTCTCTGCTCGGCAGGGCGACCGCTCCCCTCCCTCGCACGCCCTGCCTGCCTCTCTGCCTACTTGTGATCTCTCTCTCTGTCAAATAAATAAATAAAATCTTAAAAAAAAAAAAAACTACAACAGAAACCACTCAGAGTATGTCCTCTCCCTCTTACTGCCCCAAAGGAGAAGAACCATTACAAAGGCAGAAGGCAGTGCCAAAAACAACACCTAGAGCCAGTTTCATGCTCAGAAGAGAACACTGCACTTCCACCTTATGGTTTTGGGTTTTTGACATGATTAGAGAACCTTCTCTAGTAGCAAATTATAGAAACGATCTCTAATAGTATAGTCTTAAACCAGGGACTATTTTAACTGAGTCGTAACTAGTTTCTTTCTGGTCTAGCAGTATCCAGTTGTCTTCTTAGCAAACCCTTGATCATGCTTCAGTGTCCATCCTAATACTAGAAGAAAACCTACCGGTGAATAATTCTGTGATCTTGCTGATGGGGAAAGTCTGTGGAACAAAAAGGTAAAAATATTCAATGACAGGAGTGGCAGCCGATTTCACAAATATTCAATACTTCTATATATGAAAAGTGCTTAAACTAAAATGAAAAGGTAGAAAACCTGATAACTTTTGGGAAGAAATCTTAGTGTTTTCTTTTCTTTTTTTTAAAAGATTTTATTTATTATTTTTTTGAGAGAAAGAGAGAGCCTGCAAGCTAGAGGAGGGGCAGAGGAAGAGGAAATCCCAAGCAGATCCTGCACTGAGCAAAGAGTTTGAAGGACTTGATCCCATGACCTTGAGATCATGACCAGGAGATCACCACCCATGCTGAAACCAAGAGAAGAACACTTAACCGACTAAGCCACTCACGTGCCCCAATCTTGGTGTTTTCTATTATAATTTAAAATGTGTTACTCAGCAGTTGAACTTGTATTAAATTACTCTTCAGAAATACACAAACCAGTGCACCCAGATACACGTATGAGGATATTAGCAATAGGGCTGTTTGTGGTAGTGGTAGTTGTGGTGGTAGAGAGAACTGAAAACAACCTAAAAATTCCTCTGGAGAGAACTAGCTGAATAAGGTATGCTCCACTTAGACAATAGGATACCACACTGTTTAATTTAAAAAGGTAAATTTATATGCACAGACATAGGTGTCAAAGATATAGACAGATATAGATACATATACAGCTATAGATATATAAACTTACACATAAATAGACTATACCCAAGATACACACATAGACATACTCATATTTAGTAAGATACATGGCAAAAAAAAAAGGTCTGCTGGAATAATGTCAACCATTCTATTAGTTTCCTTTTATTGCTATAACAAATTACTACAAACATAGTGGCTTATAACGACACAGATTTACTCTCTTTTAGTTCTGGAGGTCAGAAGTCTGACTTCAGTCTCCCTGGGGCTGAATCAAGGTGTTGGCAAGGCTGGTTACCTCTGGAGGTTCTAGGGAAGAACACATTTCCTTACCTAACATTTACATTTTCTCCCAAATTCTCCCCCAAATCTATAGCTTCAATTCAATCCAATCCCAATCAAAATTGAAGCAGGAATTTTTAGCAGAATGTGACAAGATTATTCTAAAATTTATACTGACATGGAAACAACCATGGACACCCAAAACAATGTTGGAAAACAAAAATAAAATCAGAAGACTAACACTTTGTGATTTCAAGACTTACAAGGGTATGGAATCAACACGTCAACAGATAAAGAGATCAGTGACACAGAATGTAGAGTCAGCATTAGATCCACGCAAATATGGACAATTGATTTTTGTCAAAAGTGCAGTGTCAAATTTGTGGAGAAAGGACAGTCTTTTCAATAAGTGTTGCTGGATCAATTAGATAGCCATATGCAAAATATGAACTTCCAACATACTTCTGTTGTATGTAAAATTGACTCAAGATGGATCACAGATATAAAAGCAAAACCTAAAATCTTTAAACTTCTTGGATAAATGAAGAAAATATTTATCCCTTGGATTAGGCAAATATTTCTTAGATATGACACTGAAGACATGATTCATAAAAGAAATCATTGAAAATTTGGGCTTTCCCGAAATGAAAAATGTCTGGTTTTTGGAAGATACTGTTAAGAGAGTGAGAAGACAAACCACTGACTGAGAGAAAATATTTTTAAAGTATATATGAAAATAGAAAATCTGTATCCAGACTATATAAAGAACCCTCAAAGTTCAATAATAAGAAAGCCATGCAATTTTTTAAAGGAACAATTTGAAGAGACACATCACCCAATAAGACATCAGGTCAAATAAACCCATGAAAAGAAGCTCAATTTTATTTAGTCAGGAGGGAAACACAAGTTAAAACCACAATTAGGTACCACTATGCACTTATTAAGAGGGTTAAAATTTAAAAAATACAGAATGTCAGGTTTGGAAGGGCCTTTGGGATCCTGGAACTGTATGTGGCAGATCCTTGTGATATATTTTCTCATGGACCCTCATAGCAAAAAGAAGGGGCTATTAATATTTGCAGATGCCAAAATCTAAGCACAGAGCAAATATCAATGGTGTTTCCAAACTAGTTACCATCATGTCTTCACATTTCTGCTCTTCTACTTTGAGAACCTCATGCCCATAAAAACTAAAGACTGTTCTACAAGTGTCCCCACCTTGACATTTTAAATGATTTTACTTGTTTCAGCCTTGTTCCCACACGCCCTAGATCTTTAAATTTTTATTTTCCATCTTGCAGATCTTCTGTATTTCCCCACTATTTATTTGAACAAAGATAATCACTGCTCTTATAAAGGCCTGATGAGATTTAGAAGGTGACACCTTTGTTTACACATCTGAGTGACTTGTATCACAGTTTTGAGTTATCATTCAGATGCTCTGGAAAAGAAGATTGATCCAACAACAGATTCCAGTTCAGCCAAAAATCCCTCTAAAAATACAACAAAGAAAAAAGTAAAAGTACAAGGATCTGTTGATGTATAGAGATCTAAGGATGGGGAGTGTAGAAGGGGGAGGTGAAGCGATCGCATTTTAAGAACTAGAAAGCACAAGAATGAATGGTAAGTGATTTCGCAAGTGGAAGACATTTAAATCTGTTGCAGTTAATTGGGGGAGCCAAGAAACAGCCCACACTACATTGCTGAGTCCCCAAATCTCAGGAACCAGTGGCACCTGCAAATGGGGATGAGGAGGGAACCAAATCAATAAGGATTTGCTGAAAGCTGTTTGCAGAGCACTTGAGGGGTCTGTCACTTGATGAGCCAGAGGACTTCCCTGCCCCAGTCTTGGTGGAGACAGGAGGCTTATTATCTGACACATGTGTTGACTGGAGGCCATGGGTCAGCCCATAGTCGTGAGACGAGATGCCAGAGTACTTGTAGCCAAGATGTGACCCGCTAGTAGACAATTTGAAAAGTCTTTTCTAGAGACTCCAACATACACACACACACATAAAGTTATTGATATTAGTGGCCCCACAAATAGAACAGCCCAATGTAGAAGACTTAGACTGTACAACCCTCAACCTTATGTTGAAAGGTTCTAATTGCTTTTCATCCTCTACTCATAAATATAAGCAAATTTCAATGTACAACTCTGGATAGATCTTTCATGTTATAATTTTTTTTTTTAAAGCTTCTTAGATGGGTGGTTTCGTGTTTTTCTTCAGTTAGGAAATTTTTAGCCATCCTTTCTTCAAAAGCATTTCCCCATTTCCTTCTGGAATTCTATTAATTAATTAATTAATTATTTGAGAGAGAGAACGAGCAGGGGGAAGGGCAAAGGGAGAGGGCAAGAGAAATCCAAGTAGACTCATGACCTGAGCCAAAATTAAGAGTTGGATGCTTAACTGATTGAGCCACCCAGACGCCCCTCCTTCTGGAATTCTATGCAAGTGTTGTGATGCTTGATGGTTTCCCACAGGTCTCTGAGACGCTGATCATTTTTTTTTAATTCTTTCTGTTTTCCAGATTGGATAATTTCTGTCATCTTATCTTTAAGTTTACTGATTCCTTCTTCTGCCCCTCATATTTTCTGTTGAGGCTTTCATCTTCCAGTTTCAGTTATTTCAGTTCTCAAGTCCAGATTTTCCACTTGTTTGTTTGTTTCTTTTTTTGAGTCTGACTCTTATGTTGGTATTCTATCTTTGATGAATCATTGTAATTATACTTTATTCAGTTCTTTAAATATGATTTTCTTTGTTTGAATGTATTTATAGTAACTACTTTGAGGTCTTTGTGAAGTTCAACATCTGAACCCCCTCAGAGAAAGTGTCTATGGACTGCTTTCCTCCCACCGACCCAAATCTTGTAACTGGCTTACCAGATTCCTTACTCTGCCATTCTGCCTTGTCATAACAATGCACACACTAAGTTTTATAGCCAACGTATTTAAAACATTGTATTGGGAGGGTAGAAGAAAAGAGGTTGAAATCTATATTCTCAAGGGGGAGTTCAGATGGTAATACCTAAGACTGAAAAATTAAAAAGGAGCCACATGAATATGTTTTTTTAGTGATACAAATATACATATAATTCAGCCAAAAGAATTTAAAATTGTTACAGGGAAGAGGAAGTGGAGCAGGGGGGCATAGGGTATGTCTTCAGCCTCGAAGAAATATATTGATTCAATGAATGGTGTCTCTATCAACTTTGATAAAAATTTTAAAAGGTTTTAAAGCTAATATGAAAAAAATTAAACACAATTGAGCCTTTAAGGTCAGTCATACCTGAGTTTGAATTTGGCTCCACAGCTTGTTAGCTGTGTGACTTTTATCAAAAACTTAGTATTATTCAGCCTCAATTTCATCTTTTATCACATGTAGATGAGAGTTGCTTCAAAGAGTTATGATAATAGCACATACTGTGATACCAGGTATCAAGTAGTACAAAGGAGGGAACAGCCTCTGTTTTCCTGACTGCAGGTTGGGCTATATGTCCATCACCCCTCTCACTGCCATCCCAGAGCCTTGGAGAATGGATTTTTGTTATCTAACAATAATTATTGAAGGCCAAGTGTGTGAGGCACTCAATGACCAGCCTGACTCCATCTGCTTCTGTCCCTCTCTAGAATGTAATCTCCCGAAGGTCAGGGACTAGTCTGTCTTCTTCCGGAGTGCCTGACAATTTGTAGGTAACCAATAAAAGTTGTTGAATGAATCAATGAATCAGGCAGTCTAAAGGGGATTCTATTCTCCAAATAACATTTTTTTAAAAAAGTTTTATTTATTTATTTGACAGAGAGAGACACAGCAAGAGAAGGAACACAAGCAGGGGAGTGGGAGAGGGAGAAGCAGGCTTCCCACTGAGGAGGGATCCTGATGTGGGGCTTGATCCCAGGACCTGGATCCCAGGACTCTGATCCTAGGACCCTGGGACCATGACCTGAGAGCCAAAGGCAGCCGGCTTAATGACTGAGCCACCCAGGAGCCCCATCTAAATAACAATGTTTTTGTCACCACAGCACATGTTGCTCTCACCTGAATCTGTGCCACATATGAACAAATAACTTAAGGACAAGACAGCTTCTAGGGAACATTCCAGAAGTCTGTCCAAGTACAGGATGCTAGCTTTGGCTTTTTTTTTTTTTTCTTTGTTACTTAATAGAATTGTATTACTTCTCAAAGGTTTCAGTTTCTATCCCTGAGACAGTTTTTTTTGTTTTGTTTTGTTTTGTTTTTTGTTTTAATTTTCATGACCCTCATCCTAGTATTTTATTTTGTGTTGGGTTAGAGTCCAGCACTGAACTCAAGGAACTAACAAATAGCTTGTGTTCAATTTAGGGAAAACTCAATATACTAAAATATAGGTTCATAAAAAACATAAAAATAGGGGGAGAGTTATGAGCCCCTTAAAAAGGTCCTGAACTTGCAAAAGGAATCATCTCTGAATTCTGGTAAAGAGTCATCCCACTGGTATATTTAACCTATCATTCAACTTGTAAAATCTTGACCTGATCATGTGAGGCTATCTAAAGTGAGGTTCATGGAAAGTAGGATGTACTCACATAAATATTTTATGGGAGTATTATTGTTAGTGAACCAGTTGTGGTCACATCACCCTGATTTCTGCAGCTCTTATTATATACCACTGGAAACTGCTGTTGTAACTTTGAACAGTGTCCTTTAGGTTAAAGAAAGAGAGAAAGGAATACAAGAAGAATGGTTTGGGCTCAAGTTGGCTTTTTCCAGGCCGGAGTTTATTGTTTGTTTGCATGAAAATTCCTTCTTGTTGGCCAAGAGTTCTCAAAGGCAACTGCCAGGCTGCTGGCACCATCAAAGGATTTTTTCCCCCCGGAAGAAAGCCAAAGCATGTGGAATTCCTAAAGGGACCCCTCTCTGGTTGGGTGCCAGGGAGTGAGCCGATGAGAATCTGGCTTAGGTGACCAATCATCACCTGCCCCAGCATCTTCAAGGGGCAGGAAGCACTTCTGACCTGCTACTGGTTCAGATCTGCTGGCAAAGATCCATCTACTTGTCCTATTGTCTATAATTTGATGGTCAGAACCCCCGGTCCTGGGTAATCATGGAACAGGGCAAAATCTATTGGCCTGGGGTGGGTGGGTGAGGAAGGGGTGCAAAGTTCTGGTCTTCTTCCAATCTCCACCCAAGAGGGATCAGGTGTAGACCAATCTGATAGCCTTAAAGCTAACTTGCTCCAGTCATCTGCTGGGTCACGGTCTGCCACATCAGCCAAGCTGCCTCCTCCAACCTCAGGACTTGGAGAGAATTACTAGGTTCTCTGCTCTTCTGTTCCTCTTTGACACTAGAGATAATAATGCCATCCTTTTCTGAGGTTTTGTGGCCAGCGATCTGGGCAGCAGAGTGGCAGACTGCTGGTGAGGTCACCTCTGAGCAAGGCTATCTTTGACTTCCATGGGCCCTGGGAACTTTTGCTTTTGTGGGCAAAAAAATTTGGTATAAAGGTGAATATATTAACATATATTAACACATAGTAAAATATTTTTTTTTTCAACCTAGAAGTTCATTTATTTTTCCTGATGTTAAAAACAATGAAAACATTTTTATGAGTTCCTAAAACTACTGTGGGTCCCAGATACTGTACCTGCTGTGCTTAATGGAGAAGTTGGCCCTGCCTAGGAAGGGACTCTAAGACACCATATCCCTTTTAGTATATACACTACAGGTAGCAGCTAAGACCTGGGACTTGGGAGTTAGATGTAGATTTGCAATATGGCTCTGTGCTATACTGGCTGTAGGGGCTTGGCTAAGATGTTTGACCTTACCAAGTCTCACTTCTGCCATCTTAAAATGGAAGAAATGATACTTTCTCTGTAGTTTTGATGTAAGGATTAAGCACTTAACATAGTGCTTATCAACTGGGAAATGCTCTGTAAATGGATGAAAGCAACAATAAAACACTCCAAATGAGCATTGCTCTTCAAAGTGTAACTCATCAGGGGCTCCTTCTATTCCCTAAAGAAGTGGAAGTGGAACTGAACCCACAGTTCAGAGGGCTATGGGACCATAGCAGAATATACAAGGAGTGGGAGGGCAGAGAGCAGGAAGACTATTAGAAAAGTCAAGAGTTCATCTCATTCCCCATCTTGCTAAATGCCACCAAAGAAGTGGCCTCAGGTAGCCCCACTAGTTATTTGGGGGACTTTCTGTCTGATTCAGGCAAGGATGGAGCAAGGCAGGATGGACCTAGAACTCCCTGTCTAGTTCTAGATTTGCCAGGGACTCAACAGGTTGCTCTGCGCAAATCAGGGCTCAGCATAGCATTAGGCATATGACTGTGAGAATAATACTGCAGGCCTATTGGATTAACTAATCCAACGAAGTGATTATTATAAATAAGACCTAACATTTTATAGGACAGGTTCCAAGTTGATCCCATGGTAAAACAAAACAAAACAAAGCAAACAAAATCTCTTCTTCCCTAGCTTGAAATTCATGTAAATAAAGATTCAGCTGGGTGCCTACGATCCTTTAAAATGCAAATAACTATAGGAGGTTTAGGGGCTATCAATTATCAATTCACCTTGAAGGGAATTAATTTAGTGAGCCTGATTTTTCTTCAGCACTTAACTGAGAAATTTGCATTGATACTGAACAGGAGTTTAGCTGGGATGAGGAGAAAGAGGGAGAGCATATTTTGTTCCCTTAGCTACTTAGTGGAAGGAAGACTGGAGGTTTTCTGGATCAGGATCTTCCTGAGACCAGGAAACACCAGGTAGTACTGGGAACTGGAGAGGATGTCGGGGTAAATAGTAGGACACAGGGAGAAAGAAATATAGAGAAAGAGAGATGGGGAAACTTCTAACTTATAATTTAAGCAAAATGGTGGAATCAGGGTCCTTACATGGTTTTATGAAAGAGTAAATTGTCATTTCCTTGGATGTAATGTACATTGCAGCTTGGATATTCTTTTCATATGCCGTAGCAAATGTCAGGAAGCAACCTTTTCTCATCTCTCCATCAAATTATATTTTAATAAGTTAGTTTGAAAATACTATACTTCTTAATTGCGTGGTAGAATTTCCATGAGACAGTGTTAAAGGTAGAAAGACACAGATGGCTTGGAATGTTTTTATGTGGCCTTAAAACATTTTCTTTCCAGATAAAAGCATAGTTACATATATGATTTGGACCCTTTTAAGTTTAGTTTGCTGTGCTTGGCAGCTGAGTCAGCCTCATACAGAGTGGGAAGGTGTGGACTTTGATGTTAGGGAGATATGGGTTTGAGTCTCAGATCTGCTACTATTAGTGAGTGCCTTTGAGTGTAGTTTTTTTTCAATACTAGGTTTTTGGGTTTTTTTGAACTTGTAACAGAGAAAGGGCAACAAAAATACCCATGTCATAGGACTGTTATGGAGGTGTCTTGAGATAAATCCTACAGTGCACATTTGAAGTCACTCAAAAAATAATAGCTTCCCACTCTTGCTCAAATGTAGTTGGGTAAAAGCTTTGTTGTACTCATCAAGGCCTGAAAGGGATAAAGAACTTTAAAGAAGTTTTGGAAAACCTTTTTACCAGGCACAAAGGAAACATAAATTCAAGAAGCTCCAAGTTTGGGGCACCTAGGTGGCTCAGTCAATTAAGTGTCTAACTCTTGATTTCGGCTCAGGTCATGATCTCAGGGTCCTGGGATTGAGCCCTGGGCTAGGCTCCCCACTCAGTGGGGAGTCTGCTTGAGAGTCTCTCTCTCCCTTTCCCTCCACTCCCCACCCTTGCCCTGCTGGTGGGTGCTCTCTCTCTCTCTCAAATAAAAATAAATAAATCTTTAAAAAAAAGAAGCTCCAAGTTTGCTCAGAACTCATATGTGTATAGTATCATTTGAGTTAAAACTCTTGAGAAAAATTCTTCCTTTATCCTCTTATCGCAGCACTTCTTAAACTTTAAGGTGTATAGGAGTCACTTGGGAAATACAGATTGAGATTTCGTCGGACTGGGGTTCTAGAAAAGATTCTACTTTTCTAGCAAGCTTCTCGATGATCAGACCAGCTGTTTCTAGACCCAGTGCCTATATCCTCTACTTTTTGGTTCCACAAGACCATTGTACAGTGTTGAGGAGAGTGCCTGGCATGTGGTCAATCTGTCGTTATTAGATAAATGGGAAAACATATCCTCGATATAGTATTGCTTCGTATCATCCAAAATGGGACAACCACCAATTCTCACCGTCGAGGATATGACGAGTGATAGCTCTCACAGATCCATGATGGGGAGACAGGTCTCCTCAGAGTCGGCCGTGGTCATCTTCCACAGGCTTCCTGGTGAGAGGCGATCAGGTATGTGGGAGTAACAGAGCTGTGGCCTGGCCAGCTGGGTTTCTGGCATGGCCTGGCTTGCCGAGAAGAGCAGAGAAGCTGATCTATAGTTCTGAAGTCTTGGACCAGGCTACGTGTCCCTACTGGGGGCACAGCAATCCTCGGCGGAAGTGGAGAAGACATCAAGGGGCCTTTATTCCTTCTTCTAGTGAACTACCGTCTGCTCTCTGCCTGGGTGGACGTCAAGTTAGGCAGCACAGCCTGGGGCAGACAGCATCAAAGAGATATGCCCATGAGTTTGCTAAATGTGCAGCTCCCGCTATCCATGGTCTTACCTCTCTGAGGTGACACAGTTGCCCCACATTTCCACATTTGAACCAGAAAGGGGAAGTGTGTTATGGAGAAGACAGGAAAGTGCATCAGAAAGATGATGGACTCTGGGGACAGCCTCAGCTTTGTGGCTTTGAATCCTTGCGTGGCTGTAGGCAGCACAGTGGCTATCTGAGCTTCAGTCTTCTGATCTGTGAAATGGGGCAGCCCACACATAGCCAGCAGGGTCGTTGTGAGAAATAAAGCAGAGGATGTGTTGTCAGATGGCACCTGAATAAAATGGTACCTTTAAACTACTTTTTAAAATTTATTTATTTTTTAAAAAGGATTTTATTTGTTTATTTGACAGACAGAGATCACAAGTAGGCAGAGAGAGAGAGACCAGGCTCCCCGCTGAGCAGAGAGCCCGATGTGGCGCCCGATCCCAGGACCCCGGGACCATGACCCGAGCCGAAGGCAGAGGCTCAACCCACTGAGCCACCCAGGTGCCCCCAAACTATTTTTTAAAAGATATATTTATCTGAGAGAGAGAGAGAGTCTTAAGCAGACTCTCAATTGAGCACAGAGCCCTATGAGGGGCTCGATCCCACGACCCTGACACCGTGACCTGAGCTGAAACTAAATCAGACGCTTGACCGACTGAGCCACCCAGGAGCTCCTGAAATGGCCCCTTTAATGTTATGGGTTCTGGCTAGTTTCTGGAAGGCAGCATGCACTCAGTCAGGCAAGCCCACTTGGGTTTTCCAGCCCATTTATAATCTGCAATTGCCCGTCAGACACTGCCTTGACTCTCCCACCTAACCGTCCTCCACTGTGGCCTCAGGAAGGTGGCCTGGGCCGGGCCACCCCTTTCCTTCTATTGAACCTGCTGCTCTCTTTGCTCCTGGACAGTTACAAGCCTTACAGGATGCGTGAACATCTGTAGCTTAGCAAGCTGAGCCAATTTGACAGCACTTCTCCATGGTCCTTACCGATGGTCCCTCAACCCTTGCTCTGCCCACACCCTCCTGTTGGCCCCCAAGAAGAGGAAACAAAATGTTTTCCTTTACAATCTGAGCCAACCTACCAAGTGACCAACGTGCTGAGTTATTCAACTAGCCCTACAAGAGAACAGTGTAGGAAAAGATTTTAATGGAAATTGTTGAATATGCTAACACTTAGCTTATAGCTTATGAGCACAAGATTAAGACAGTTTTGTAGACTGTAAATCATTGTGGCAAGTCCAATAGTGTTTACTGGTGTAGAAGATGTTTTCTGGATCGCTGGTAGTCTCAGGCACATGCTGAAGGGCACCAACCCATTTACCCCGTAGAAATCCATGCACACCCAGGGCACTGGTTAAATGCTAACCAGAATCTGGAAAAAAAAAAAGCTTCAGACTTTACCTTCATATAAAAAAAAGTCACGCATCACCCAGGTTATCCATTATGTTCGATTTCAAAGCCCTCTCCCTGGCTACAATCCCAACAGGGTCAGAGATGTAGGGTTTTGACAGTTATTTTTCAGCAGTGGGGACAACCAGAGAATCACAAATAAAAATGACTTCTTCCAGCTCTCTTGAATTTCATCTCCTCTGCCTTCATTCTCAGTTTCCAAAGATAAATGTCCCTTATCTCCAGGGAAGCAGGCTAGATCTTCTGCAGACATTCAAATGCAAACGGGAGGACCCCACAGGACATGTAGGCTACTTTCATGATATGTTTTCATATATGCTTAACAGACTCAGGTAGTGGAAGGACCCAGACCTTCAAATGCTTTGAAAAAGAAGGAGATGTGATCAGGAAACCGGGCACCTGGCCAGCGGTCTCTGCGAAGCCAGTGCGCAGAGAAGGGAGCTTTGCACGGACCTTGTGAGCAGTGGCAGGCTCAGGCTCCAAGGTACCTCCAGATCTGGGAATCTTCCAGACCTCTAGCCTTCTCACACACCCTCACTGCCCAGCAGCCACAGAACTTGACTTTAGGAATTCCTCCCACGCTCACCCCCACCTCCAAATGCCCCTGAGCATTTGGAGGCTGGGGGAGGAGGACGGAGGGATACACACTTGTGAAATAAACATTTTTGGGAAACCTCCAAATTGTTTCAAAATCAGCAGGACACATGAGCCAGCCACAATAGGTTCACTTTCATGTGGATGCTGGAGCAGGCAAGACTTCCAAGTAAAAACTCTGAATGTGAATTTAGCTAGTTTTGGATAAAGACGCCTTTCAGCGTCAATAAACACCGTGAATGCAGCCGTGGTGCAGTTACAACTTAATGAGATGAGGGGAAGTGCACCGGGTCAGGCCTCATCTCCCAGCTTCTGTCATGCTAATCAGCTGGGCAGCCGGCAGCTGAAAAACTGCTGGAATTTTTATTTGCATTTCATTTACTTGGAAGGAAATTGACCCAGATGGTCCACAAAGGCCCTAGAAGGCTGGCAAGCAGTGTGGGGCTGCACACTTCTCAGAGGGCCTGCACTTGTCTGCCCATCCTTCTTTGAGTCTAGGGCATAAAAGATTAAAACAGCGTAAGGGAATTGATTTCATGATTTTTTGATAATTTCCCCAAGATTTCAGAAAGGACCTCAAAAACTAATTTAATCAGCCAGGAGCTCAATAGTAATTAAGAGGAAGAAAAGCCAAGATAATGAAAGAGGTGGTGAGGATTTTTGCTGTTGCTGGTGGGAACCTTTCTTAATTAGGGAAAGTCTAAAATCTAAATGATGTTAAATGGAGACAAGCCTAGGCGCAGGGAGCCAGTGGCCGGCGCCATGGTCTGCCCATGATGGATGAACCACGCAGTTCATCTTCTGCAAAGAGAGCAAACAATCGGCCCTAGAGGGGTTCCGCTTGGCATTTCAGTGGGTATTTGCCTGAATCGTGAAGGTTGGGACCTCTGGCGGGGTCCAGGGTTTGTCCCCACCCAGTCCCTTCAGAAGGGGCCTCATTCCGTCCGGTGAGACTCCCACCTCATCACGGCTCTGCGATAATGTGGGGTTTGGGAGGCTGTTGGGTCGGGCTGTCTGTGTCCAAATGCGGGCTTTGTTCGCAGCTAGCCGTGTGACCTTGAGGGAGTTAGCCTTTCATTCTGAACCTCGGTGATCTCGGCTATAAGATGGAGGTAACAGTGGCCTCTCTGTAGGGTCCCTATGCACTGAAACGAGGTCAGGCACTGAAAGTGCTTAGCCCGGGGCCAGGAACAGAAGTACAGATCTTACGATGGTTCCATGGACATTCTCTTTGGGTCTTGCCTCCTGGATCAACGCAAAATGGGTTGATATAAAAAGACGGTGCCCTCTCTGTCTGATTTTGGTGCCTGTAGATAGCTGGTACATAGCCGACAGCCAGCAAGTGTTGGTTGGACAAATGCATGAAACATCCAGTGTCAAGGACTAAGTCCATGCTCTGGATGGCACAATAGAGAAGGGGGAAGGAACCAAGAATTAGTTCCATGGAGCTACGCCCTCAGAACCCACATACAAGTTCTCGCCCCTCCTTGACCCAGTCTGTCTCAGAACTCCCCACAAATCACAGGAATTCTCTCCCGACACCGGCTAGTCCTTCTCTCAGCTCAGGCTTACCCATGTTCTGATTTGATTTTCTGACCTGACAGCAAGTAGAGAAAGGATACATGAAGAAATGAGTCGTGTCTTTGAGGATGTTGAGCACATGGACTGAAGTAGAGCATCTGTCGAGGGCCAGTGCTGACGCTTGCTTCCCTGACTGTATTCTGGATGTTGTCAGTCCAGGGTGCTCATTCCTAGACAGTTACAGCGATGTGCTTAGGAGCTTTCAAGTTCCGGTCTCCCGAAGAAGTTAAAGCCTGGTTTGCTTGTCAGCTTTATCCCAGAGTTTTTTTTTTGCTTCTAGCTTCTCATCTGCTTCTACTGAAAAGGGCAAGAAAGAGTACCAGGCGTCAGCTCTCATGGAACGCGTCCTGACTTCTGTCTAAATCTTTATGTTTCGTGTAAATATAAGGGTCTCTTTATAGTGGCAGTGAGAAACATTTATTCTACATGAGTGCCAATAAATGGCTCTCCTGGCTAGAAAGAATGTCTGTAGATTGGCTTTCAGTAGCAAACATTATCTCATTGTCTTTCAAACATAAACCAACTTAAATGATCTTATGCAAATCATGGGAGTTTGTTGCAAAGATCTGGGAATGGGCCAGTCATCCCCAGGCTTGGATGCATCTTGCCCTTGGGGATGTGCTGGCAGTTGGAGCTTGAACTTGAGGCCTCTCTCTGCCACTCACCTCTGCTTTTCTCCATTCTTCTCTTGCTCTCTGCACGCTGGCTTTTTCTGTTGTTTTGATGTACAGGGTGAAAAATCGCCTCCAGTGGCTGCCAAGTTGATATGTTACAGGTCTGGGCACCCAGAAAGAACTGGAATCTCTTGATTCTAATTCCAAATTCAAGGGAAGGGAGTCTTGCATGGCTTATTTGGGGAAAGCACTCACCTCATCCTCTAAGGAATGGGTGAGGTCAAAGTGGCTGCCAGAATTAATGAGTTAATGTTTGCAAGTCACCCTTTAATTAGCACACAAGGAGCGTTATAGCTAATTGAAAATAAAAGTTCAGTTGATTTTATTAATTTTTCAGGATTTTATTTATTTATTTATTTGAGAGAGAGAGCAGAAGCAGCGGGGGTGGGTGGGGTGGGAGGGAGGGGAAGGAGGAAAGGGTAGAGGGTGAGGGAAAAGCAGACTCTCCACTGAGCAGGGAGCCCGGAAGCCACAGGAGCTTAGTTTCAGGACGGTAAGATCATGACTGGAGCGGAAGGCAGATGCTTAACTAACTGAGCCATGCAGGCACCCTGGAGATACATTCTTTTCCTTGGTGGCCTTCGAGACAAGAAACAGGAGGGTGGTGAGAGGACTTAGTCACTGTCCCCAAAGGACTGAAGGGTTCCAGCTGGGTTGGACATCAAGGCTGGTCAGTGAAGGCATCCTTGTGAGATGAGGACTCATTCAGATATCAGTCCAGGAGTAAGAAGGGACCGTTGGTAGCCCTTTACAATCTCCTCTGTATCTGCCTTCTCCCAGGGAAGTTTGAGGTACATTTGTGGAGCTCCCCGGCAGTTTGCCTTGGATTGGCCCCACACTTACCTAGTGATCTGCCTAGATGGCATCTTAAGTGGGGTCAAGAGACTTTCCAGCCAGGCTGCAGGGAATGTGGCTGGAGTACCACCTGGAAGTAGGAATGAAAGTTACAATGGCTTCTAGAACCACTGACAGAACCCATTTCTCAGTCCTAGGTGCGCCAGACACCAAGTGTAGCATGCATGAACAAGTGCGGTATGGGTTTTTCAAGTGGTGAATTTGTGGTAAGACCCCAAAAAAGATGTTAGAGGTTTTAAAAGGGACTCCATAGAACTTTGTAAGCATCTTCACATATCATGTTTCTAAAGAAAGTGGGATTTTTCTTCAAATAAGAGAGGGTCAGGAGGCCTGGTGGCTCAGTCGGTTAAGCATCTGCCTTCAGCTCCGGTCATGATCCCAGGGTCCTGGGATTGAGCCCGCATTGGGCTCTTTGGTCAGTGGGAAGCCTGCTTCTGCAGGCCCTGCAGCTCTGGCAGAGGCCTTTGGAACGAGAGAGCAAAAGGCCAACAACTCAGCAGAGGTCCCCAGCTCTGATGGAAGCTACAATGGATCAAGATGTAAGGTCTTTTTCCAGAAGTACAAGAGAGGAGGATTTGAGCTGTGGCTAAAACATACCTCTGCATTGGTGAACTTTACAAAGTTCCAAGTCATCTGTGCTTTCAAAGTTGCCAGTGACCAGCAACTCAAAAAGGTCTTGGCCAATGCGGAGAGCTGCAGAGACTTTCATGGCATAGTTATGAAAGTGCATCTGAACATGAGTATGCATGTTGGGGTTAAGAAGCTGCTAAGGTCAGTGGAGAAAGATGTGTAAGGCAGTGAGTCTGGCAAAATAGATCCAGATGTGGCAAGTAACAGCAGTGTCTTTTACAGTGAAAAGCTCTTGGGGGGGCAGGGTTGGACCACATGAGAAAGCCAGGAGACCTCTCAGACTCTTTCTGTTAATAAAGCTAGTTCTAGGGGAGGAGGACACAAAGGGGGAGGGGCAAAAAGGAGTTGGATTTCTTGTAGAAAGCTTGTAGAAAATCTTGTAGAAAAATGCAAGGCTTAGCCATTAGATCCCCACCTCTGGCTTTGGTGGCAGAGGCTACTGCACCGATGCAACATCTGCTGACCTTGAGATTGGGAGGGGCCAGGTCCTAACTGCCAAACAGTGTGTCTCTCAGCCAGTGCTGCAGGCAGGGACCAGCAGAGCCTGCCTGTCTGGTATTTTGCTCTGTCCCAGAAGATGGGCTGAGTCTCCAAGGGAGCACAAATTCCCCAAAACCAAGAGTTTGCATAAGGCAAGATGGGGAATGACCTTGGGTTTCAGGATGAGCCACCCTTTTCCTTGTTTCTACAATTGACTCCACTTAGATGGGCAGTTTGACTGTCGTCACTGGGAGCAGTCAGGGCCCCAGACCAATGGGGTGATTGGTGTAGAAGGATGACGTGCTTTGTGGTTGTAAAAGATGAGAACCAGGTCACTAAAGTACAGTCAGGTTTTTCTGTTGTCACCACTGGTTCTTCTAGTAAATTCATGACCTTGAAAGGCCAGCTGCCCAGAGCACAGAGGTCTCACATGTTTCTGCTGTCAGCAGTGTATGCGCAGTTATAGTAGAATTCCTTGAGAAGACTGTATGAGTGATAGATGAAGTATATCCTGATCTACCAGAAAGGGGGGAGATGGTGGCCCTTACAAGGACTGACCCTAGCTTCTTCCAAGTTCTGTCCCTTTATTGCTGATAGGAGGCTGGCTAGAGCTAGGTAGTTCACTGGGACCCCCAGTTGATTGGCCTAGAGACAGAGAAGCAAAAAACCTTCAGCCTATTCCTCTTTTCCAGTACTTTATTCTAGGCAAACTCCACTGCCTGAGCCCTAATTTTATTTACAGGAGTCTCAGTGACTTGAGAAGCAAAAGAGAGTTTTAGGAGAATTCAATCACTATGGCAACAGTGTTTTCTTTGCATGAGTGGGATGTCCTATTTGTTGATGGCATCATCCTTGAGTCTCTTTGTCCCCCACGCTTTTCTAGTTATAGTAGAGAGAAAAACCAGCAAGATCCAAATGTGCAGAGATTCCCACACCTAGCTGGAGGAAGACTAAATAGGGTATAGTGTTATCAGAGCCGTTTGTCCTGGATTACTTACAAGGGTTTTGTGTTTCAGTGTGTTAAATCCACTAAGTGTTGCCTGGTCACAATATTTGATATGGATAAAGGAGAAAAAAAATCGAGTTTTGTCTGCTTGCTTTATCAGCTAGGAAGGATACCCCAGTTATACCAGGAGGTGGGTGTATTTTGGTGTCATGGAGATGGTATTCAGAGACCAGATTGCACTATGGGTTCTTGGGTACCTTTGCCCCAAGATACTAGATAAGCAGCAGATGTGGTTAAATTGGGGACTGCCTGTGGATCGAATGTTTATGTCCTCCTCCAAATTCATACGTTGAAGCCTTACATCCCCCCCCGCCACAAGTGGGTTGGTATTAGGAGGTGAGGTCTTTGGGACATAATTAGAGTAGGTGGGGTCATAAGGGTGGAGACCTCATGAGTGGGAGTCACTAGAGAGCTTGCTTCCTCTCTGTTCACTGCCATGTGAGGATATAATGAGACATTGGTGGTCTGCAATTGGGAAGAGAACTTTCACCAGATTCCTACCTTGCCAGCACCCTCGTCTTAGACTTCAATCCTCTAGAACAAGGAATAATAAATTTCTATTGTTTATAAGCCACCTGCTCTCTGAGCATTTTTTTTTTTTTATAGCAGCTTGAATGGACTAAGACAGGCCTCTCGAAGGGGTTTTCAGTGGGGGTTATTGGTCTTCTTAATTTATACTGATCAGCTGAAGGCTTAGGCATACCAGTACCCATGGCACCCATCCTAAATATATCTCTTAACTCTTTGGTCCAGGCCTTCATTTTCTTATGTATAAAATAAGGTTGCATGACTTTATGGAGGTATTGTTTTGAAGCTTTTACAAAAAAGATAGGGTAAAAAATAAAAAAAAAAAAGCAGAAAGCACTGGTTTCAGAATCAGATCTGACCCTCAATACATATTAGTTTTCTTCATTCAGTTCTTTTTTCTGCCTATCTGCTGTATAGCCATCTTTCTTGCCTTCCTTCCTTCCTCTTTCCTCCCCTCTCTTCCTTCCATAAGTATTGAGCTTCATAATATTAACTCTGCTTCCTTCCTCTTCAGATCACTGCTGATTTTCTGCCCTTTCTCCCTTAACTTATTCTATTTTGTCTTGTAGCCAGAAGCCTTTGAAGTTCTCAACATAAAACATAATGGCTCTAACATTCCAGGACCCATTTAGGACAAATACCGAGCCCATGCCAGCTTGTAGAACCTTGTGTGGATTATCTGTAGGACTTTCTGCTTTTTATTGACTGGTGGCAGACTAGAACAAAGACAGGAGACAATAGGGATTCTGTGCCTGGAACGTCACTACTTATTTATTTATTTATCTATCTATCTATCTATTTATTTACTTATTTAACTTTTCATTTAAAAAGAAGCCACTCCTGCCCAAATGTCTTTATGCTTTAGAAGAAACCCAAGAATCACACTGGATGTGACCATTTTGAAAATAGGGGTGATGTAAATAAGTATTGGGGCTTTTTCAATGCTTCTTCAATGTCTCATTTGATATGGTGATCAGACCTCTTCTTGTTTCTTAACCAGCCCTATCAGATCACCCTTCCTGAGGTGTGTGCCTTTAGAAGGTCCTCTTTTTTTTTTTTTTTTTTAAAGATCTGTTTATTTTAGGGAGAGAAAGAGGATGTGCATGAGCTGGGGGATGGGCAGAAGGAGAGGGAGAGAGGCAAGCCTCAAGCAGACTCCACTTGAGCACAGAGTATGAAATCAAGAGCAGAAATCAAGCGTCAGGGGCACTTGAGTGGCTCAGTGGGTTAAGCCTCTGGCTTCGCCTCAGGTCATGATCTCAGGGTCCTAGGATTGAGCCCTGCATTGGGCTCTTTGCTCAGTGGGGAGCCTCCTTTCCCCCTCTCTCTGCCTGCCTCTCTGCCAACTTGTGATCTGTCTCTCTCTGTCAAATAAATAAACAAAATCTTTAAATTAAAAAAAAAAAAAAGGAAAGAAATCAAGTGTCAGTCACTTAACTAAAGCACCCACGCGCCCCTTAGTGGTTCCTTTTTATGCACAAGGTTCAAGGTACTGCCCTTATATATTCCACTGTGGGTAGTGAACCTTGTCAACAGGAGAGGAGCTCTGCATTCTCACCTGCTGACCACCCTCACTTTGTGGGACTAGTATCATTTCCTCTTAGGTATAGCTTTTAAGCTGACCACACGAGGATGCAAGGTATGTAGGTTTCAGCAAAGGTGCTTGTGATGTTCTTAAAGGCAAGATGACTGGTTAATAATTGCACTGTTAGGCAAATTCACAGCTGCATGACCAACTGTACCCAAAGAGCATTATTTACTGGATCTACTCATTCATAATTATTTGTGGAGAATATTGTATTGTTTAGGATTCTGTGCTTGCAAACTAGAGAAACTTACTATGGCTAGCTTAGCAAAAGAGAAGTTTATTGGATGGCTAGTGAATTAAAGAAATAATTGGAAAGTTAAACCTCAGGTAAGAAAGGAATCAGGAAAGTGCCAAAGGATCTTGCATCAGGAACTAAAGGGCACTATCTTCAGGACTCAGTCCAGGAAATGAATCTGCTTTAACCATTTTCCATTCTGTGTCCCTGCTCAGGATTCAGAATCCCCAGAAAGAAAGTCTCAGTTGCCAAGCTTAGACTAGAAAGCGGGCAGGGACAAGGTGATTAATAGAGAGGACCACAGAGAATGAGGGAGGATAGTTCTCCTAAGAAAATGTGATGCTATTACCAAAACAACAGAGGGTAGAAAGAAGGCTTTCTAGGTAGGTAAAAACAGAGTCTGCATGGAAGGAAGTTTCCACTGACAAGCCATAAGGCTCTGTCCTTGACAATGACCTGTTCAACCCTATTAATCAGGGCCTTGGATGGAGACAGTAATGGTAGACCTAAAAAAAGAGGACATAACCCAAAGCTGAAGGGAGAGCTAATGATACGAATGGCTGTGTTAATAGTGGAAGATATAGGCAAAGTCCTAGAAGAATGTCAAACAACTATTTCATGCTGTCTCAAATGCCCATCAATGGTATCTTTATAGTCCCATCAAGACCAGGAATAGTAAGCAAAGGTATATTATTATTCAACACTGTTTTGAAATTTCTGACCAATACTGTTGGAAAATTGGATACTGCCAACACATTACATTGTACAGCTCCAAGGAATATGATTTGTATCAGTCTATGTAATGGTGCTCTTGGAAATGTGTAATTGTGTCTATGTGTCTGTTCATGGCTGCCCTGGAAACAAAAATACAACTATCGGAAAGGAGAAGGAAAGTTATCATTATATTAGATAGCGTAATTTCCACTTAGAAAATGCAAGAATTGAGAAAAAAAAACTATCAAAATTAATAAAATAATGCACCTAGGTGGCATTATAGGTTATATATAAAAAATGAAGTGGGTGGGGGGAGGGGTGAAATAGATGAAGAGGATTAAAAGCATGCTTTCCATGAGAAGCGCTAAGTAATATATGGAATTGTTGGATCACAATATTGTACACCTGAGGCTTATTTCATTAATTATACTAGACTTAAAAAAATAGACAAGTGAGCTGCTGATAGCTAAGGCACAGCATAGTGACTATAGTCAGCAATACTGTATTATATATTTCAGTGTTGCCAACAGACTAGATCTTGAATGTTCTTCCCACAAAAAAAAAAAAAAAAGAGAGAGATAGATAATTGTGTGGTATTATAGAAGTATTAGCTAATGCTATGGTGGGACTCATATTGCAATATATGAATGTATTAAATTAACAACCTGTTAAATATCTTAATGTTATGGAGTGTTATATGTCCATCATATTTCAGTAAAAAATAATAAAAGGATTAAAATTGTTTTAATGAAGAGTATTTTTGTACCAGAAATGATAAGAGCATACAATGAGAACAAATCCATTTGTGTTAGAAACAACTTCCTCCCCAACATACACGCACGCACACCTGTAGGTATAATCTTAACAAGACACGTGTAGGATTAATCTGGCAAATGATTAACTACAAATCTTTCCCGTGAGATATAAAGGAGAACATGAGCAAATGATTAGAGGCTGTAGACAATATTTGTCTTCGCCCCCCATTCATTTGTTGAAACTTACCCCTCAGTGTGATGGTTTTTGGAAGTGGGGACTTCAGACTAATTAACAAAATTAATCACTTTAAAGTGAACAATTCAGTGACGACTTGGTACATTTTGTGCAACTATCACTCATAATTCCAAAATATTATTCTCACCCCAAAAGGAAGCCCTGTGTCCCTTAAACATTTGCTCCTCATTCCTCTTTCCCTCTAGCCCGCAGAAATCACCAGTCCACTTGCTATCTCTATGGATTTACTTATTTTTTTTTTAAAGATTTTATTTCTTTATTTGCCAGAGAGAGAGAGAGAGAGAGAGCAAGCGCACAGGCAGGCAGAGTGGCAGCAGAGGCAGAGGGAGAGGCAGGCTCCCCGCTGAGCAAGGAGCCCGATATGGGACTCGATCCCAGGACGCTGGGATCATGACCTGAGCCGAAGGCAGCCACTTAACCAACTGAGCCACCCAGGCGTCCCTGGATTTACTTATTCTTGATATTTCATATGAATGGAGTCATACAATAGATAGCCTCTTAAGGCGGAATCACATCCTGTTGTCTGTGTGTGCCACAATTTGTTGATTGATCATCTGTTGGTGGACATCTAGACAGTTTCTCCCTTTGAGCTAGTGTGAATAGTGCTGCTTTGAACTTGTGTGTACATGCATTTGTTTTGAGTACCTGTTTTCTGTCCTTTGAGGTATATACCTAGGAATAGAATTGCTGGATTATATGTTAATTATATACTTTTTGAGAAACCACCAAACTGTCTTCCATAGCAGCTGAACCATTTTTTACATTCTCACCAGCAGTGTACAAGCGTTCTAATTTCTCCACATTCTCCCCAACACTTTTGTTATTTTCCACTGTTGTTGTTTTAATTGTAGGCATCCTGGTGGGTGTGAAGTGGTATACCACTGTGAGTTTGATTTGTAGTTTCCTAATTACTAACGATGTTGAGCATTTTTTCAAATGCTGGTTGGCCATTCATGTATCTTTTTTGAAAAATTGTCTATTCAGAGGCTTTGCTCATATTTCAATCAGGTTGTTTATCTCTTTATTGTTGAATTGTAAGTGTTCTTTATATGTTCTGGATACAAGTCCCCTATCAGATATGTAATTTGTAAGTATTTTCTCCCATTATGTAGATTGTCTTTTCATTTTCTTGATAATGTCCTTTGATGTACAAAGTTTTTTTCATTCGATGAAGTTCAATTCATTTTTTCTTTTGTTGCATGGACTTTTGTGTCATATCTAAGAATCCATTCCCAAATCCAAGGCCATGAAAGTCTTCTAAGAGTGATGGTTGTCTTTGACTACAGGACTCCATGACAGCTTTTCCAAACCTTCCTTAGGCTCCAAGGCAGTCTAGGATGCTTCCATTCTGCCCTTCCCTCCTCTCTCCTTCACTCGGGAGCACATTTGCCTCATGATCTGATAGCCCTTCCAGTCTTCCCTAACTAACTCCTCAGCGTCTCTCACTTCTTTTAATAATTTCTTGCACATTTAATCCTGTTTTGGTACTGGCTTCTCAGAGGATCCAGAGTAAAACAACATTGAAAGATTTGCCCACTGAAATACTTGGAAATATTGGAAAGTGTCAAAATTTACCAAGAGTATTATTCATTTAATTTCTAGGAGTCTGTCTTCAGCAAAACTGGTAATCAGAGATGCCAGCAAAATTTAAGCTAGTGTAGAAGACTGTTCCAAATAATCCTAAATTGTGATTTAGAGTCTGGCATTCCACTGAACATCTAGCAGTGGCTGGTGTCCTAATCTCCCCTGACATATATTTTGTACACATTGATATGGTGGGGAGGGGTAGTAACTCTTGATGGATTGAGTGCTTTGGTGCCTGGGCCAGAGGCTGGTGACAGGGAATATGGAAAAAGACATACTCTCCCTCTCTGCATGAATGATAGATTCCCTGGCATTTCACAGTGAAGGCTGGACTGGACCATTGCCGCCTCCCACAATGGACTTGAGAGCAGGGGTCACCAGCAGCCTGTTGCAGGGGACACCGGCAGTGGTGGTCATGCTGACAACCCTCTCTTAAAGGATTTATGAGTAAGCAGACATCCTTCAGGAAGATGAAAAAGGAAAGAATCGGTCCCAAGAGCGTGTACATCACACCTGGATCCCCTGGAAGACTTTAAGATTTTTTTAAAAGTAATCTTTATACCCAACATGGGGCTCAAATGAACAATCCAGGAATTAAGAGTTGCATGCTCCAGCAACTGAGCCAGCCGGGTGTCCCTCCCAGACTTTAAGAGGGGTGTGTGGTTGAGGACCCATTGATAGGGGCTATGGAGACTCCAGAATGAAGTGATGCTATTAGTTAGGATACTTCTGGCTGCAAATAACAGAAAGCCTGTTCTAGCTGGCTTTGACATCAAGGACACCCCTTACCCCCGAACCTCACCCTGATCCTGACCCTGACTTTTTTCTCTCACTTTCTCCCCTTGTCCCTAACTATCTTGTCCCTAACTATCTGAAAGCTCCCAGCAACTTACCCAGTGCACCCACATAAATATAGTGAGGAATGGATCACAGAACTGGATCCTGCATATGGTATCTCATTGACAAACTATAGGAAAATAAGCAAGTGGCTGCTCCTTGGCCCATCCAGATTAATAATATCTGCCTTTTCTTTTTTAAAAAATATTTTATTTATTCACTTGAGAGAGAGAGAGAGAGAGAAAACACAAGCAGGGAGCGAAGCAGAGAGAGAGGCAGACTCCCCACAGAGCTGGGAGCGTGATATGGGGCTTGATCCCAGGACCTGGAGATCATGACCCGAGCTGAAGACAGATGCTTAACCATCTGAGATACCCAGATGCCCCTAATATCTGACTTTTCTTAAAATGATTTGAGATTTTGTGAGTATCCAGAAATATTGTTGATAAGCTAACTAATACTATGGATACTACTGTTACACCAAATCTCTAAGTATAAAATGCAGAATTGTAAGAATTGTAGGACAAGTCAAGAAAGGGAATAGGGCAGAGATATTTGGAAAACAATCTGCCTTTGGCCAACAGGCAAGGAATATGCTAAGAATCATTATTGTCTGATCCTTATTAAAATTATTACACAGCTATACCCATATACTCATCGGTAGTTGGGAGGAGTGGATTGCCCCATGAGGTATGATTACAATCTTCAGTACTTTGTGTTGGGAAAAGACACATACAAGTAAAGGATTCCTTGAGGGTGAAGATCTTCATGGGTCTTCATGGTACAACTGAGGGGAAATAGTTGCCTGGTCCCTTTTAGGTTTGGGGGAGGAGATGCATTTGAAGGACCTCTATTCTTTCGCGCAGAGAAGTCCAGGAGTGACACAGCTCCCAGTGTGGTACTTACGGTCTTCATCTTGGCTTCTCTGCCATTCTTATGGCTCTGCCTCTCTCTCTGGGCTATCTCCTCGCTGGCTTGAGACTAAACGCCAGGAGATGGGCCTCCCTTTTCTGGGTGTTGTCATGCCTCAGATAAAAAAAAAAAGAAGAAAGACACTTTTTTCCCTAAGAGTAAAAAAACTCACTCCAGAAGCCCCAGCTGATGTTCCCCTATATTTTGTTGGCCAGAACCATATCTCAAGGTGCAGTCCTACCCATTGGCTTGCTGAGGGTGGAATTTACTTCCACTTCATTATGTAGGAAAGGGGAGAATTATTGAATAAAAGCAGAGATCTTTTAGGTAAAGTGAAAAATGGATTTAGCATAGGCTATCAATAGAGTTTGATAAATGGCCATTTTTAATGCTACTTCATTTGGGGGTTGGAAATATGGGTTCCATTCATGACAGTCAGACACCCAAACTAACCTAGATGTATGCTGGGATGATCACAAGCTTCTTTAAAATGGTCTGTTTGCAGGGTGCCTGGGTGGCTCAATGGGTTAAAGCTTCTGCCTTCAGCTCAGGTCATGATCCTAGGGTCCTGGGATCGAGCCCCGCATTGGGCTATCTGCTCAGCAGGGAGCCTGCTTCCTCCTCTCTCTCTCTGCCTGCCTCTCTGCCTACTTGTGATCTCTGTCTGTCAAATAAATAAATAAAACCTTAAAAAAAATGGTCTGTTTATCCTCCACAAAGTAACCAGACTCACCCTTGCAAAATGTAAATGAGCTCTCATCTCTCCATTGCTCAAAACCTTCTGCTAGCTCTCCATCCATTAGGAATGATATCAATATTAAACATAGTGCTGATGATAATTGCTAACATATTTTGCCCACTGGGCCTGCACCCTCTGGCTCCAGCCTCCTATCTGAGCCACACTGTCCTCCCTCACTGGTCTTTTTGCTGTTCCCTGAAAATATCAATCTCATTCCCACCTCGAGATGCGTGCAATGTCTGTTCTTGCTGCTGGGAATGCTACTCCTCGCCAAGTTACTTTGCATTGCTTGATCCTTCATGTTGTTCTGGACCATGTCCAGTTGTCCCTCCCTCAGAGGAGGCTTTCCTGACTACTTTTTCTCAAGCAGCCCTTCTCCATCACTCCTCAAATCCTGAACCCTACTTCACTTCTTTAAGTTTTTTTTTTTTTTTTTTTTTTTTTTACTTCCTAAGTATTTTATTATTTTTGGTGAAATTATAAGTGGGATTGTTTTCTCTTTAAGTATTTTTAATTGAAAAACACATCACATATACAGAAGTGGATGAATGTATGTCTTCAGTGAAAACAATGGTAAGTGGGTGCCCCTGTGCACTTCGCGGAGATTAAGGAGTAGAAAATTGCCCGGTACCTCTCATGTTCTTTCTCAGTCACATGCTACTCTTTCCTTCCCAGAGTTATCCCTATCCTGATTTTCACACTAACCCTGCCCTTGCTTTTCTGATGTTTTAATGCCTGTATGTGCATCCCTAATCGTACCTTGGATTAGTTTTAAAAAACCAAGTAACAGGTACAAAATTATTTCTTTAAGGAAAAGGCAATATTGTTGTTGTTGGATGAAGGCCCTAAGGAGAAGAAAGTGGTCTCAGATTTTTCAAGAGCCCAAGCCTTTCTAGAGGGCATCTGGAAGGACTGTAGAATGGACGAGGTATTGGGTATCCACGAGGAAAAGGGTCCCAAGGACTGGACTGCTCTGTATTTTCTGCTTCTATGTTCACCATGGCCTACCTCCATCTAACTAGGGTAGATCAAAACAGAATCCTTTCATCTGATGGAACGAATGTCCTCAGCTGATCCAGACAGCAGAGCACGAACAGACAGAAGGAATGATGACTCCCCAATTTTTGTCTCTGGCCTGGACTTCTCCCTGACACTCTAGACATACATATCCACTCACCTAATGACATTTCTGCCTGAATGCGTGATGGGCATGTCAAATTCTATCAGTCCTTGTGTTCCAGTCTTTCTTCTCTTGGAGTCATTCGTAACTCACCATTAATTCCTCTCTTTTATATACTATATCTAATTTTTCAACCAACCCTCTCAGCACTCCCCTAAACTTATAGCCAGAATCCGACCTCCTTTTACCACGTTTCCCACCTCCTCACCACCCAACCTGCCACTAAATCCCTCCTGGATTTTCTCAAAGGGCTTTTAACGCGTAAGTTCCATGAAGGCAAGAGTTGGTCAGCTTTGTTTATTATTTTATCCTCAGATAAATTTGCAAAATTCTTCTTGCTTCTTGGTCTCTGTTTTATTGCAAATGACTTTCCTGACTGGGCAGCTATCTGGTGTCTGTTAACCCTTGATGTTCTGCTGGTGATTGGAGTTAGGTCCATGAATGTGGGAGCTCTGGCTGTGTGCGTGGACTAGTTGACTTTGAGTCTCGCTCTATAGAGTACTTGGTGGGCCTGTTGTTGAGGAGCCTCCATGGTCAGTATCTTTTTTTTTTCTTTTTTAAGATTTTATTTATTTATTTGACAGACAGAGATCACTAGTAAGCAGAGAGAGAGGAGAGAGGATGACGCAGGCTCCCCGCTGAGCAGAGAGCCCAACTCGGGGCTCAATCCCAGGACCCTGGGATCATGACCTGAGCTGAAGGCAGAGGCTTTAACCCACTGAGTCACCCAAGGGTCCCATGGTCAGTATCTTGAATTTTTCCCCTCGGGCTGAAAGATTTACCAATCTTCTGCCTGGAGGGTAAGAGTCTGACTGCTCATGTTCTGAGAGTGAGATGGCAGAGAATAATTGGCAAGGGTGAGGTGGGGAGTGGAGCAGGGCAGTCTCGGCATTCAGCAGGCACCGAGCACATGGTTACCCTCCTGTTCTTCTGATGGCACTGTCTCACGTCCTCTTGTGCCAGGTACACTCTTTGGGTACAACCTCCACCCTCCCCCATCTTCTTTTATGATCGGGAAGGGAAAATCCCCAGTGGAGTGGGATGATGTGGGGGTCTTGGGGCAGCACTGTTTCACACATGGTTTCACCTGGCCTCTTTCTTTTGATTCTTCTTCTTCACTCCCAGTCCCAGGGATCCCTGGTGCTTCCAGTCCCTGTGCCTTTTGAGAGTTTCATGATATAAAATGAGTAGATTTGGGGACGTAGCTGGCTTAGTTTTTCAACATTTGTTTCTTATCTGTCTATCCAGTTTACAACTTCTGAATTTTGTTTTTGCTCCTTTCCTAATCCAGATTCCCCAGGATTATGTTTTTAAAAAATCACTTTACATGGTTTTAGTGGTGCTTCTAGATTCAATTGGATGCAAGTGCTTACTCCATTGTATTAAACCTAGAACTCCCTCTTCATCTTTTCCATACCGCTGTCAAAACTTGACACACTATTGTATATTTAACTGCTCATTTTAAAATTTTCTCCCATTGGAGTGGTTACTCTCAAAGACTTGGTCCATCATGTTTATTACTATATTGCTAATAACCAATATGCATCAGGGGCTCACTGAATATATTTAAATACTCAAAAGGGCAATTATTAATAGATATTATAGTACATATATGGGGTAGAAAATTATGTGGTTGTGAAAGATGATTCTACTGAATTTTTAACAATGTGGAAAAACATTATAATAAAATGCTGAGTGATGGTCACACTTTACAAATCCAAGTTATGGTGTAACTCCAATTTGTTAGGTAGGTAAACAGATTGATGACAGGGCTCAAATAGAGTGAATTTTAACAGTGGTTCAGTCTTCCAGGACTATAGCTAACTTTTATTTTCCCTGAAATATTTTCCCACATTAAAAATATTTTCTACAAAAGATATGTATAACTTTATGATCAGAGGAAAGTAAATAAGCAATATTTTTAAAAAATTAACTGCATAAATACTGGTTGGGGATATCTTGCCTTTCAGATTATAGTACTGCAATCTAATTCTGATATTAACCACCCAGAGTTAGTGAAGACTCAAGGGTTCATCAACCAGACTGCCCTTATTTTAGATGCCAGCTGCAAGTT
Source organism: Mustela nivalis (assembly GCF_964662115.1). Lineage (NCBI taxonomy): Eukaryota > Metazoa > Chordata > Mammalia > Carnivora > Mustelidae > Mustela > Mustela nivalis. The sequence continues at coordinate 13,290,029 of NC_139034.1, read as the reverse complement.
TGAGGTCCCCAGGCCACCCACGTTTCTGACCACAACTGGCTGTCAATTTGGGGGTTCCCACAATCCCCTCAAGTTTGTTTGATATTTCTTTAGAATAATGCTCAGAACTTGGGAAAGTCCTATGCTTACAATAATTTATTACAAAGGATACAAATCAGGACCAGTCAAAGGATGGGTGAGGCCTTAGAGGGTCCTGAACACAGAGATTCCATGCCCTCTCCCTGTGGAATCACGATACCTCACTTTCCTCGTGCACTGGTTCACAAACCAAGAAGTGGTGTTCACCAACCAAGAAACTCACCCAGGCTTCAGTGCACAGAGATTTTATAATGTTCAGAGTTTTCATTGGGATTTCATTACATGAGGCATGATTGATGAAGACATTGGCTACAAGACTGAATTGAGTCTCCAGGCTCCTCCCCCCAGAGGTCTAGGTGGCTCAAGGTCTCAGTCCTCTAGTCATCTGATTGGTCTTTCTGGCAGGAACAGTCCCATCCTGACTTACCTCATTAGCATCAACTCACATGCGGTTGAGGGCCCACCATGAACAACAAGACACTTCTGTCACTGAGGAAATTCTAAGATTTAGAGGCTATCTCCTAGGAACCAGAGTTAATGGCCAAGTCCTTTATTCTACAGTATGAACACATTATGTAAAATTTCTTAGGGTTTTCAGGTCCTTATTAGGAGTCTGCAACGTGTTATGGCCACCAAAACCAATAAAAATAACAAAAACAAACTCATTTTGACCTGCAACATTGGATCTGTCATGTGTTAGTTTGTCAGGGCTGCCATAACAAAGTGCCACAAACTTGGATGCTTAAACAACACACATTTATTTTCTCACAGTTGTGGAGGCTGGAAGCCTGAGATCAAGGTTTTGGCAGAGTTGCTGTCTTCTGAGGCCTCTTCCTGACTTGTAGATGGCCATCTTCTCTACAAGTCATGGTGTCTTCATGTGGATTTCTCTGTGTCTGTGTCCAAACTTACCCTTCTTAAAAGGACACATATAACATTGAATTAAGGCCCACCCTATTGGCCTCATTTTAACGAAATCATCTTTTAAAAGCTCTTGTATCTGAAATACATGCACATTCGGAGGTACTGGGAGTTAAGACTTCAACACATGGACTGGAGGGGAGGGAACGCAGTTCAGCCCATAACACTCCACCTTCTAACACATCAAAACTCCTGTCTTCCTCGCATGTAAAATACATTCACCCCATCCCAACAATCCCCAAAGTCAGCCCATTCCAGCATTAACCTGGAATCCAAAATCTCATCCAAATATCATCTCAAGAGACTCAAGAGATGATTCATCCTGAGCTAAAATTCCTCTCTATCTGTGAACCTGTGAAACCAGACAATAAGTTACCTGCTTCCAAAATGCAATGGGGGACAGCAATAAGATAGACATTTCTGTTCAAAGTGGGAAAAGTCAGAAAAAGAATGGGGTCATGGATCCCAAGTAAGTCCAAAACCTAGCAGGGCAAAAACTCCGTTAGATTTTAAGGCTCAAAGGCTACCCTCTCCGGCTCCATGGTCTGTCCTCCAGGCCCATTTGGACTGTCTTGCTTTTGGGTGGACAAGAGAAGGGCAGTGGCCTGGCTCCTCTGGAACCGAATGGATAGTCCTTGCCCTGAGTTTTTTGAATTAAAGATTAATAAAAAAGGATGCCAACAAATCCAAAGATTCCCTCTGTGTTTTACTTCAGGTGCAAGAAGAGAAGAAATTGTCTTTTTATTACAAGGTCATATGACTACCTTTGAGAACAATAAACTAAGAGTTCCAGGTCTCTGAGCTCCAGTTGCCCCCATCTATGAAAGACTCAAAAGTGTCCCGGGAAAAACTAGGGAAGGCAGTAACTTTCCAGAGATATCAATACAGATTTTATCCCAAGAGGGGGTAAAGAGACCATAGTTCTCAGGGAAGCAGGGCTTTTAAATATGGGCAGGGGGTTGGAGGCCATGGTCATGCCCCTCCTCGCTCATCCTGAAACCCTTCATCTGGTCATGGGGAGCATACCTGGGAACAGCATGACGAAGGGGGCACGAAGCATGGGTGTGATTTCTGCAAGGGAGAGCACAGGGTTAACAGTTCACTTTCTTAGGCTACCTTCCTGACTTCTACTATTTACAGCTTTCCCCAGAGATGTATTTTTATTCTATTTTAAAAGCTAGCCTCAGGAAAATAGCTCTTATCTCACAACAATAACCTGTAATGAGTGTTCACCAATAGCTAATTGAATGTGTTCTTCTGGACCACATTCTCCGCCACACGCACAGAATCACAAGACGGGTGACAGGAAAGAGTTTCCACCAAGTTCCCGTCAGAGTGTGGGCTCTATGATCCCACAGATCTTGTTCCATTCCGCTGTGTGTTGTGTGACCTTAGAAAGCGACTTGACCTTTGAGTCTCAACTTCCCCACTACATAAATTGAGGCTAACAGTTCAACAAAGATGCTGTATTATTACACTCTCCTAGTACCTAGCAACAGTTAGAAATGAGCTTTCCAGGCACTGAGATACTGTGTTCTCTGACTTTGAGAACTCTGTTCTAGAAGTCTTGACATTTCTACAAGTCAAGTGTAGAACCTCCAAGTGTTCCCTCAGTTCTGCCTTTCTGGGGTCAGGGGGCACTTCATTGCCGCTAACGTCAGACTCCTCAAGCACATCTCACTGGTATGTCTAGAATCTTCTGTCCTGGCCCCATTGTGCTGACAGAATTAGTTGGGGGAAAAATCATCAGAACGGTGTTACTTATGAAGTGGTTTTGACAGTTTGAGTCGTGCTGTCTTCCTAGAAAGAAATGGACGGACGGTTTTCCTACTCTTTTTAATTGGAGACTAGAGGAGGATAACAAGGCTGAAGCGGAGAGAGAGAAAGAGCAGGCTAAGGTAGAGGTAGCTGGAGGCCACTTTTCTGGCTTTTTATTGACAATTCCTCTCTCTTCCTCGCCTCCTCAGCCCTTTAAATGAACATGGTTTGTGTCCATCTTTGCTGTAAAAACCCTCACAAGAGAAAGATAGGGCTTTCAAAAGCTGACATTCCTCAATACACCAAGAAGAAAATCTAAGCTTGTTCCAAGTCCGAAAGTGCATATTGACTAAAAGCAGGACAGTTCACCAGCAGACCTTTGTAAGCAAGAGCAAACAGAGTGCGGAGCGGTGGGCTAGCCTCGGCCGCAGCATGCAAGGCAGGCAGCTCTGTAAGGTGGACAAAACCATCTCTTCGGAAGAAAATCGAGTTCAAGGCGGGAGCTTCCCTCAACATTCGTTTCATCCTTGCATAAAGTTAAAAACAAGCCCCGGCTTCTCTCCAAAAAGCTTGTCTAACTGCGAGCCAGACTTCAAACAGCCCTTAAATGTCCTTTGCCTACACGCCAGATAGTTCAAGGAAGCCGAAAAGTGCCCAGGAGAAGATTTTGTATGGGAACGTTAACTTCCCATTCCATTTGACTTTTGGTCTTTAAAATACAGGTCAAATCAATGAATTTAATGAAGGCCGCGTAACACAATGGCTTCGCCTTGCATTTTGACCCACATAAAGGGGAGGCAGTCCAGGTCACAAAGCTTTAGCAGAACTTTAAGTGGTTAGTACACAAATGTGACAGAACGTTTAGAATCTCAGAGACTTGCAAGGCCTATTGACAAGCAGTTAAAAGTATTTGAAATAGCTGCATGAATGAACTTTGATAAGGTAACACTATTGTCTTCCGCGGCCTCTTTCTCTTCATAAGAAAACTCCCCCAAAAGAACAAGAGTCCATGAATGTGAAATGTAGTGTCAGTTTTACCGGACTCTGGACGCCTTTCAGCACTGTGGACTTTTTGTGGTGAGTTCATGCTATTTAAAAGTATTCTTCCCTCGGAGTTTCAACTCTTGCAACTCTTGGTGACTTTTCAGTCAGCTACCCACCCAGGTCTTTTCCAACTGTTTTCACGCCGTGAATAGCTCTCCAAGTCAAAAGAGGTGAAGATTAATTTCGGTATTTTTGCCTCTTCCTGATGCTTGGATTTTTCGAGAAGGGATGCATCATCGCTCACCATTTGGCTTGGTGGAGGGGGGTGGTGGGGTTAATAAGCCACGAGGGGGGACGAGCCATGTTCTTCTGAAGCCCAGAGATGATTCCCTCACACCGAGGGCACGGGCTTGAAGCTCTGTTTCGGAAAACGGCCCATCACCTTTACACTGGAGAGAGGAAAGGATGCAAAATCTAAGTGTGAAATACTCAAGAAACGTGTAGGGAAAGGTGGGGATCTTTTCAATGATACCCTAGGAAACTGTGGGCCAGTCCTTCCATGCCCTTCCCTAGAGGGTCCTTTCCAAGGATTCTCTAAACTTGTCCTTATATCTATGTATATTTATATTTTTGGAGATACACACACATATCCAGAACGGATATATATAGAGGTGTTTTTTTTTTTAATGAGAAAACATCCATTTTTCTGAGCTGTGTCTGAAATATCAGCCCCCGGGGGGCCCCAGCATTGTGTGAGAGCCTCCTGGGCCCATCAAGAAGTTGCGCGGAGACAGTGGTGGGACGCGGAAAGTCTACAAAGACCCCGTCTAAAGGGCCATGTGTTGGTTTCACAGGGTTTCATGGTTCTAAGATTGGCTAAATATGCTTTGGGGGGTTTTCTCAGTAAATCTCTATAGATAGATTTTATTGTATTTTACCCTTTTGTCTGTTTTTTTGTGCTTGAAATTTCTCCCTTATTCATTGACCAGTAACTTTCTGTCACCCATCTTTGACTTCTCTCCTTACATCTGCATTTAAGCTGTCATTTACTTCTGCTGTTCCCTCCTCTCAGTATCTGACAGCCAGAGCCTTCATGCGCTTTTATCCCTTTGTGTTTGCATTATGACATAACCTGTGCAAAGTGGCCCGGCTCCCCAATTCTTGTATGTAAAATTTGCAACATTTTTTGAGACGGGTCAGTGCCCATTTTGGGGATCCTTTTCTTTATCTGAGTACCGTGTTAAAACTTTTTGCAGATGTGGCCTATTCAGGAGCAGGCTGTGGCTGCATGCAGAGATGGGGAAAAGAAGAAAAGGCTTTCCTATTTTGCGATTGCCATAGTAACTCAAACATTGCCAGTGTGTTTGCTGGTCCGGTCGGCCGCAGCCTGTGAGCTGGATTTCCTGTGCAATCAAGCCCTCTACTGGAGATCATGGCTCGGGTGACACGGGGCTACACAGAGGACAGTGTGCTTGTTAGGCCTGAAATTAAGCATTTCACTTTAAAATAATACCCATTTGTATCCATTTTGTTCAACATAACAACAGCTGCTGTCCCTGGAATGACAGACTTGCCTTTTTCACCAAAGCTTCATATGACATTTATGAATGAGGCCGGTTCCATTCACTTGCAGTTTGAATTCACAGTAGTTATTTTTTGCTGGTTTTTTTTTTTTTTTCCTTCCCCAGCATATGGGTGAAATTCAACATGATTCAAGTAATTATATACACAGTTCATGAGGAGGAAAAAGCCTGCTTTGTTTGTATCATCTCTTTTAAACTAGTTAGTGGGCTTTAGTCTTTTTTTTTTTTAAAGAAGGCAAAATATAGGAGATGAATTGGTGCCAACTTTAAAAAGTGTTGAAAGCCTTGAAATAGTGAACGATAATGAAAGAAGAGGCGATGTTGTCACTGGGTTTTGTTTATTCGTTTTGGGGTAAACAACTAAAAACATCAGTCTGAGTTTCTCAGTGGGAAAGGGGCAGAGAAATCCAGGACAGAGCCCTCCCACTGAAGTCATTAAAAACAACAACAACAACAACAACAACAAAACAAAAAACAAAACCCGACAGCTCTGAATTCTTGTTTTGCTTGCCAAGTACTGAGTCCAGAAAAATCAATAAAACCGCAAGGTGAAAATGTCTGATTTGGCACAAAAGACCAACTGGCCATGCTTTTTCACAATGCTCCCCAGTTCCACAGTATCACTGGTTTTAAGAGAAAGAATCGGCGTGGTCACCGCTGACCAGAAAATGCGGTGCGATGCCGACGCGTGAGCAGCAGCTCTGTCCAGCGCTTCCCCCTCCTTCTCCTTCTCCCCCTTCGTTTCCATTCACCACCGGCAGCCTCAGTTTTACTAAATCTGGCAGAACGTTTCCTGTCATATCACTGAAAGTCTCCCCTTCCCGGCTGAAAAACTGGTGAAGCCATAGGAAATCAGCCGACTCTCAGTTTGCGAATCATTTGGCGAACAGGAACTTGACCCTCTGGATTGAGCCTCACTCAGCAGTGCTCCCTTAACCTGAAAATGAAAAGAACCAGCAAGGATGACTTTCACAGCTGGGGAGTTTCCATGGCTCTCGACATGTGAAAACATTTAGGGCGTTAAAATATTTGTCTCTGGGCACGGAGCTTGGACAAGTAGGTCTACCCTCCCCTCTTTACCCCAGCTGGCAGAAAGTAAGATTGAAGAGAATTTGTCGGTCGGATTTCAGTGGAAACCATCTTTCTTCAAGCCCCACAGTGTGTGTTCCAGTCCTTTCGAAGTTACCTGTTTCACAGAAAAGTCACCGTACAGCACAAGCTATAGATTTAGGCAGGAAAACTTTCCTTCCTGAACATGATGGTTTTGATTTTTTCTATCATATTATTAATATATTTGATTGTATATTGATATATACAATTGTATATAATAATTGGTTATATATTAATATATTTTGACAATGATAGATAATCAAGATTCCACTCATCAGAAGGTAGGGGTGTGTATGTGTGTGTGTGTGTGTATGTGTGGGCACACATACAATATATCCAGACAGGTAGAAAGTAGAAAATATTCTGTATCTAAAGTATTTAGAGATGAGTTTGATGCATGGTAAGCACCATCATGCACTAGTTATTTTTATTATCCTAGTAATTTTATCCATTCATATATTCAAAATTCATTTAAAACCAAAATGGATGGTCAGCACTTATAAAAAAATAAACTCTCCAATAATTTCTTTACTTAAGAAACAATGGAGTTCTGGAATTAATTTTTTAAAATATTTTATTTATTTATTTGACAGACACAGTGAGAGAGGGAATACAAGCAGGGAGTGTGGGAGAGGGAGAAGCAGGCTTCCCGCTGAGCAGGGAGCCAGATGCGGGCTCCATCCCAGAACCCCAGGATCATGACCTGAGCTGAAGGCAGGCACTTAATGACTGAGCCACCCAGGCGCCTCCTGAAATTAATTTTTAACTGCACACACACTAACTGATAGCTATTTCTTCAGTCACTCGCCATGTATGCAGAAACTTTATAGACTAATTGTAGCACAGTGCTAGGCAATGAGGCCAAAGATAAAAATAACCCAGAGGCTCCTGAAGCATACACTTCCATGAGGAGCCAGTTAAACAAGAAGCCACTTCACAGCAACGTGGCACCAGTGAGTAGAGCGTGTTCAAGGGTAGAAGTAGTGTCTGACCTTGAAGGCAGGAAGAACATCACTCATCTACAACCAGAGCTTAATCACAGCATGGAATTTGGGTCATTGTGGAGGAAGAGAGGACAGCAATGATGGAGAAGAGTATTCTAGGTAGATGAAATCAAACATACGAAAGCATAGCAATCTAGGTCATTCGGAGGTTTTCTAGAAATGAAGTATTCATATTGTAGGAATATTCCTTAGTTTTCCCCACATAGGAATATTCCTTAGTTTTCCCCGCTAAGTTTTCTGAGTAAGTAAATCATTCATTTAATTTGTGTCACAAAGATTTATCAAATGCCTATTTTAAGCAAGTTACTTTGTTATTAGAATAAAAATGTTAATCAAAGTATCTGCTCTCCAAAGACTCCCACTCTGCCCTTTTAAGTCCAGTAAGGAAAACATTACATTCTAAAACTAAATAGAAAATATCTGTGAATTTTGGTAGCCTGGCTTCCCTGCACTCATTTAAATGGCAGACTATGAACTATGGTCGCTCCTAACCACAACTTCTCTTTTGCTATCTGCAGTTTGAAAATGTGTTGAGTCCCCAGGGAACCGTCCACCTCATCTATGTGATTTGAATATAGGAGTATACTATATACACTGTATATGATGTGTGTGTGTGTGTGTGTGTGTATTATACTCTGTGAGTATAAGAGCATCTCTTGGGTAGGGTTTGGGCAAGAGCTTTGGACAGGACCACATTTCTGCAGCTGTGGGGAAGCCTTGGGAACAGTGGTGGGACGGAGCAGTGTCAAAGCCAATGGCAGGCTGCTGGCCGGGAGGGGAAGAGCAGCAAGCGATGGGGAGCCTTTCTCGTCCAATTAATTCATCTCTCTTTGTCTGCACTCCTCACATGTCCTGTCCTCCCAGTGTCCCATGCCATCCACTCCCCCACTCACACACACACACACACACACACACACACACACCCATCATTTCCCTATCCAGAGCCTCCTCAGTACTCATGGGTATAGCATAAGCAGTATTTTTGCCAAGCTATTATTGTGTTGTGCTGGGATAGCTTTTGTTCCGACTTTCTTCTGTTAGCCCACCTGGATCAGTCCTGCTCTGCATGACCCCGGCAGAAGACATCACTTCACACACTTTTAATATCCTATCACCAAAAGCCTTCTCTCCCAACTTGAGTACTGCAGAAGCAATAAGAGATCAAACTATTTGAGTCTAATTCTTACTTGGCAAATTCACTTTAGCTAACAACAAGAATTTGACCTGAATTCAGTGTCATGTAGTGAGTCTTACTCTGTGCTCAGGACGAGTCCAAGCTGTGGGAGGGAGGACTGGACAGGGACTTAGAAAGGTGTAGACACGGTGACACGCTAGCTGACCAGCCTGTGTAGCTCTTACAGATATTATCATTTATATAATTACTTAATTCCATAATTATCATTTATTTAAACATAAATTATTCTTTATTTTTATTTTATTTTTAAAAGATTTTATTTATTTATTTGACAGAGAGACACAGTGAGAGTGGGGAACACAAGCAGGGGGACTAGGAGAGGGAAAGCAGGCTTCCCGCTGAACAGGGAGCCCAATGCGGGACTCGATCCCAGGACTCTGGGATCACGACCCGAGCTGAAGGCAGACGCTTAACAAGTGAGCCACCCAGGTGCCCCTATTATTTCTTTTTGAGACGGAATGGCTGCGTACCTGTGTGGGGTGGGGAGGGGTAGAGGAGGAAGAGAGGGAGAGGGAGGGAGAGAGAGGGAGGGAGAGACTCTTCAGCAGGCTCTATGCCTAGCGCCAGGCTTGATCTCATGACCCTGAGCTCAGGACCTGAACCAAAATCCAGAGTCGGACGCTCAACTGACTGAACCACCTGGACGTCACCAGAAATGATCATTTAAATAATGATTTGGGTCGTTGCTTGTGTGATCTCTGTATCCCTCCCCAGAATATAAGCCCCCTGAGGGAAGATAGTTCTCTGCTCTATCTCCAGGGCTGAGCAAAGTGCCAGTAAGACCAAAATCACTCAGCCAATGTTTGTTAAATGAACGGGTGAAAGGATGCAGCAACACAGCTGCTTCAAACCCTCTGGGATCCTTCCAGCAGCCAGATGGCCGCCTCTTACATGCATTGAGATCATCTCTGGACATAACAGCTACTTGCCTCGGCCTTTCTTGGGCTCCCCACAGCGCCCACTGTAAGAGAAAGATGACGTCCGTATCCATTTCCTATTTGAAGGAGAAAAAAATATGGTTTTCCCCACTCTGCCTAATTTCTCGATCCCTCTGCAACACTGTTGCCAGCTGTCCTAAATGGTGATGGGCCAGTGGCTGTGACGTCTGAGGTGGAAGCACTTTAAAAGTTTCGACAATTCTGACTCATCTGCATTTTCTTTAGACCAGGGGTTCTCAGTCCTGGCAGTCCATTGCAGTCAACTGGAGGAGCTTTAATAAACTCCTGATACCCCAATTTCTCCCCAATCTGATTAATCAGAATCTCAGGCTGGACCCAGATCTTAATATTTTTTAATGTCCTCTAGTTGATTCCGATATGTAACAAAGTTTGAGAACCTGTTCTGGAGGGTTGTCATAAACTCTCTTTACTAGGTTTGAAATTCTAAGACTTCTGTGATCAGAAGAGGAATTTGGGGGGGGGGGGGTTCGTTCAGTTTGTACCTTTCCTCCCTGCCATCCCCCAAAGGAACCGTGAATGGGGTGTTGTCTCTCTGACTTGGATTGGCTTTGGGAAGCAAATGATTGTACCTTGTAAAGAGTGAAGCCACTCTTTTGGGATAGAAGCTGGAGGTTTCTGAAACCATGGTGGAAGAAGCAGCCAATGGGGAAGGTAGATGCAAAGGGTAAATTTGGGGGTTGAGGGATATCGCCAGGGAGGTAAGAAGATAAGCAGCCACAAGAGAAAGGCTTTGTGGGAGACCAGGACACAGAGCTCAGACCTGTCTGGTCTCTGCTGACTAGAGGCAGGTACAATTATAGCCCAGAATACCGGGACCCTCCAGGCTGTGGGTACTAATGAGGTCACTGCAAGAGGAAATGGCTCCTTGCTTCCTACTTGGTGGCATGGGTGTCTGGGCATCAAGGGCGGGAGAGTCTCACCTGGGCTTACGAGTGAGCTATTCTTTCTGAATAGAAACCCTGTCAGCTATCTCTCCCCTCACCCCCCATGCTGCAGACTCTCCATGGCGCCTTCATCACTATGCTGACCCTTGGGGTGCCTGGGTGGCTCAGTCTCTTAAGCGGCTGCCTTCGACTCAGGTCATGCTCCCAGGGTCCTGGGATTGAGTCCCGTATGGAGCTCCTTGCTTGGTGGGGAGCCTGCTTCTTCCTCTGCCTGCTGCTTCCCCTGCTTGTGTTCTCTCTGTCAAATAAATACATAAAAATCTTTTTAAAAAAATATCCTGGCCTTTCCTGTGTCATAAAGTCAGGACGGACACAGCAAATGCCAGTGTGGGGACCTTAGCACAGGTGGTGATTTTCAACCTTGCAGGGGATCTGAGGGTCCATTCGTTTGGGGGAGCCCTTGCTGAGGGAGGGTTGAGTGGGGAGAGTCCCAGCTCCGTGATCAGATTCCACGTTTACAAGTCTTCCTCTGACAAGCACAGTGTTGTAATCCCACGGTACCCATTCCACTTAATTGGAGTGAAGTCAAGACACAGACCTTTACTGTGGCTTTCAGGGACACCCCCCCAGTCCCCAAATTCTCCTTTCCATCTCTGCAAATTTTACTCTTCTAGATATCTCACGTAAGTGGAATCATAAGGTATTTGACCTTTTATAACTGGCTACATCACTTACACCACATCCTCAAGGTTTATCCACGGTGTAGCGCGTGTCCGACCTTCTTCCCTTTTTAAGGCGGAATCCTATTTGGTTGTATGGATAGACCACATTTTATTTGTTCCTTCCTCCCCAGACACGGTTGCTTCCACCCTCTGGCCATGGTGAATAGGGCTACTGTGGACATGGGTGCACCTGTCTTTAAAGTACCATCCTGGAGGAAGCCAGGCCTTCCTCTACCCATCTATGCTCGGTGCCCTGCACCCTACCTGTCCCGGGGCCCGGGGTCTGAGCTGTTACCCGCTGTGCACAGCAGCAGGACCTTGAGCCTGCCCAGTCCTCTGCTGGCTGCTCCCGGGCGCGTCTCAGCACTGCCTCCTCTCCGGCCTCAACTCCCGCGTCACCAGGTAACCGGGCCACAGTGCAGAAAGATTGCAGCATTTGCTTGAGCCCCGATAGACTCCCCAGGTGGGAGGATCCCATAGCAAATTCACACGTAGAAGCAGAGGAAAAAAAAATTCACCCTAACATGATAACTAGATAAAGATGAGGATTCCTTGTCTTTTTCTTCTTTGCTTCTGCAAAAAGGCACAAAAGGGTTAAACACTTTGCCACGAGGTGGGATCAACTTCTCGAATCTGTGCGGGGCTTGATTGTCCTGCCCGCCGCTGTGTGAGGGATGCCCCTGCTCCTTTGTTGATTATAATGGCACATCTTCATTATTGGTCTAATACTTCTTAAAAAAAAAAAAAAAAACAACACAAAAAACCCTAATCTTTTTCCCGGTGCCAATGACTGCCACAATGCAGGGATGTTTTATTTCTCTCCCCTCTGTCCTTGCCTTCGCCCCTTATTGTTGCCATAGTCACGATGGGGCCAGGGCGCGGGTGCGGGGCCGTTTCTGTACTGTACCGCCCCAAGCTTATTGTTTAAATCTGTATTATTCCACTGTTCTGAAGATTTACATTTTTAATGGCTCATTTATGTAATCCCATAAATAAAGTAGCAAAAAAAGCATCCCACACAAATGAGTGAATCAGAGTTTGAAAAAGGCTCCTGAGGCAGGTCAGCGAGGGTCTCAGCTGTGGGGCCTTGATTGGTGTGGCCGGGCTAGCCAGGGTGGCAGTGGGCTTAAGACCACCCAGTCAGCCCCCAAATGGGGCATTACCAAGGAATAGCGGGGTGGTGCTGGAGTTCAATCTCCCCTATTTATCGGAGAACACAGTTCTACCGCAAAATCCATTTTAGTCCGAGACTCATTTACCTTATTGCTTTGACAGCTGCACCTCTCGGCAGAGAAGTTTCTCCGATTAGCTTTTTCCCTCCAAGCAGCTGATGCTGTGTGTTCCCCCCTCCCGCCCCTCCTTCCTTCTTCTGAACCAATATATTCCTGGGGCTGCTAAATTCTCTCTAAAGAGCCTGTGAATTCGAGCACCTGCTTCCAGAATGTATTTGACACACTGAACAGAGATACAGTTTGAACAATTCACTGTTAGGCTTCCCTCCACCGGTTCTCTCTTCCTACTCCCTCCCCTGCCAGTGAAAAGCCTCAGTGAACCTCAGCTCCTTTGGGGAAGTTTGTACTAATTAGGCACAGATGAAGAAAATGGCTCAGATGCACCCGAATGGGCGCACACCCTATCGTCTTCCCAGTCCTCGCCCAGCTTAGACGCAAAACCGTAAATTAGTTGCTGTTCTCCCACTAGGTGGGCATCCGGGCTCTGGAATATGTGTATTAATCGTCACTGTTTTATGCTGTCATGTGAAACGTTTTTGCCCTGGGATGTTATAGCAAAGCAGGACCACGAGTCGGGTCCTCCTGCCTTCCTCTGTCTGTACCTGCAAAGACTTGGAGGTCTACGTGCACGATTGTCAACTGTCCATAGCTGAAGGTTTGTAAGTGTCTGGGACTGAGGCCATATTAGAACAGAGGGCCAGGTCAGTGCTCTAAATGCATGTGAATTGCAATATTGCCAAATTTAGTAAAAATATAATGGATGAAAACAGTACAGCAAGAAAGCATTCGAGTCCCATTCTCTCAACGACTTGTAAACTTTGCAAAATGGGGATTTTAATCTGCAATCCCCGTCTCGTTGTGGGCAAAGGAAAAGCATTTATCTTTCGTATCTTCATAGGGGGAGAAGCACTATGTGAGTCAGAGAAGAATGCTGGGTTTTGCTGTCCATTTTCCCCAACATCGATGGGGAGGTTGGGAGGGAGGAGCCTTGGAACCAGAGCCAGAGGACGTGGCTCGGATCTGCCCTGATCATGTTCTCGCCTGGAGCCTGGGGTGAGTCCTCCCACTCCAGTGTGTCCTGAGAAGGTCCAGAGAAGGTGATGGCACTTCTTTCTGTTCACTACCGAAACCCCGCCATGCAGAATGATGCCTCACGTTTGGCACGACACATGACAGTCATACAGATTGAATGAGTGATGGGTGGCCCTCACCGAGTCTAACCTCAGTCATCCATGAATTCTGTCTCTGAGCGCGGTCATGAAAACCTAAGGAACTGAGCCATGTGAACACCCTGTACATATACATATTACAGCACACAGAAGACCACTGAGATGGGAAGTAGTATTTTCGGTGATGAATGCTTCTGGTAGAATGGGTGGAAGCCAACCTTTTCACTAGACTTTCTGTCTTTTAGCTCTACGAAACCTCTAAGCATTACAAATGAGATTACTACCTTTCTTTCAAAGATAGAAGGAAATTCCATAATGTTTTGACTTTCATAAATAAAGGTGATACTAATTTTTTTTTTTTTTTGGTAACTTCTTTATTGGGGATGGGTTTGCCCTAAATCATCCTCAAGTCCTATTGGTCCTCTTTGTGACCAAAAATGAACAGAGGCTACCATATCTAGAAGACCTCTGGTCCAAGCCTCACAGTTGCGACACTTCTTAAAACCTTATGTTTATGGGGATTGAATTTATGCTCACGATCTCTTTCCAGTGAGTTTAGACTAATAGAACTAAAATATCCAACTCATCCATACAAGATTAGCATAAACTCAACTTCGAATATAATAGACTGGAAAAATGAATCAGTGCATTGAGGTTGCTGCCACTCCTGGGTATTTCTCTCTTTAATTAATCATGATGACGTTGAACCAAGCATTTCTCGAGGATTTGGTGTTGTCAAGGCTACAAGATTATTTCACCTTCAGTTCTTGAGATCAGCTTTTCTCCATGAAGATTTCTTGGACTAAGCAAATCTGTACCAGCCTCATTCCGCCTAAACACACCCTCTGGGCCATGGGTATGCCTCATGCTCCCAACACAGCTGCCTGAGCTGCAGAAGAAGCATTCTCCACCCTACAGAACCCACTAGACACCAGGAGCCACTTGATCAGATGCTAAAGCTATCACATAAACTTGGGCCCAGGTGAGGGACAAACCCTGATAAGCCACCAGAGCCTGGGGCTTTAGGACTCAGTTTTCCTCACAGATCAATGAAATTAACCCATCATGCCTCACTTCCTCTCATATTTCCACACCAGCCAGTCATCCATCACCATGAAGAGCCTTATCTCCATAGGGTTCTACAGTCACCTCATGCCGTAGGGCTTTTGAGCTTTTCTTGCCCCAATCTGCATGAAGGAATACATTTTATATATATATATCTAGTACACACACACACAAATGAAACATACACAAATGAAATGAAAGAATTTACAGAACAATGCTTATCTAAAGTTTATGAGCCACGTTCTTATATTTTCCATTCTATTATATATATTCTCTTTCGATTTTGTTTAAGTTTATTCATGCTGCACTAAACTGATTCATAATTGATGAAGTCATCTTCTTGCTGTAACTGAAGCCTGCTTTCTCCTAAGGACACTGCTTTCACTCTATCTCTTGAATGGAAACTTTCTCTTCCCACACTCCTTTTTGACCTTGTCTGGCTCTTTCCCCCGTTTTCCCTCCAACCTCCCCGTGGCTTTGACTTGCATAGGACCAGGCTTTACTTCCCCTTGTACTAGAAGTCCTCTCCCTCTCATGTTTTAAGGTCTCAGCTCTGCAGCTTCCCTCTCTTATCTCATGCATCTCCTTCTGGACAATTCCCTTTAACGTACAAATATGGTGCAGTATCATCAACCTTAAAAAGAAATGATTTGACTCCATGTTTCTTCCAGTTATAACCCAACATTCTGGCTTTCCTTTGCGGCAGTCCTCAAGTGTTCAGTACTCACTGTCCTTACGTATTTTTGACTCATATTTTCTCCTGAAGCAGCCCCACTCAGCCTTTCCCCTTTACCTGTCCACTGACCGCTGCTCTCACCAAGCTTACTGGTGACCGCCACCATGCCCGAGTCCCCGGTCTAGTCTCCAGTCTCTGGAGAGCAGACTTGTCACATAATAGGTAATCAAAAATTTGTGTTAGCCGACCGACTGACTGACTGAATGAATGATTATAACTCCCATCCTGTTAGCTTACTGAACTCATGGTTGTGCCTTACAAAAATAGGTGAAATTCAGGCAACTGAACTTGCCTGGAGTCATTCACTTCTTAAAAGGTTTGGTGTATGCTTAATCCATGTCGGCTTTTTACATGGAAATTCTTGGTGCTGTGATTTCCCAGCCTTGCAAAATTTGAAAAGCTTTCTTTTTTTCAACTTTTTAACATAAATGCTCAATTTCTCAGATGAAGAAGAACTGCCTGAACACATAACCATGTGTAATTTTATGTCGGGCATCAGATACACAGACTTGTACTAATCATAATCCAGAGTTGAAGATACACTCATTATTATCCACTCACGGCCTCCTTTAATTGATTAATCAATCAAATTTTAATGATATAGCAATCACTCATGGACCTCCCACCCAACGTGGAGGTTATTGCATGCTAATTTGACATATTAATTGTTCCAGTCATGGATTATAAGAGAATAGGAAAAAAGGAAGGAACTAATACTGCCTCTGTTCTTTGTATCACACTCTATGCTGGATACTTTATCTGCATTTTTTAACCCTTGCAGTAACTCCGAGAGGTAAACATTATCCATATTTTCCAGATTAGAAAAGTGGCTCAGCAAGGTCATTTGTCCAAATTATCATGGGAAGTACTAAAGCTGGAATTCAGAACTAGGTTTGTCCAGCTTCGGTGTAGGCTTTTTCTCTGTCGGCATAGTGTCCCCTGGTATGGGTTGGTGGGGAGCCATACACAGAAGACCCGGTCTGTTCTATAGCAAAGCTTTGCTGGAGGGGCAGAGGGTGAGAGAGGGAGAAGCAGACTCCCTGCAGCAGGGAGCGCAACATGGGGCTCGACACCAGGACCCTGAAATCATGACCTGAGCCCAAATAAGAGTTAGGCACTTAACTGACTGAGCCACCCAGGTGGCCACATGGGCCAACTGTTTTGTCGAATGATTCCCCATTTGGATTTTTCTGATATTTCTTCATGATCAGATCCAGGTTGCATACTTACAGTAGGACTATTGCAGAAATGCTGTGTCCTCAGCATGGGAGGTACACTGTATTGCTTTGTTCCCTGATTGGTAATGTTAACTTTACTTAAAAATATATATATATATTTATTCATTTGAGAGAAAGAGACAAAGTACAAGCAGGGGGAGAAGTGGAGAAAAAGGGAGAAGCAGATTCCCCACTGAGCTGGGATCCTAATGTGGGGCTTGATCCCAGGACCCCGAGTTTATGACCTGAGCCAAAGGCAGATGCTTAACTGACTGAGCCACCCACGTGCCCGACAATGTTAACTTTGACCTTCACTTCAGGTGGTGAGGCCAGGCTTGTCCCCTAGAAATTTAACTGTTCCCTTTTGTACTTAAGCATCTGATGGGGAGATACTTGGAAAGGTGCAAATACACATCTTCTTCAACTTACAATGGGACTACATCCTGATAAAACCAATGGAAGTTGAAAATATTTAAGTGGAAAATGTATTTAATATGCCCAATCTACCGAACATCACAGCTTAGCCTAGCCCACCTTCAATGTGCTCAGAACGCCTACATCAGACAAAATCATCAAACAAAAGGCTATTTCATAATCAAGTACTGACTATCTCTTGTAATTGATTGAATACTGTACTAAGAGTGGAAAACAGAATGATTGTCTGGGTACAGAGTGGTGGTCAGTGTGTGGGTCACTGATCCTCGTGGTCACATGACTGACTGGGGTCTTGGAGTGCTGCCACCGCCCTCCATCCCAGAGAGGATCGGTGGCCAATCGCTAGCCTGGGAAAGCATCCAAATTCAGAATTCAAAGCATGCTTTTCACAGACTGCATATTGCTTTTGCACCATTAAAGTAAAAAAAAAAAAAAAACCCAAAAAAACATAATTTGAGCCATTTTAAGTCACGGATAGTTTGTGTCTTTTTTACTCCTGTGACTTTTGCCCACGATTTCAGAATCCACTGATGATTCTTAACCAAACTGCCAATTTGGGATTTTCTAATTCCAGCATTCTTCCTGCGTACTGACATTTTCCGAAGAGCATAGTATATGTATTTTTTAATCCAGTGTTTAAATGACAGAGGTAGTCGATTATTTTAATTCCTCCTGAGTATATCTGAGTACATCCAACTCCCCCAGCCTCTTGTGAGCAGATTCAGCAACTGGAGGCCTCCTTGAGCCCACCGAGTCCCAAGCCCAACTAAGAAGGACCTTCTCACCCAGTCTCCCAGTTATGTGATATTGTCATTGTTTGGGGAAGGGTTGCTGTTGAACGGGAACTACCAAATTAAACGAACACTCCAACCTAATTTAGACTAAACTGACTTTTATTCTTTCTGTAGTCCAAATATTACACTCAACCAAAGAATGAAGTCATCACAAAGAATAAACTTCACAGAGTCAAAGAGTTTGTGAAAGGAACAGAACGCTGGGTCCAGAGTTTTTTCCAACTTAAAAAAATGGGGCATTTATATTGTGAAGTCTATGACTTCGTATTGATTAGTAAGTCATTAGGTAGATGTCATTAATATTTTAAAAAGATGTTTTGCTTTCTCATCTTGCCCTGTTCTTTTCCTCTTCCTTGCATGCAAAGAGACAATTACAAATACAATCTTGACAAAAGTTACAAGCAAGGAGTGAAATCTACATTTTCTTGCATAAAAGGGCTTCAGAAAATGCAATTGTATTTTTGACACACTTTCATTCCTATTCCAGACATTTCTCGTTCATTAAACAAATACTTTTTAAGAGGTTTGCACTGAGAAGTGGCTATTTAGATTCCCCTCTTTAAAATCGCCAGCCTCCTAAAGCTATTATTTAGCTGACCATGTAGCTAAGTCATTTGAATGATTACTGTAAAACAGGATTTAAGAGGAAAATAAATGAAAGGGGAAAAGTAATTTCGTGATCATTTCAAAGTTCTAAACACACAGGGCTGGGTGCCACAACACAATTATTCTCTCTTGCCTTTTAGACACAGGAAAAGTGGATGGATTTCCTTTGTAAAAGGAGCTCCTTCTAAATCAACAGTCACTGGTCAAAGTAAACACCCGGTTGAAGATTATGTTTGAGAAACTGCTTACAAGTACTGGGAAGCATTTACAAAGCAAGGAGCAAGGCTGCAGAGGCAGCGGAAGGCATAAAGGAGTGCGGTGACAAATGTCCAATGTCCTGTTCATTGGGCCATCGATGGCTGAATCCAGACTCTTCTGCAAGGATGTCCCATACCTTACCTGTTTTGTGGTTCTCCTGAAAAATAATTATTGGATGGAATCAAATAAGTGCTGTAATCAATAACCAGCTTGCAGACAAACACACACAAAACAACGATTCTATTTGTTGGGAAAAACGCAACCCCCTCCTGCTACATTATTCCATTGATGGAAAAACATTTACATCTCCTTTGTTCTGCACTTTTCTGCAGAAATTTTATAATCACTGGACAACTCTATTTCTCTCCTCTCTCAGAAGTGACTCTGAGTGGCCAGACCCCTGTTTTTATTTCATTTTATTTTTCTTTTTTTTTAAACGTTAGTCTATCATACATCAAACCTGTCAAGCTTTTTCATTAAAGTTCATGGTTTTTAAGTTCATTGTAAATAACTCAAATTGATTTTACAAAAGAGAAAAAAAAAAGTCTTGCCCTGATGTTGGGCATTACAAACTGTAATAATATCCCTGTCAAATGGGATTTTTCAAGTGGCTTTCTAAAGAGAGGGTAGAAAAATGGGAGACTGAGCTAAATAAAAATAATTTGAGATTAAAACCAACGTCATACTTTGATTGTGGGTTGACTTATTAGAAGTCTTGAGGTTTTGCAAATTCTGAAAAGAAAATCCAGTAGCTACATTTATCCAGAGGTTAGATTTCACGGTTTGAGGTCCTTAGGGGCTATTTCGTGAGAGAAAATACCAACAAGAGAAAAGAGCCGTTTACTTGCTAATAGCACTGTAAATTTGTAAAGTAAGCAATCTCTTGGATATTTTTTCCCACAAAGTAGTGGAAAAGGCATCTTCTTTGTTTGTTTAATGGCAGCAGATGGCAATGCATGGCTTAGGATTCAGTTGGGAAGCAGAACCATGAGTTTCTGTTCTGGCACGTAAAGAGTTGGGAACTCATTACTCTTTATAAAAAGGGAAAAAGCTGAACAAACCGAAAATCAGCAATTAATTCTTCTTAGACCTGTCAGAGAGCTGAGGTCATGGAGCAAACCATGGCCTCAAATTTGGAGAGAAGACAAGAAGACACAGAGAGTCTCAGCTTACCCCAGCAAAAGGCCAGGAGTAGAAACCTCTGTTAGGACCAGTAGCAGAGTAGAAAAACTTAATGTGTTTTTGAAAAATTGCTAAAGACTCTATGTGGGCACTTATGTGAGATTTAAAACTCAAGGACCCAGTCTTAGGGAAGTACTCACGTTTTTTAGTGTTTACCATCAGGCTATCACAGTGAAGACTGGAGAAAAATCTCCTTGTGCTTCTGTCAGAAGGAGAGGAAAAGTAGCCCTTCCAAAAAATGCCCAGAGTATTTTGTTCTTCTTAAGAAGACCTGCCTCAAGAGAAACTATTTTATCAGAGTCTAACCCAAGTGAAGTTTTTCCAGAACCTAACCAGACCGGGGAAAGGGAAATACCAACTCTAGCCTCCCTAGCTATCTGGTATAACTTTTGAAAACAGAACAAACAAACAAACAGAACTAAGTAGCCCTTGTGAATGTCACAGCCCAGGGGCACAGGATCACTGAAATTCTGAAACAGAATCATACAACTATAGAAACTTCCTCTCCCTTCTTAGCTTATCACCACATTAATAGGGTTCCTGTATAATAACAAGAATACAACAGAAAGAATTACATACCTCAAACCTTATTTAAGGAGTCTCTAGAGATATTCAAAGATAACAGAGGACACAGAAATGACACCAGGAAATTTTAGGAAATATTAGCCTCAGACACCTACAAGTATAACAAACATGAAACACAATCTCACCCCTATATAGATAAACGTAAAACCTCACATTAAAAGCCTCAGTTCCTTTTAGCCAGTACATTGTGTATGACTTTTCAACAAAAAGTTACAAGGCATATCAAAAGATTAAAAGCATAGTTTGGAGAGACAGAGCAAACATCTGAACAAGACTGAGCTATGGACAGACATGTTGGAATTACGAGACTGGAAATTTAGAACTACTATGATGAATATGCTTGGGGTGCCAATGGAAATAGTGAACGGTATGTAAGAATGGATGGGTAATATAAGCAGAGAGATGGGAACACTAAGAAGGAATAAAAAAGAAATGCTAGAAATAAAAAGAACACCAAACAGAAATGAAGAATGCCTTTGAAAGGCTCTCCTCAGTAGCCTGGACACAGCTATGGAAAGAATCAGTGAGCTTGAAGAAATGTCAGTAGCAACTTTAAAAACTGAAATGCGAAGAGGAAAAAAAAGAATAAAAAACATAAAACAGAATATCCAGGAAGTGTGGGACAATTCCAAAAGGTGTCACATACTCATAATGGGAATACTAGAAGGAGAAGAGAGAAAGGAACAGAAGAAATATTTGAAGCAATAATAACTGAGAATATTCTGAAATTAATAATAGCACAAAATTGCAGATCCAGGAAACTTTAGAGATATTAGGGAGGATGAACACCAAAAAACCTACACCTAGGCATATCAGATTCAAACTTTGGAAAATCAAAGACAAAGAGAAAACCTCAAAAGAAACCAGAGAAAAACAAAACCTTAGTTTTACAGGTGCAAGAATAAGAATTACACTAGACTTCTCTTCAGAAACCATGCAAGCAAGGAGAGAGTAGAGTGAAATATTTGAAGTATTGAAAGAAAGAAAACCTTTACCAACCTAGAATTCTGTATCCAGTAAAATTCTCCTTCAAAAGTGAAGGATGAAAACCTTCTCAAACAAAACTTGAGGGAATTTGTCATCCATAGACCTGCCTTGCAAGATGTTAAAAGAAGTTCTTCAGAGAGAAGGAAAATGATGTAGGTCAGAAACTTGGATCTACAAAAAGAAAAGAATGTTAGAGAAGGAATAAATGTGGTAAAATAAAATATTTTGTCTTTTTTACTCTTAATTGAACTAATATGTAACAGTATGTTCAAAATACTAATAGCAGGGGCGCCTGGGTGGCTCAGTGGGATAAAGCCTCTGCCTTTGGCTCAGGTCGTGATCTCAAGGTCCTGGGATCTGGCTCTCTTGCTCAGCAGGGAACCTGCTTCCTTTCCTCTCTCTCTGCCTACTTATGATCTCTGTCTGTCAAATGAATAAATAAAATCTTAAAAGAAATACTAATAGCAATAATGTATTCAGTGATTTTGGCTTATGGATTCTAGAAATAAATGACAGCAAAGTTATAAGGGATGAGGAGAAATTGAGAATACTTTGTTATAATATACTTGCACTAACTTTGAAGTGATATGTTATTTGAAAGTGGATTTAGACTAGTTGTAAATGTATTTTGCAAATTCTAGGACAAACACATTAAAAAAGTTAAAAAGAAAAAAAAGAGGGAGACAAAGATCTAAAACCACTAATATAAGTTTCCACCTTAGGAAACTAGAAAAAAGTGGAATCCCACCATTGCAGGGTATTATCACTCAACTGGCACCATATGTGAAGCCACAATTCCCATTTATGCCTTAAAAAAGAAAAAAGAAAAGAAGAAGAGTAAAGAAACCCAACCAACCAAACAAAAAAACCTTGTAACCACTTTAGCCAAGAAGCAGGGATTCCCCCTAGACTTTAAAAATAGGAC
The DNA here is from genome assembly GCF_964662115.1 of Mustela nivalis. Taxonomy (NCBI): domain Eukaryota; kingdom Metazoa; phylum Chordata; class Mammalia; order Carnivora; family Mustelidae; genus Mustela; species Mustela nivalis. The sequence goes on along the minus strand of NC_139034.1, from coordinate 13,267,640 downwards.
AGAGGTTAATGTGTTTGTAGGAGAAGTAACCAGTGAAAAGACAGATGCAAGAGCAACTGGCCTTGAGGAACCTGATGTTAATATAAATCTCAAATTTAACATTTCAAAAACCTAGCTATTAATTGTCAACCCCAAACCCTTTCCATTCTAGTCTTCTGGATCTCAGCAAATGGCACCACCATTCACTCAACTGCTCATGTTATAATCCTAGAACTAATTCTTGATAGTCCTTTTTCCCTCACCTCATACCTAATACATCAGAAAATTTAGTGCTCCCTCCAAATCACATTCAGTCCATATCCATCGTATCACAATGTCAAAATCACTTTCCTCTAACCTTCGATAATCTCCAAACTGGTTTCTCTGTTTCCCCTCTTTATCTTATTGTCCATTCTGCACTTGGCAGACAACGTAGACTTTTAATCTGTAAACAACATAATTTCACTCTCTTATTTAAACCCTTCAATGGTTTCTGTACCCCAGTAGTGAAATACAAACTCCTTACAACTCTGACAAGGCTTGGTGTGATCCATTCGCTGTCTCCCCCTCTTACCTTACCTACTTCTCTCTTCCCCTTGCTCACTCCATCCACACTGTCCATCCTTCTGTTCCTCCTCCAGCTTCCAAGCACCGCCCTGGGGTCTTTGCCCTTGTGTTACTTCTGCCTGGAACCTTCTTCCTTTAGATCTTCAGATGCTGGCTCCTTCTGCACAATCACATCTTAACAAAAACACCACCTTTTGGGGCTTCTGGGTGGCTCAGGGTGGCTCCTGGGGCTCAGGGTGGCTCAATCGGTTGAGCATCTGCCTTTGGCTCAAGTCATGAGGGTCATGGTCTTCAGGTTCCCTTGCTCAGCAGGGAGACTGCTTCTCTCCTTCTCCCTCTGCTGCCTTCCCCCTCCCCCCACCCCGGCCGCTTGTGCTCTCTCTCTCTCTCTCTCAAATAAATAAATAAAATATATTTTTTTAAATGCCACAAAGGTTTTCCCTGATCCTTCTTTCTAAAAATAGCCCTTATACATCCTGATGCTTTATTACTTGGATTTACTGCATTAAAAAAAAAAAAAAACAGAATTATCTGACATAGTTTTGTTTATTTTTGTCTACTTATTTACAGACCATCTCTCTTTCCTAGAAAGTACATTTCATGAGGACACAGATTGCATCTGTTTCATTTACCACTCTGTCCCCAGCACCTGGAGTAATGATGACACAGAGCAGTTGCTCTTTATGTTTGTTGAACAAGTGAATAAATGTATGCCATGAATTGATGAATAACCATTACACCTAAAAAATTAATGGAGGCATTGTCTTCAAAGAATATGGATAACTTTCTAGATTGTTTTCAGTTTGACAGTTTGTTCCTTACTTCTGAGTAGAAGTCCATGGTATGGATATAACACACTATGTTTAACCATTCACTCATTGAAGGACATCTGGGTTCTTTCCTGTTGTTGGCTATTATGAATAATGCCACTATAAATATTTTATGAGAATATATAGTCTTTATCTCTGAGAATATGAGAATATATAGTCTTTATCTCTGTGGGACAAATGTCCAGAAGTGCAATCACTGGGTTGTATAGTAGTAGCATGTTTAGTGTTTTAAGAAACTGCTAAATTGGGGGGCCTGGGTGGTTCAATTGATTAAGTGGCTGACTCTTGATTTTTGGCTCAGGTCATGATCTCAGGGTCCTGGGATCAAGCATGTGTCAGCTCTGCACTCAGTGGGGAGTCTGCTGGAGAATTCTCTCCCTGTCCCTCTGCCCCTCCTTCCACTCACACCCTCTCTCTAAAGTAAATAAATAAATCTTAAAAAAACAAAAACAAAAACAAACAGAAATTACCAAATTGTTTTCCGAAGTGGGATTTACGTTCCCATCAGCAATGTATTGGTTATCCTTCTATTTCATACCTTGACAGCATTTGGGGCTATTTTTAATTTTAACCATTCTGACAGGTGTGCAGTGATACTTCATTGTGACTTTAATTTGCATTTCCTGCATGGAATGATGTTGAACATCTTTTCATGTGCTTACTGGGCATCTGTCTGTCCCTTTCCTTGAAATGTCTGTTCATACCATTTGCCCATTTCCTAATTTGACTGTTTAGGCTTTTTCCACCTTTGAGTTTTGAGAATTCTTTATGTAATACGGAAAACTCCTAGTTTTTAACTTGTGTTTTCAACCTTTTAACACAGTCTTTTGTGCCATAAAAGTTTATTATTTTGATGAAGCCTAACTTACCAATTTTTCATTTAATGGATTTTGCTAACATATAATGTATTTGTATGTTAGGGCTAAAGTTGGGATTTTTCATTTTCCATTTGGTCTGTTTTTCATTTCTCTTTGCTTTTTACTACCTCCCTTTGTGGGTTATTTGAGTATTTTTTAAAAATGCCATTTTGGGGCTGCCTGGGTGGCTTAGTCAACTAAGCGCCTGCCTTCGGCTCAGACCATGATCCTAGGGTTCTGGGATCAAGCCCCACATTGGACTTCCTGCTCAGTGAAGAGCCTTTTTCCTCCTCTCCTTTTGCTGTTCCCCCTGCCTTTTTCCTTCTCTCAGTCTCTCTCTCTCCTCTCACTCTCTATCACATAAACAAATCTTAAAAAAATAACAAATGCCATTTTGATTTACATAGTATATCTTTTTTGCATAGTATATCTTTTTTAGTAGTTGCTCTGGGTCTTACATTGTATATACGTAATTTACCAGTCTTCTGATATCATTATTTTACCAGTTCCAGTGAAGTGTCATAACCTTACCTCCTTTACATCCCTTCATTTTTCTCCATTTATAACATAATTATAGTTCTTTTCAGATACGGTGTCCTCTTTCTTTCTTCTGAGTGTATTGGACCCAGTTTGCTTAGGATGAATGTAGGCATTTGCATAGGATGAATGTAGAATATATTGTCTTCAGTTTTCCCCAAAGGAATGATGGTGGAGGGGGAGAAATAGCTTCCTCTCAATGCACAAATGGTATGCTGCAGGGATAGAATCTGTTTATAATATAATTGTTTTAAATATTTGCTCCACTTGCCTTTAGAACCACATCAGGCAGTATTTAAATTTTTTCTTCAATAAATGAAACAAGATGGGATTGGGAGGGAGACAAACCATAAGTGACTCTTAATCTCACAAAACAAACTAAGGGTTGCTGGGGGGAGGGGGGTTGGGAGAAGGGGGGTGGGGTTATGGACATTGGGGAGGGTATGTGCTATGGTGAGTGCTGTGAAGTGTGTAAACCTGGTGATTCACAGACCTGTACCCCTGGGGATAAAAATACATGTTTATAAAAAATAAAAAATTAAAAAAAATTTTTTTTTCTTCAGTCATCATGCATAATTTAGAAAACTCAAGAGGAGAGAGAAAATGTAATGTATTTACCCACAATGTTTATTTGTTATGTTATTCCTTGTTCTTATGTTCATATTCCTTCTTTTAAAATTTCCTTTCTATTTTGAGAACTTAAGTTATTGTTTTAGGGTAGATCTGCTAGCAAGAGATCCTCTTAGTTGGTTTTTTTTTTTTGGTCCCCCCTGTGAGAATACTCTGTTTTCCCTTCATTCCTGAAGGATATTTTTGTTGGAGATAAGATTCTGGGTTGACTATTTTATTTTTTTTTTTTCCCAGCATCTGAAATAGGTGGAAATACTTCTGGCCTCCACAGTTTCTGATAAGAAATCCACTGTCATTAATTGTTTTACATTTATAGGGAAGGTGTTATTTCTCTACGGTTGCTTCAAGGTTTTTTATTAGTCTTTAGATTTCAGAAGTTTGACTATCATGTGTCTGGGTATGGATTTTTTTGTTTTCTTATTTTTGTTTTCTTATTCAGCTTCTTGGATCTGTAAGTTTATATCTTTTGCCCAGTTGGGGTGTTTTCAGCCATTATTTCTTCAAGTACTTTTTCACCCCTATCATCTTTCTCCTCTCTTTGTGAAATTCCATTAATTAATTAATTAATTAATTCCCTGAGGCGCTATTCATTTTCTTTAGTGTTTTCTCTTTGGTGTTCAGATCGGGTGATTTGTATTGTTTTATTTTCCAGTTAGTGGCCTCTTTCTTCTGGCTCTTCTGTTCTGCTGTAGAGTCCATCTCTTAAGTTTTCAACTTTTTTTGATTTTAATGTATTTTTCTATTTGGTTCTTTATTTATACCTTCTATTTCTTTGTTGAGATGGGTTCTATATTTTCATTTGTTATGAGACTGTTTAAAATGATTTGTTGAAGTATTTTTATAATGATTACTTTAAAATCTTTAGGATGGTTCTAACACCTATGTTTATCTTGATGTTGGCATCTATTGATTGTCTTTTCCTTTCAGTTTGACATCTTCCTGATTCTTGGTATAATGAGGAATTTTTTTTTTTATCAAGAACTAGACATTTCTGGTATTATGACACTCTGGAATTTATTTAAATCTCATGGTGGTTTAGCTCAGATTGGTAGTTTCCTGGGGGTGGTGATAGTAAAGCAAGGGACAGGTGTACTTGGACAAAAAAGAAGGAGGAAGTGTTAGGGGTAAGAGATACGTTCATTAACTTGACTGCTGTAATAATTTTACAGATGTTTACATAAGTAAATCTTAAAAAGTTTTATACTTTAAGTATATGAAGCTTGTTATATGTCAATTATACCTCAATATAGCTATTTAAAAATGTTATCAGGGGACAAAAACTAAAATGAAATAGATACCAAACTACTTCCTTTGATATTTCCTAGCTGAAAATTTTTCTAACAGGGAATTCTAAGGACTGAGATGCCAAGATTTTGCTTAAATATGATTTTTTTTTGCTTAAATATGATTTTTACTGCTTGTTAGAAAATTCTGCATGACAGTCAAGGTAATGAATATATCCATCACCTCTAACATTTCTGTATTCTGTCTTGTCCATGTACATCTGTCCCTCACGTTACTGTCACTACCCCCAGGAAAGCACTGATCTGCTTTCTGTCACTATAGGTGTTTACATTTTCTATAATTTTATATAAATGGAGGCAAGAACTAGGTACTCTTTTTTTTTTTTTTTTGGTCTGACTTCTTTGACTTAGCATTTGAGATTCATTCATCCATGTGATTCATGTTCTAGTGTGAATCAATATTGACTTACTTTAATTGCTGAGTAGTATTCCATTGTGTAGGTCTATCATAATTTGATTATATATTTATCTTTTGATTCACATTTGAGTTGTTTTTATTTTTTAGCTAATGCAAAAAGAGCTGCTAAGAACATTCATGAGTAAGTCTTGGTATGGACAGATGACTTCATTTCTCCTGGGTAAAATACCTAAGAATGGAATGATTGGACCATATGGTAAGGGTATGTTTCACTTTTGAAGAACATGTCAAGTTGTTTTACAGAGTGGTTGTACAATTTCATATTCCCATGATCAGTGTGTGGGTGCTGTAAGTGCTCCACATCCTCATTTACATTTAATATGGTCAATATTTTTAATTTTAGATTTTTTTTAATGTATTGATATCTAATATTTCAGATCTGACCAATTTGTTGAAAAGATTCTTTCTCCACTGAATTTGTTTTTAAACTATTTTTTCTTAATTTTATTTATTCATAAATAAATTGTCAGATTTATTGTCAGAAAGAGAGAGAGGGCACAAGCAGGGGGAGCAGCAGGCAGAGGGAAAGGGAGAAGTAGGTTCCCCACTAAGCAAGGAGCCTGACATGGGGCTCCATCCGAGGACCCTGGGATCATGACCCGAGCCAAAGGCAGAGGCTTAACTGACTGAGCCACCAAGACACCCCAGCAGAATTACTTAAAAAAAAAAAAAAAAAAAACCAAACTCAGCTATTTTGAAAAAAAAAAAAAAAAAAAAAAAAAGAAAAAATCATTTTAATTTGCATTTTTTTAAACCTGTAAGTTGGACACTTTTCATGTGCTTATTGGATGTTTGTATTTTCTGGGAACATACCATCTATTCGTAATTTTTTATCATGTTCTTAGTACATTTCTAATAGTTTTACATTATCTGTTTACATATTACATATTTCCTTTTTGTGTTTATTTTTGAGATTCACACATATATTTTTAAGATTCACTAGATACACACATATTTTTAGGACTCCTTGAAATGAAAAATTTTGACTTTAAAAAAATTGAAAATGAAGGTATCTGTTTTGTTTTTGTCTTGATGACCAACCACCAGTTGCTTCCCAAATATGGAAAACTGGAATACCAGGAGGCAGGGCAAAAAACATTTTTGAGAAGCAAGTATCATGCTACATGAATACTCTCTACCTTTAAATTTGGCGGACATAAACATGGCTTAGACGATTCTGAGGCCAGGAGTTCGATTGTTCCAATCTGGGCCCAGCACGTACTAGTCATGTTTGCTTAGCTCTCATTAGAAAATTGTTAGAATGAGTGAGTGAGGGAATGGCTTATTCTTCATGTAGGATATAGGATTAAAAACCAGTCTTGCAGTTTTTCATTTGTAAGTCAGCACCGAGCTTTGAAATGCTATCCATCAGACTGACAGGGCTGTAACTTGGAGTAAATAGAGGCTTGTAACTGGGCAGCCTAGACTAGTTCGTCCTCAAGGAACTACACCCGGGGAAGTAATGAGAAGAAAGCATTTAGTAAGGATGCTGGACAACCATGGAGGATGCCTTATACATCTACCTGGTGGAGGAAAATGTCCCTCAGGCATTTCATAAGGACGTTATACGCAGAGTTCATGTTGCACATCGGGAATTCTCCTAAGTCATGAAAAGCAAACGTGAAAGTTACAGGGCTAGATAGAGGGGAGAAGAGCTCAATTTCATGATGATTTGATCTATCACATTTTACATCTTCAACTGACACAGGGTTATAGTTAACTATGTCTCAGTGAGGCTGGGGGAAAAAAGGCCCAACACGTTTGGCCCACAGGTGATACACAATAAGCATTATTGTCCACACAGTTTCAATATAGCCGACCTGTCCCTCCTGGTGAGAATACTTACAAGTTTAACACTCCTTAAGGGGATTTGAGGCTTCGCTTCATCAGGAAATTACCTCATGTCATGTTTATTAAACAAGCACTGATTATGGACCAGATACTCTTTATGATCCAGACAAAGACATGACCTTTAGCCATGACAGAAATCCTGTAAATATAAAAATATAAGTTCCATGCTAAGTCCTACGGATAATCCATGAAGGAATGACAAATTCTACCAGGAGATCTGAGGCAAATCTGTATCACCTCACCCCACGGGGGGGAGGGGGTGGTGGTGGGGAAGGAAAGCACAGGCAAATTCAGAAACTCCACAGCCACCTTCCAGAATCAGACCTGAGGAAGTGTTCTTCAGTACTCAGTCTGCTCTAAGTAAAACCACCCGCTCTGGCTCCCTCCACCATGACACGTGGGCCATTTGGAAAGACCAACTCTGTCAGGTCACTGGCCACAGCTGAGACCATTGCTTTCGGTTCACGTTTCTCAGAGACCAGGCTTTCTGAAATGAGGTAAAACAGAAAATGAATTCTGCTAAGTCGCACTTGTGCTCAAGTCTTGTAGCTTCCTAATGGAAGCATGAGAAGCAGTTCCTAAGACTGAGGCGGAAGCACCCGGTACTTCCTTCTCTACTTACTGCTAAATTAGGGACTCAGTCCAAGCAGCCTGGTTCCCAGGTGAGGAAGACGTCCTCTGGAGAAGCCACCAGTGAGGGCCCCGGATTCAACTTCTCCACCGCCTGTGCTGGGCTGTGGGAGCTCCACAGACCCTCATGCTGGAGGGCAGACAGGATGGAGGCCGAGGAAACTCTCGGCAGGGCCTGCGCGGGAACGCAGCCACAGGAGGTGGCCGGTGAGTGTCAGATCTCAGGACCAGGAACCTCCAGCAACGTGCACTGTCTACATGGTGAAAGAACAGATCATTTGCTCTTGACATTTATAGACAGGAAACCACGGCTGCTCTTGATGAAAGTTTTAAAGATTCAGAGAATTTTCAGAAGTGGAACAATTCCTTTTAAAGGCAAAGTGACTCTGCAGAACACTTGTCCTTGAACATGATTAAATAAGAAAGGTTTAGCAGGAGTGGGAAGAGAGGTTTCCCTTAAGTATTAGAATGTACTCACTAAAATCATTTTCTTTTATAGAATAATGAACTTGGCAGTTTGCTCTACACAGGAGAACAAAGACAATTGATACAATCCAACTTTATTTTACTTCATTATAACAAGAATTTTCAAAAACTCATGACTCTATGCTATTTCTAGTGTTTAAATACAAAACGTTCCAAATGTAGCACAAACAGCGTAAGCTAATGCATAAATGGATTTGGATGAAGTCCTATGAACCAAATTATTCCTTTTTGTATGTTTGAAAGCAAAGTGTGTTGCCATGTTATTGAAAAGTCATAGGATGAGGCCCTGGGGTCTTTGGTGGGGAGGCCGGTGGGTCAAGTGAGAAACCCTGGGGTTTGTCCCTCCTGAGCTTTAGCTCTGAGTGGACTGAGGGTGTGGCCAGCGGCTTGATGGGCAAAGCCAGTCCTTGGTCTATTCTAGTTTCTCTTATAAACACCCCGAAGCTAACTTTTCGGATGTGCTCTTTTCTAACATTGAGAAAGGGCTTTTCTTGGCTGCCAGGAAGCAGGGAGCAGGCTGTGGTGAGTGATTATCTGGAAGCAGCCAGGCATAAGCTTAGATGCTTTGGAAAAGTGGGGCGGGGTGGGGAGGACAGAGAGACAGATTCTTCTTCCTTTTGTGGACTGGGGAAGAGGGTACTTGGTGACATTTTCCTGAGTCTGAAAGGAAGAATACAGGTTTGAAAAGTTTGGAATTGTGCATTAAAACAGAGACACATCCATATTGGGGAAACAAAACAAAACAGAAAAAGGCATAAACATACTTTTATTTCAAATTAAGATTTCTGAAACTATACTTGTTGTATTATAGTCTGTAACTAAATAAGACATAGCACTAAAATAATTCAGTTAATTTTAACTTTTGAGGGTTTTTTTTTTAAAGCACCACTTAAAACTTACATATTCCCCCCAAAAATTAAATATAGAAAAGTCATTCTACCATCGGAGTGAGTTTGAGAATGCACTAGGAAACAACAGGGCCAATTTTTCAACCTCTGGTTATTCAATTCAAAGCCAGTTTGAGAATTTCCTACATTGCTCACTTACAGGAAAACAAAACAAAGAGTTTCATAGTAAATTTCTAGCCCTTGGAGGGCTAACCTGTTTTCCTGACTGTGGGTTACTGGCCAGATGACCTCTGAATTTTAACTTCATCATCCAAAAAGATAACATATAGGATTTCCAAGGGTTTTATTTTTTTGAGGAGAACTAAGAAATGATCACAATTGTAACACACATAAAAAAAAAAAAAGTCGGAACTAGTCGTAACGATGTCTGAAAACTTTTAGTCTTAGATTTATTTTGAAACCAACTTCCAAACAAGAGGGAATGAAGGAGCCGAAACTTGCTCCCACACCTTCTGAGCAAGTCCCTTTGGACTCATTTCCTTGTCACTGCAGCCAAGGACCGACTATGAAAGTCACTCCTGGGCGCTTGCTCAAGGCCTGTCCACAAAGCCTCGCCCACACCTCCCCATCCCCCCAGTACCCCCCAGTCCCAGAGGAGACAGCGCTGGGGGCTGCGGCCACCTCATCGCTTGGTGGAGCGCTTCTCATACTTCTCCTGGCCACCGCGCTTCCTGTGCGGGGAGTGGCCACCACCGCCCCGGGCCTGGAAGCTGGGCTTGTAGGGGTGGCCTCTGTGCTGCTTCCGGTTCTCTTCTTTCTGGCTCTGGCTTTTGGAGGGTTCCTTGCTGCCCTCTTTTTGCTCAGGGTCTTGCTCTTTATGGGATGGCAGCGTGTTCTTGATTGTGTTAATCAGAAATCTCTTATTTGTACCAGCGAGAGGACACTTCATCCTGGGGAGGAAAAAGAGAGAACATTCTCAAACCGAATCATTTGCTCCAGAGCTGCACCCACCGGTCATGGGTTCCTGCCAAAGAATTCTGTGTCCACAGAATCAAGTTTCTGAATACGTTCAGCTTTCCTTGCATGCCACCTAGTGTAAACTGTGAGTACAGGGGGGAAAAGGCAAGACATTTGGAATTCTCCAGCTCGACCGATCTGCCCCTTAGCTGCCCCTCTCTTCCTTATTGGGACTAACTTTCCCACCACTATGCCTGTGCAGGTCTTGGCCACAATGTGAAAGAACAGGATTCCTTCTATTTTCTCCCTGAATAATAGATGCCTGATTTGACTATAATCTGCATTTCTGAGCTAAATTGATCGTGGCTTGTTTTTAATTACCAAAGAGTGACAGTGAAGTCCCTCTCTGAGGAACAAAAAAGTATCTGTTGCCATATCTTGGATGCTGGGGCTCAGTACAGCAGAAAAAAAAAATTATCCAAAGAATCTATGAAAATGCAATAGTCACATTTTATCTGTAAAATAATCTCACTTTCCATATCAGGCTTTTAGTTTGTGTTCTGTTGGGGGGGGTACTTCAAGGAGGCCTACGCTCTGGGTCAGTTTCTGTGTAGTATATATTTAAGCAGCTGGTGATTCAAGTTTACCCAAGAGACAGGATGTAACTAATTAAATTATTATTTTGCATGCTTATGTATATACTACAGTATTATTTTTTCTTTTTCAAGTGCATAAAGCTTTCATTTGGGGGAAGAAAACCCCCCACACAGATGAGAACCTGCATATTTCTCTTGACCTTCGGCTGTCTGTTACACGATGGGCTGTTTTAGGAGGATACTGACCCCCCCAAATCATGTCACTCAGAGTGGCTGGCATTAAGCAAAGATGAATGTAGGATTCTAGAATCTCCATTTTTGTGTCAAACTTGGGATAAAAAAGAGAATCCCACACACTACTCCAATATCAACCCAGCAGTGCCCCCACCAGGGCGATTTTATTGTCTAGGACCCTATCAGTGAAATGTGAGCAGATATTAGGTTCATAGCACTTACAGGGGTCAGACCAGCTCAAGCAATCAGAAATGGCATCGAACCTGGAAGTAAAATATGGAGAAAAAGAAGAGAAAATGTTTCCTGTAGCAAATAAGCAATTCTTGCGCCTCTAGGAACAGAGAAAATCTCTGAGAAGAATCAAAGGTGCTGTAGGGACTTGATGTGCAAGCGTGCTTCGGGCTCAGGCCGGGAGAAGTGAGGAGAGAAGGAGCTAGAACAAGGAGAGAAAGGAATGGAGAGAGCAGGGCAGTGGACTGTAGTAGGAGCAGCGGCGGGAACACTTAGAGGGGGTGGCGACCCTGGAGTTTTTGTTTTGTTTTTCTTTTAGTGCCGGAGTTTAGAAGTCACGGTGAATGAGATGAGGAGTGAAGAAGAAAGGCAGTGACAAAGCTGTGATGTCGTGAGGGCACTACACTGTGGAAGTCCCGGGAGCCCTATGGGGCTTCACTTAGCTTCCAGAGAGAGCAACCACTAGACCTAGATTCAGAAGAGTATGGCACACTGATGTCACCAAAGAGCATAATAGGGCTGGCCGGTAGGACAGAAGTGCCCCTCTTTGCCAAATGTGGTCCCATACTTAGTGCAGGAGCAGAATCGTTGGAATGAGTAAGTGGACGACGTGTGTCTCTCAGCTCTGGGAGGCCGTGTCCAGCCAGCTCCACAAGCATTCTGCGATCTTTTCCCTGGAGTGGGCCAGCTCAGTGCTGGTGAAACTGGTCAGTCCTTCTCTGGATTAGACATATGAGGAAAGGCAAGTATTACCAGATGGGACAATAATCAAAACAAAACCTTTGGTAACTCCTGGTGAATTCTGCTCTATTTTGCTCTCTTCCAAGGGAGATCACCTTTCCCACCATCTGCTCATCCTAGATGAACAAAGCTCTTCTGCTAGAGACCCTCGGAGTTCCTGCTAAGAGTTGGGGATGTGGGGCCTGCCCTGGTGACAGCAAGCGAAAGAGCTGGTCAGAGAATGGGAGGACTTTCTAGAATCAAGCCACAAGAAAAGTGGCCTTTACATCTCTTTTTTAACATTAGAGATGGGATTTTTAATGTTCGTTGTGCCTAAGAATCTATTCCAGGTGAGGAGTCAAGAGCAGCTGGGAGAGAATTTGGTTTACCTGGTGGCGGTGGGGGGTGCTGAGAGTGACTGCTCCCAAACATGCCAGGACATGCTTTTGAAATGACAGTGAGTGTTTACGTATACTTGTAATAAGTAAGGCAGGGCAGTGAGGTAGAGAGGTGGCTGCAAGCAGATATGGACGTACGAGTAGTTAATGAGTCCATATAGAGAAATTATGAAATCTGTAATGAAAGTATCACAGCGTAAGGAGTCTAACAGAGCTGCCAACATCTGTGGAAATCCGCTGGGAGGGAACTGCTCTAGCCTTCGGCTGGTAACTTATTTTGCTGAACCTCACAGCTGGGTGTTGCATTGCTGTAAACACATACGACATGATACTGGGCGAGCATACGTGCTCTGAAGCCACACTATCTATCAGATTGAACCCTGAGCATGTTACATAGTCTCCCCATTGCCTCGTATCTGTTAAATGTGGGATCTTAACAGTGACTATCTTCATGGAATGCTTGCGGACCAAATGAGTGAGTGCTTAGAATCATACTAATATATAACAAGCACTTGGTACACATTAGCTCTGGTTTATATCCTGGCTCTCCTCATTAGCTTTGTGACCAAGGGCAAGTTACTTAACTCCCCTGTGCATCAGTTTTCCCCATTTTTAAACAGGAGTAATAGAAATATCGGCCCAGTGGGAGGATTTATTGACATGCATACAGCACTTAGCACAGGACCTGGCCCACGGTAAATCTTCAGTACATGTTACGGATGGGGCTATAGTTTCTTATCCACCATTCCAAAATATTAAAACTTTTGAAAATCAAGTTCTCTATATGATGCTGAAACTCGTTTGGCAGCAAAATCTGGCCTAACCTGACACTGGGCTGTTTATGTCTAGTCTTTATCGCAGTTAGCATAAGCGTATGTGTGGGGACAGAAATGATCATGTGTTGAACAAGAATCCCTGGGGGCATTCGTAGTACATACTGGGTATGCTGATGTACCTTTCTAAAATGTGAAATTATCTCAACTTAGAAACTTGGAGGGATTCAAGGGTTTTCAACAAGGGGTTGTGGACCATTATTATTATTATTATTATTCACTCTCTTCATGAAAAAGAATATAGATAGCACATCAGTTAATACAGCAGGGACTTCTCCTTGAGAGCAACTCAAGATAACATGCTAAAGTCTCAGACGACTTGAGAAAAGAAGCTAACCAAGAACAGAGCAGGCTAGCTGATGTTCCTCAGTGAAAAAAATTAAAAACAAACAAAACCTGAGCCATCAGGAAAAAGTCAATGAGCTCTTATAGAAATTTTCATAAAAATGGTTAAAATGAAAAAGTGTTGGTACTCTGGGGCACCTGGGTGGCTCAGTCGGTTAAGCTTCCGATTCTTGGTTTCGGCTTAGGTTCTGGTCTCATGGCTGCTGGGATGGATTCTAGTGGTGAGCTCACACTCAGTGGGCTTCCGATATCCTCTCTGTTTGCTCCCTCTCCTGCTCGCACACATGTGCACCCTCTCCCTCTTATAAATAAATCTTTAAAAAAAAAAAAAAAGTTTTGGTGGGCTGCCTCGGTGGCTCGGTCATTAAGCATCTGCCTTGGGCTCAGGTCATGATCTCATAGGGCTCCCCACTCAGACAGGAGCCTGCTTTTCCCTTTCCCACTGCTTGCTACTCCCCCTACTTGTTTGTGTTTTCTCTCTGTCAAATAAATAAATAAATTTGTTTAAAAAAAAAAAAGTTTTGAATTTCCTCATACTGTGTAAGCCCTGTAGATGCTCTTCAAATAGAACACTGAGGGCTGGGGTATGTAGGTGATTTCCGAAGTCTGTCCCAGTTTTAAAATTCTCTGCTTGTATTCTGCCTGTTAAACCCTTTAGAAAATTACTCTCCTCTCATTCATCCCATAAGAAAATTCATTTCTGGGCCACCTGGGTCGCTCAGTTGGTTGAGCATCTGACTCTTGATTTCAGCTGGGATCACGGTCTTGGGGTTGTAAGATCGAGCCCTGCATTGGGCTCTGTGCTCGGCGTGCAGTCTGCTTGGGATTCTTTCTCCCTCTTCCTTTACCTTCCCAGCAATACATAAATACATAAATACATAAAATCTTAAAAAGAAAAAAAAGAGAAAACTCATTTCATCGATGTGTCTTGTTTCTCAGCTCTTTCTTGGTGCCATTTTCCCCCAGACTTGAGATGACATGATAAGCTGGCGTTAGGTATGCACCATTCCAGAGCTTGTCATGTCTGCATTGAGGTAAAACCCGGGCCCTAGAGTGAAAGCACAGGCTGGGGCTGCTCAAGGTACCTGCACTATATAACATCACTAGCTATGTCCCGAGACATGCTGCTGTGGTTGGGGACCCAAGAGGCCACCAGATGGAGCGGCTGCTTCCCTGTCTGCAGCTCTGACCCACACAATGTCAGCTTCCTCACCCTGGCCAGCTGTTTTTATTTTTGGTTTTAGAAAGGTATATTAGCTCATGTGGAAGGAACTGATGTAAGTATAAACAGATACAAAACTCTAAATATAATAAGACCGCTTACAGCTGCACTGGGAGAGTACTGAGGACAGCACTGTCAGACACAGGGTCTGGCATCCTCACTCTGGTAAACTTTAAAAGGCAAGTGCTTTACTTCACTTCCAAAGCTGTCAGCCCAGCTGTGGAGGCTTCTGCATTCCCCAGGAGAGGTAGATTCCTGGAGAATCTGCCATTAGAGAGACCTGCGGACTGACTGAGGCTGGGATTGTAAGCTTTTCACTTCTCTCTCTCTCTTTCTTTTTGAATGAGTACATGATATAACATAATGTGTAAAAATAAGGCACTTCCTCCTTACAATTATCATATTTGACTTAGGAAAAACAGTAGACTGTAAACAAACTTAGAGAACAGAAAAGGAAGAGATATCTAATTTTTTTCTTTCCGGTTTTAATAGTTTTTATCTTTACTGCTAAAGGATAGAAGTAGTAATATCTAGCATGCTACACAGTCAGACCTTCCAGTTTTTAAAAAGAAGATGTTATTTATTTTAGAGAGAGAAGTGGGGAAGGGCAGACAGAGACAGAGCGTCTCAAGCAGACCTGGCTGAACTTGGAGCCTGACATGGGGCTCGATCTCAGGACCCGGAGGTCACCAGAGCCGAAACAAGAGTTGGACGCTTAACTGACTGAGCCGTCCAGGTGTCCCAGACCTGCTACTTTTGGATTCTAAAATAGTTCCATGAACATGACCCATCAGCTATTGGTACGTGATCACTAACCAGTGGGAATGATAACATTGCAGACACTGGCTTCCATGAAGTAATCGTCCCATGCCATCACGTTACTGACGTCACCTTGTTCCACTTCTCCAACCATCCAACACTTTATGGGCAGACAAGAGATGAAGAAAAGCAATGTATCTGAGATCCCGAGCTGGTAGGATTGGAATCGGAGGGTCTGATGCTGAGGTCCACCCTCCCAAATCGGGTTGGGAGAGCTGTGTGGAAGCTTGTTCCCACGATCCCTAGGCCTCTGTTTCCCTAACCACAAAAATAAGATTCATAATTTCCCAAGGCCTGTTGTACTTCACAGATGTCCACACCAAGTACAGTTAGAACGTTTTCTGCCTCTGTCCTAGCCTTGCCCGTGTCAGTGACTCTCCACCTGACACGGCGAACAGATCTGCTTCTTGCTGCCCGTGCTGGGCAGAGCAGTCTTGGCAGCAGGCATGCCAACAGGCTCTTCACCTGTGGTTTCTTTGCCTCACTGCTCTGGCCACTGACTGGCCACCTGCTTATGCCGCAGCGGGTCTCTGTCTCTCTCTGCTCCTTCTTCCCGATCCAGGATGGTGTCGGGAGGGCATTAGGCTGGGTCCTGCAGTGAAGATAAATCCCAGGCTATCTGTCTACATATTTGTGGTCGGTAGCAGACCACCAAGAGGAACAGAGTATGTGTGAGGATAAAGCTCAGAAGCAGGTATGTGAATAGTGGTGTCCAGAGAGAGACGACAAGGCCGCTGTCCTTGGCCTCCAGCTCCGTTAGCTACACACATTATTTCCACGGCGATGTGATGGAGCGGGACTCCATCACACACACGGGGCTCTTGACTCTCTTTCATAACTGGATCTGAAAGGCTGGGGGCAGCTGTGGGCAGCTGAGGGCAGGAAGCACTGACGAGCCTGCAGCTGTCGGACAGTAACACACGGAGAGAGGTGGTGGTACAAGGAGGATTCATCCGGGCATAAGAAAGCAAACGGTGATCCATTCAGCGGCGGTTAGCTTGCTGGGGCCCTTTGGGGCCCATGTTCTTTAGCTGTAGAGTAAAGGCTTTGCATCTCTGTGCCTGAATTTATGCCAAGAGCCTAGTCCGTGAGTCAGTCTGAAACGGGAGCCCTTCCTTCCCCGCCTGCCGGTTCTAGCACGCTGCGTTGTGCTTACCTGCTCACTTGTCCATATCCACCGATGGATGAACAACTTGAAGGCCAGGACAGGGAGTCTTCCTTACTGCTGCCTGAGCCTGGCCTCTTAATATATCTACTGGCGCTCAGTCAAATGAATTAAAAAAAAAGTGCCTGCATAAAACTTGAGAGATAACCAACAGCTGATGAGATACAAAGGAAGAACCACATGGATGATTCTTCCCCTTATCACCAGAATGACCACCAACACTAAACAGGAAAGCACCCAAAAAGGCCCTTCTCCTTAAAACTGGGTTAAAAAAACCCTGAAGACTCATTTTCTGTCAAACTTTGTAACTCTTCGTACCGTATATAAGCCTTTCCACACATAAGTCTGAGGTTCTGTGAGCACTAGACTCCAAACTTACAATTGGGCTACAGGTCAGCTGATGTGAGTGCGACTAGAATAAAAACAGCTTTGTGGACAACGAAGCTGGGTGCATTTCTGAAATTTGTGCTTATAAATTCCTTTGTGTTGACGAAAAAGAAGTCATATGGGCCCATACTTCAGCTCCCTTGAGGCCTCTGTCAAGAACAGCTTCTGAAGAGATTCTTTTGCTGAAATACATCCACGGAAGTACAGAGCACCAAATGGTCTCTTTCTTTATAAAATAAAAAATGGCATTCTGTGGCATTTTCTTTAGTTCAGCAATCTCTTTCTGGCAATGGTTCAACTACCTCACTGAGATCTTTTCATGGACTATCGAGGAGGAAAAAAAAATGGCACTCTCGTTCTATTTTCAACTTTAAAGCAAATATAAAGTTCTTCTAGATGCTTAGAAAAACACACCGTGGCCCACAAGTAAGCAACAGATTGTCTCCTCCTTTAAGATCTGTCCCAGAAGATGTGTTGATGGGGATGGAACTTGGGACTCCCCTGTCTGAGCGCCCAGCTACCCAAGTGCTATGGAGCCACCTGCCCATGGGAGAGGTGTGGGAGTGCTTTCCCTTCTGCAGAGCAGGCTGCTTCCTTTCTTTACAACACACAGGGACTGTTACGGTGGTTTTCAAATTTGTGTGCACTTTAGAATCACCTGGGTATCTTTTTAAAACCCCAAGTTCAGGCCACACCCCAACTGATAATCAGTGATGGTGGGACAGAGACATTAGTATTTTGGGAGCTTCTCAGATGATTTCAAAAGTGCAGATAAGTTTGGAAACCACTGGATTAGTAGTTACAAGTTTTTATTGATTTACACACGCACGCACACATGCACGCTCACTGAAACAGATGGAAAACCAGTTATCCTCCCAGGACGAGCACGATGGGGAAGATGTTCTTTGTCTCAGCACCAGGGAGCAGACGCAAGTCATGGCCGTCCTTCAGTCAGACCTGTTTGCGTAGCCCGCATTGGTCAGGGTGTCCTGAACCAAGAGCTGCCTCCAGGAAGAGGACCTGTGCGAATGTCTGAACAGTAAGTGAACTGGCTGGTTATTTAGATGTGAGTGAGCCTGTCACTTCAAGGAGAACAACTCACAGTTTTTACTGGCAATGATAGAACTTGAATTTTCAAGTGCAAGAAAATTAGACTTTTGGAAAACTGTGCACTTGACAAGTTCCCAACATTTAAAAGGCTTTTCTGATGAGATTAATGGTAGTAGTTACAAATGTATTCCTTTAATATCATATAATGAAATGTGTTAACATTTGGAGGATGACTCCCTGAACCAGCATTTTTGAGACGACCATTGCATGATGTTACAAAATCATGTATGAGGAGAAGATTCGGTCAAAGTGTAAGGTAGATGAAGGGATTTTTATTATAACAGAACATGAAGAGTCTACATTAATAAAAAGAATGTTAAGAAACTACCACTCATTGAGGTTATTTGCAAAGTTTTGATGAAGGATTAAAGAATACCATAAATTTTCAGGAAAGGCTATTGAAATACTTCTTCCTTTTCCAAATATACATTGGTGTGAAGTTGGATTTTCTTCATATACTTTAATCAAAACAACAGGTTGTAGAGGCTTACATGAAATCCCAGGTGTCTTTTATAAGGGGGATGAGGAGGTTTACAAAAATATTAAAAAGAGTACCACTTTAACGCAGTATTTTTTCCCCAAAATACAGTTATTTTTTTATAAAATATATACCATTCCCTTTAACATGTAATAGGCTTATTATTTTTAAATACATTAATAAATAAATCCTTTAAAATTGCTCACTTTAAATTTCAAATACAGTAAATACTGATAATCCACATAAAAAAGGTTCTTTGTCATTGTCAATAGTTTTTAAGTGTGTAAAGGACCCTAAAATCAAAAAGTCAGAGGACTGCCATTACAAGACAATTGAGAAAAATAGCCATGTCAGCAGGAATTCTTATCCTGTAGACTAACGGGAACTTGGAAGTTTCAGATCCTGTTTTCCCAGGATTCTCCTTTTCTAAGTTTGGAATGCTTTACTTGGCCTGCCATCTCTTACTCCCTCTTCAATATGCTTCTTCTTCCTTCATGGGAAGAGCTGCCAGTTGTCCCCCAAATAGCCATTCTTCCTTTCTTCTACAGTAAAAGAACCCCAGATATTCATCTGGCACATGACTTCCTGGGGGAAAAAGACTGAATTCCTGACGGTGTAGCTGAGCTGGGTAAAGACATGAAATGAAATTCTGACCAATGGGGTATATGTAGAAATGGTGTAGGCAACCTCCGGGCAGTGCCTTTAAGTGGGGGTGGGGGGGCTCCTTCCTTCTTTTCTTCCCTTCTGCTGACTGAACTGGGGAAGGAATGGCTGCTACCGTAATAGACCATGTGGAAAAGCATCACACCCTATGGCTGGGAGATGTAGAAAACTGGAAGAGACAACTTTGTGGAACTGCTGTCCTTACTGGTATAAAGCCCAACGCACACATCAGTACTCACACAAATGGCAAGATGACCTGTGCCCATGGTAACTCTCTCCAGGGGAAACAGAGATGACACTGATCAACTAGTTTTTTCACTAGCAGAAAGTTCTGCTAAGATAGTAAGTGGCAGAAAGATTGTCAGGATAAATGACTTCCACCGGAGAAATGCCTAGAAGCCACTGATCTTGAACACTCCTAACGCAGCAAGAACCCTGACTGACATGTTCTTATTCCTGGCCAAGCCATGAATTCATGATTTAGCTCTCCACTGATTGTTTCACACACAGTACTGGATTGGACCAGTGGCTGCGGTCAACCTGGTCACAGTCCTGCCTTACACTGAACACCTAAGCAGCCTGCCCCTAACCAACTTTGTACCAATTTAATTCACTGGAGTAGAGGCACCTTTGACTCTGTAAAGGACAGAGGGGGACTAGAAAGAAGGTAAGGGCAGATCCAACTAACACTGACTGCTGCATGATGGGAATCGTGCAAATATTTCCAAACATCCTATCTCACCAAATCTGTATAACTATCCTTCCATAAGGAGAGCATTTTATTGAATCTAAGATGATTACATATGTTACATACAGATTGACTCACACTGGATTATTTCATTTTCTATCACTTCATCCATAAATATATCAGAATGAACTTCTGAAAGATAATAACTTTAAAAAATGAAGTAACATCAAAACCACTATCACACCTAAAAAATCCACATTAATTTCTAAATATCATCAAATACCCCAACTGTTTCCTAAATGTCTTTTTATAGTTACTTTGGATAAGGATCCAAATAAAGTATACATTTTATTTGATGTGCCTCAAATCTATTAATTCATAGGATATCCCTCCTTTTCTCTGCAATTTATTTGTTAAGGAAACTCGGTTGTTTGTCCTGTAGAGTTCCCCACATACAGGATTTTTGTGATTTCATCCCCGTGGTGTCAGTTACCGTGTTCCTCTGCCCTCGGTACTTCCTGCGAACTAGTAGTTCTAACTGGAGATCTGATCAGATTTGGGTTCAATCCTTTGACAAGGGTATCTCATAAATGGTGGTGTGCTCTTCCCTACTGCATCTTTTCGTGGCACGGAGATGGGTCAGTGAGTTCAGATGTGGTCAGCCTGACCTGTCCCAGAACTGTCCCCAGCAACTCCTCATCTGGTAGGGTTAGTGGCTAGTGACCTTTGCCTAGGCCCAGTGTATCCTTAGGAATTGCAAATGAGGACTTTCTTTTTATTTTAAAAGGGATAATTCATACAGAATGGAATTTATCCTTTTTAAGTAACAGGTGTGAAGAGTTTTGACAACTGTACAAAGTTGGGTAATCATCACATTAGTCAAGATGTGAACTGTCTCTGTCACCCACAAAGTTCTGCAGTAAATCCCTTCTTTCTGTCCCCATTTCCTGGCAACCAAGGATCTGCTTTCTGTCCCTACATTTCTGGGTTTTCTAGAACACCACGTAAGTAGACTCCCACACTGTGTAAGGTTTTGTGTCTGGCTTCTTTCCCTTAGCAGGGTGTCCCTGTGTAAGCTTCTATTCCTCTTTGTTAAGGAGTAGCACTGAATGTAGGGCTAGAACCTCAATTTGTTTATCCAGTCATCAGTTAGTGAACATCTGGGTTGTTTCCAGTTTTGAGCTGTCATGAATAAAAGTGCTACACATATTACTGTGCAGATTTTTGTGGGGGCTTCAGTTTTCAATTCCCTGGTAATTTTTTAGAAGAACTCTCTATGTATAAGAAACAGCCAGCTATTTTTCAAAATGGCTGTACAATTTTCATTTCTGCCAACAATATGTGAGGGTTCTAATTGTTTTATGTCCTCAGCCTTATTTGGTAGTCAGTCTTTTTAAATTTTAGATATTTTAGTGCCCGTATAGTAGTAACTAACTATGGTTTTAATTTGCATTTCTCTGGTAACCAATGTTTTGAGCATCTCTTCATATGCTGATTGGCCAATCCTACATCATTTTCAGTAAAGTGTTTCTTCAAATCTTTTGTCTATTTTTAAATCAGATTGTTTTCTTATTGAGTGGCTAAGAATTCAAATGATGCTCTTATTCTGTAATCCTTGTCCATTTAATAGATGTACTTTTTTTTTCTTTTTTTAAGATTTGATTTATTTATTTATTTATTTATTTATTTATTTGTCAAAGAGAGAGAGTGAGCACACAAGCAGGCAGAGTGGCAGGCAGAGGCGGAGAGAGAAGCAGGATCCCTTCTGAGCAAGGAGCCCGATGCAGGACTCGATCCCAGGACCCTGGGATCATGACCTGAGCCAAAGGCAGTGGCTTAACTGACTAGGCTACCCAGGCATCCTGGGTAGTACTTCTACAACAAAGTTTTTTTCAATAATTATTTGGTAATTCTGAGGTATAATTGGTACAGGGAACAGAATAAATGTTTTATTCTTCTTTTCTATTTGCCCATTTTATAAATAATGATTTGGTTCCATAGCATTCTCCAAAAGGGACCATTACGCTTCTTTTGTGATTATCATTATGACTTCATAGATTTTAAGTTTTCATGATAACTTTATTCTTCTTGGTGATCAAATTATCCCATCTAGTGGGAGACCTTTCAGGTTGTTTCTTGAGTCTTTCTGACCTCACTTTCTGGCTCCTTTTAACACATTTTCTGCCTGTGTAGGAAGAGTTTGGCCTTACGCACAGAGAGGTCTGGCCTCTGGGAGGTAATCTCAATTCTCAGAGGTAATGTTACATCTGACAGACCTGTCTTTGTTCTGGATAGATCTTAAGATGGGTCAGGCCCCACTTGATGGTCTTAGGGTAACAGCTGACCATGCCTCCTCCCCACTGCCCCCCCCAACAAAAAAACCCCAAGCATGTGATTTAGGGTGGGAGCTTTGGGGCATGTGGTCCATGTCAAACTGGAGATTGAGATCAACCATGTGAGCAATTAATCAATCATGCCTAAGTAATGGAATCCCAATAAAAAAACTTTGAATACCAAGGCCTGGGTGAGCTTCCCTGATAAGCTGTGTGGGTAATGTATCCTGACTCTAGGGAGGAGACAACAGAAGTTTCACATTTAGAACCCTCGCAGACAATGCCCTTCATGCCTTTACTGGGGCTGATTTTAATCTGTATGCTTTCCCTGTAATAAACTGTAACTGTCAGTATCATAACTTTCTGTGAATTGTATGAATTCGTCAGTGACTTACGGAAGAGGAGGGTACTTTGGGGAACTTCCTGAATTTGCAGCTGGTATAAGAAGCTAGAGGGGCACCTGGGTGGCTCAGTGGGTTAGGCCTCTGCCTTTGGCTCGGGTCATGGTCTCAGAGTCCTGGGATCAAGCCCTGCATCGGGCTCTCTGCTCAGCAGGGAGCTTCCCCCTCTTTCTCTGCCTGCCTCTCTGCCTACTTATGATTTCTCTGTTTCAAATAAATAAATAAAATCTTAAAGAAAAAAAAAAAGGCAGCGAGGGCAATCTGGGGACTGTGACCTCTAACTTGCTGTCTGGTGAACTCCAGGCACTGCCTCGGATCTGCAATCAGTTATTTTTCTAAGGTTCTTGGTCTTCTTTTAGTGAGAAGTGGTATTTATATATTGCCATCTGGATGCCAGGGGCACTCACTGCTACCAAGTGGGCGGTCATCATTTCTAGCACTTTTCCATGAACAGAGCTGGAAAAAGCTTTCCTTTTTCTTTCTTTCCTTCCTTCCTATCTTTCTTTTTCTTCTTTTTATTTTTAAGAGAAACTCTAGCATGGTTTTGTACTGATATTTCCAATTCAAATTTAGGATTATAGGTTTTTACTTTGATTTTATATCTTTGTCTCTTTGACACTGGAGATGAGGATATTTTTAACAAATAAATATTTACTTTGTGTTATCCTGTTACATGATAATTTCAGAAAAACATCAGTATTGTTGACAATATGATGACTGAAAACAGTTTAGGATTTCTTGTTAGTTCTTTTGGGTACAGAGTCCAATTTCAGCTCTCAAGGAGTTCCTTTATGTGCGGCTAAGCCATCCACTAAATGGCTTTTTAGGTCTATTTGTTTTGTTTTGCTTGATTTTTAAGGATTGCCTTTTCCTTCTATTTATTTAACTTTGTTTTATATTTTATGTAAACCATATGCACGGTTCTAAGAGTCAAGTCTACAGAATGAGGTACATTCTGAAGTTACATCTAACTCTAATCACCCACAATCCGCCACCGTAGTAGGTTCTAGAATGTAGAACCTACTACGGTGGCGGATTGTGGAGTCAGCATATTTATTGAAGCCTGTGTTATGGCTAAAATGAATCTTAAAAATGCTTAAGATTAAATTCTTAAGGTTAAATTCTTCCTTTGTTTCTAAACTTTTAAGTCTTAGGGCTCTGTTGTGTGTGTAGAAACTGTAAAGGCAAACTTTAGTTCTACACAGCTGAACTGTCACATAATATAAATACTTGCAAGTCGAATTTTAAAAAGAAATTTCCATTGACTAAGGACCATAACTAAAACAGAGATCCTCAAATAATGGACACTGATATCTCTCTCACACGGTGCCTCTGGGCAGTTGGTGCCTCTGGGCTTGTATCTATGTGTCTTCTGGGGTTCTGTGAACAAAGGCTTGTTCATAGCGCTATAAGGGCTGCTCTCCTGTCCACACTCCCTGCCCTCTCCTTCTGGGTCTCAGAGCCCCCCCAGTGCTGACTCTCAGCAGGGCTCCCACTCTCCTGCTCGCCTCTGGGTGATTTCCTCCACAGTCACAGTTTTATATTCCCTCATCTGCTAAAGACTTACATATCCACATCTTCAGCCAAGACTTTCTCTTTAATACTGTTTTAATACTGTTTTAAGGAAGATTACTCAAGAACTTACCAACCCATAGGTCCCATAGTTTCTGCTCTCGTTTTCCCACGTTTTGCCTCTTTAAGCAGTTCTTCAATTGCTTTCCTGATGGGGAAAAAAAGAGATTTGAGAGGCAGTCACTCCACCAAATTCTGAAAAATCAGTTCTTTCCAACATCTATGACCTAGCAGAATGACCAGCTTTTGAAGCATAAAACTTCAAAATTGGGGAGAAATTTTTAAAATTTAAAACACGTGGTTGATAGTTTTGAAATATAAGTAACATTAAAAAGAAACTTTCTATACGAAGGGGAAAACACTGAAAATCAAAGACAAAATGACAAAAGCACATCCATATTTAAAATGTTCAAATGCATTATTATTCTAAGAAATAATAATGGACCCAACAAGGATAAGAATGTTTCTGGCCCTTAGTGAGAGAGAAGTGCATACTATTTGCTCTGTTAACGGGGACTGCAGCTGATATAACATTTCCGGAGGACAGTTTGGCAACACGATAAAGAGCCTTCAAAATACCACATACCTGCTGACCTAGAAATTCTACCTTATCTACTTTATAGTGTGCATTGGGTAATTTTTTTAAAAAAGATTTTATTTGACAGAGAGACAGCGAGAGGGGGAACACAAACAGGGAGAGTGAGAGAGGAAGAAGCAGGCTTCCTGCTGAGCAGGGAGCCTGATGCGGGGCTCGATCCCAGGACGCCAGGATCATGACCTGAGCTGAAGGCAGATGTTTAATGAATGAGCCACCCAGAAGCCTGGGATGATTTTTTTTTTTTTAAGATTTTATTTATTTATTTGAGACAGAGAGAGAGGGAGAGAGAGAGAGAGAGAGAGTTGACTCCCTGTTGAGCAGGAAGCCTGATATAAGACTTCACCCTAAGACCCCAAGATCATGACCTGAGCCAAAGGCTGACACTCAACTGCTCAATCAACTGACCCACCCGAGAGCCCCTGGATAATTTTTATTTCAAATTTATTTGCATTATATATTACATAGGAAAACATTTGGAGAAATATTATCAAGATGTTAAGATGAGTTTCTGGGTGATTTTAAAGTTTGTTTTTTTTTCTTTTTCTGAATGCTTTCTACATTTTCTATTTTTTTCAGAGTGAATCTGTGCTATTTGTGCCATTTTTAGAAAGATAATAATAATAAAAAAAACCTCCAGGAAATGTACTTATCAACCCTATTCTGAAATTCTACTATGTCCAAGGTACCATGCAAGGTGCTATGGGTAATAGAATAGGAAGATGACCATTCCTGACTTTACTATTACTTATGCTATGTAAGTATTAAAGTTAAGAAAAGAGAGGTATGGGGTGCCTGTATAGCTCAGTGGGTTAAAACCTCTGCCTTTGGCTCAGATCATGATCCCAGGGTTCTGGGATCAAGGCCCGTGTTGGGCTCTCTGCTCAGCAGGGAGCCTGCTTCCTCCTCTCTCTCTCTCTGCCTGCCTCTCTGCCTACTTGTGATCTCTGTCTGTCAAATAAATAAATAAAATCTTTAAAAAAAGAAAGAAAGAAAAGAGAGGTATGAAGTTAGAGACAAATATAGTCCAAAGACAGAATTATATATCTAATCACAAAATTTTGGAACTGGTAATTATGCATTGATTCTATATAAAAACATTTAATTATGCTATTATAGCACTACTACAGATACGATTTACATAATCCTCCAATGATGTGAACATTCTATGAATATTTCATAATGATTCTCATTTTATCGAAGCAGAAAGCTTAAAAAAGCAAATATTATTTAAAGACTTATAATAAAATATAGCAGTCCTCTGCATCACCCTTCTCTACTCACCAAAAAAATTCAATCTCAACCCTTACGAAAAATCTGCTTCTCTTGGTATTTACCTCTAATTTCTATTAGTATGCTGTCAAACTATTTCACCACCCTCTTGATCTTCAACAAATCTATTTTTGTATAATTTACACATTTTTCAATAAACTCCTACTAACAGTGAGATCTTAAAAAAAAAAAAAAGTCTTTTCAGCTGACTCAGCAGCTGGACTCTCTCTGCTTCATCCTGGAGGGCCCACCCAACCATGTCAGCAAAGAACCAAATACTGACCACCTTAGGCACTGTCTGACGCCCTGGTCATGTTCAGTCAGACCGTGTTTCACAGCCCAGCCTCCTGGCATCAGGAATAGGTAAGTGCATCTGCTTACCACAGATCATCAGTCCAGGAGGAAGACCCCAACTGCCTTACGGTCCCTCAAGCTGGACTTAGAACCAAACTGACATGAGACAGATTAACAGGAGAAAATCAAATTTAATAGTATGCATAAGGGGAATCCATAGAGACAAGACATTTCAAAGACAGTGAGGCAGCATGAATGAGCTAAGGAGACAGGTAGGACCTGAGGATATAAAAGGGAGGAAGGAATTTAGCAAGAAGGTAAGAGGAGAAGTTTGGAAAAACAAGGTTGCTCTATTAGGCAGATCAGTTTTGTAGGTAAAGGGGAGTCTCAGTTACTAGCTCTCTGCCCGGTACAGGCTCTCCTTTCCAAAGTAAATTTAGGCAGTTGAGGGGAAGGCAGGGAGCTTTTTTCCCGGCATCTGCGAGGTTTTGGTTAACTCAAAATGATTTTTACACCAAGTGGCCCGTGTTGGGGCAGCCTGCCCTTGGCCTCCACACATTCTTTCTCCCATCTCTTTACAATAATAATAATAATAATAATAATGATAATAAAATATCCTCTTGATGTGATCTGAGGGCCTTGTCTCATCCAGTATTTCATGAAAAATGCATCCTATCTAGTTCCAAAGATCCTTTTTCACCCTCACAGATGTAAGTTAAAAAATCAAAGGGTAAAAATATTCCCAAAACACCTCCTCCCCCTTCCCATCAGTGAGTGTGGTAGTTTCTAAATAAAAGCAGGGACCCATCATACTTAGATCCGCCCATACTTAGATCTCTTCTCCTGACGGCAGAAAGTGAAAAAATCTTAAGGGAAAAAGCTTTTTGGGCAGCTCCCCAATTATGAACAAACTGTGTGTCAGTCACAAATAAACTAGAATGCATTTTCCCATAAAATCCATGGTAAAATGTTTCCCTAGCTCTCTTGGACCAGCCCACAAAAGCCCATTTGTGTCATAAGACAGCTGAAATGCTGCACATCTGCAGAAAAGAATATTCAATTTAAGACCTGGCAGAGATCCCGAGCCCATATTCTAGGCACCTTCAAGACGTTCATTTTTTTTTTTTTTTTTTTTTTAATTTGACAGACAGAGAGAGAGAGAGAGAGAGAAAACGAGCAAGCACAAGCAGGGGGAGTGGCAGGGGGAGAGAGAGAAGCAGGCTCCCCATAGGCTCTATCCCAGGACCCTGGGACCATGACCCCAGCAGAAGGCAAACACCCAACCAACCCAGGTGCTGCAGAAGTTGATGTTTATATAGTTTTGATTTCATGTAAAACCATCTCCAGCACTGTCATTAGCTTTCTCTGCCATGATTTCAGAGATCTGACTTAATAAACACAGTCAAATAGAAGAGAAGGTATAGGTATGAGAAAGGGTGACAAGGTAGAAGGAATTCACTTGTGACAGAAGAGAGGGGCACGCTCAGTCCCTAGCAAGCATGGGAGGTGGGACCCCACTGCCCCAGCTGGAGTGTAATCAAATTTGGTATTTGTGATTGGTTTAACACCATGTAACGTTGGCATGGAGCTTTACTGTTGGCAAAGTGCCATCCTATCTGAACAGGACAACATAGTTATGGCGACTAGTTTACAGTTTGAGTAAAGTGGTACCCTGCCTAACTTGTCTAAGGCAGCACTGCTAGTAATCCTGGAGGAGGAGTAGGGGAGAGGGGACCAGGAAGGGAGAGAGGGGACAGGGAGAGGGAGGGGGCAGGGGAAAGGACAGAGAGTGGAGGAGGGAGAAAAATCCGCCAAACAAAATGCCCCCTGCACATGCTTAAAGGCTACACGTGCTCTGATCTTCTCCACAAACATTTGCACAGCAAGCCCTGAGGAATGTTTCCCCTTAATCATTAAAGGCAAAAAATAAAATAAAGGGGGGAAGCGAGGCCTAACAGAGCTGCCGCTGCGTCTGCACTCACTTGGAGAACCGGAGAGGCGGAGGAAGGAAGGACTCTGCACTATTTTGTCCTAAGAATGTTGAGCATTTGCTACCACTTCCCACCCCAAATTCTCCTGCCTGAGCTCCGTCTGCAGGGCTTTACTTGCAAACAGGAAAAGAAAGATTCCTAGCAATCGTGCACTTGCTCAGCAATAACAACACCATCTTCAAAATTCAGGGGAGAAGAACCGAAAGTCAGGGAATTCTTCAGGGAACTTATTGTGGCCCCTATTATTTCTCCTGGAAGTCTGGCTCATGATTCTTGGGTAAGGATGGAGCAAAGCCAGCTTCTACTGCACATTGGCGCAGAGGCTTAAATCCTTAAAGATTATGAAACATCAACCCCAAGAAACAAGATAGTTATTTAACAAGAGGATGAAATACAAGTGTCAGCTGCATTAAAATACAGGAAAAGCAAACAGCAGGAGAATACGGAAGCGCTAAGTATTCAGAGAACTTGGGCAAGTAAACAATTATTGAGACACAGTTCAGTTCTGGGTAATTTATTTTTTTATTTTTTATTTTTTTAAAGATTCTATTTATTCACCTGACAGACAGAAATCACAAGCAGGCAGAGAGGCAGGCAGAGAGAGAGAGAGAGAGAGAGAGGAGGAAGCAGGCTCCCTGCCGAGCAGAGAGCCCGATGCGGGACCCGATCCCAGGACCCCGAGATCACGACCTGAGCCGAAGGCAGCGGCCCAACCACCGAGCCACCCAGGTGCCCAGTTCTGGGTAATTTTTATACTTAGATTCTTCAACATCCTAAAGGTTTCTTTGTAAAACAAATTTTGTTATATTAGGATATACAGTTGGATGCAAACAGGAAGTCCAAGAAAGCCAGCTCATTAAGCAGACTGTTTTCTGGGCACAGGAATCAAATGCAGTTAAGTTTTCCACGACCCATGAGTGCATTGTCTCCGCCCAGTTTTCCGCCCTTGCGGGGCTTCCTCAGGCCTGCCTGTTCATTCCATTAGCCAGCTGGTAGATGCTTAAGGAAAGTGAACGGATGATAATAGCAGCTGAAATAGAAGCCAAGTGGGCAGGCAAATCTGGTGCAAAATCATCTTAAAATCCAAAGTCGAGCCAATTAGTTTTGAGTTATCTGGGTCTGTGTTTCTTTTTACTCACATAAATCAACCGAGAGTTAACGAACGCCATCGGTCTATGGCAAGGGGAGCGAGAAAACGAAGGCAACTGAAATGGAACAACAGAGATTTGAGAGTTGACAAATTAAATAATGAAAACAGGAGAAAACTAGATCTTTAAAGGAAGAAAATTGGAAAAGGTAAACATCAAGTAGTTGTTCAAGAAAGACAGAGGGGGGAAGAAGGACAGAGAGGGTCCGAAGCGGCTTCCGTGGGGCTAACATTGTGTTTTGTGATCGAGGAGCTGGGGACATAGGTGCGTTAACTCTGACAGTTTATCAGGCTATCCAGTTAGGATTTGTGCCCTTTTCTGTAGGTATAAGTATAGTTCCAAAAAAGAAAAAAGTTACTAAAAACAAGTTACCTTTGATCAGCCAAGAGTACAGTATCTGTCACATGATGGACGGGAAAAGCGTCTGAAATAAGACGAGGGGAGGGTCTTGTGTTCAAAAAGCATAACCTGGTAACAAGCATACAGACTTGGAAAATGGGCAGAAACCAGCGCGATGCCTTCGGCTGCTGCTGACCAGAAGGCCCCCGCCAGGCCCAGCGTATGGTCAGTGCGGAAGGCCAGCAGCTCATGCCCAAGCTGTCCACATATAGTAAGGCATTGGGCAAAATTTAAAAACAGCTTTATTAATAGCAACCTCAGTGTCTTCCCGTGGAGTGGTAAGTTTTGAAGAAAAAAAAAATGGAACGATTTACTTGATCTTCAATAAGGATTTGATGTCAGACCATAGAACACTGATAAAAAAAAAAAAAAAATACAGGGCCAGATGCCTCAGCTCCCTGCTGGACATCTGCCTTCAGCTCATAATCAGTCAGCACTAACTAGCTGCTGAGTGGATTGGCAGAAACCACCCGATAAAATGTGGGTTCTGTACTGTTCAGTAATTTGACTATAGATATAGATGAAGAAATTCAGGCCATCCTTAATTTCAGAAAACATCTAATTGTCTGGGTTCACCTATGGGCTGTACAGAAAGGTAAGAACATTCAAATTGTGGAGAAGGTTTTTGAAGGTAAAACTCAATAGGAGCACTGAGATCATTTGGGAAATGAAAAGAATTATTTCTGTTAAAAAATGGTAGCCCAATGGGGCGCCTGGGTGGCTCAGTGGGTTAAGCTGCTGCCTTCGGCTCAGGTCATGATCTCAGGGTCCTGGGATCGAGTCCCATATCAGGCTCTCTACTCAGCAGGGAGCCTGCTTCCCTCTATCTCTCTCTCTGCCTGCCTCTCCGCCTCCTTGTGATCTCTCTCTGTCAAATAAATAAATAAAATCTTTAAAAAAAAAAAAAAAGATGGTAGCCCAAGAAGTTAATTCTGTCGATTATGTGAAGTTTGGCTAACCTCCATCAAGCACATGCTCTGTGACGTGACAAGCACAGTGAGTGAGGGCGTTCCCTGTGGAGGCTTAGAGTAGGGGCTGTACATCAAATAAAGACCGGTATGGGTACATCAGAAATAAATACTGGATTACCTAGGGAATGTGGGGAGGGAGCCTCAATATTTACTTATAACATATTTAAGATTTATTTTTAACATAACAGGAAGAGTTACGAGAAAAGTTCCTTCATTTGTCAAAACAACTTATGCTGATAAAACACCAGAGGTCAATGGGGGAGCACGAATCTGAATCCAGGATTAACAAAACTTGATGGTTTCATGCCAACATATACCAGAAAATAAGAAGCAGTGTTTTAAGCAATGCTGGAAAAATCAAACACGTGGATTGCTTTTTACTTTGATGATCGTAACCCTACAAGGTTGCTATAAGGATGAAATATTTGGATCGAAGTATTCTGATAAGTAGCACAAGACACAGGAGAGGTGTTTTTTACTTGAACAGACTCCTAGAGGTCAGGAGACTGGTCTTTTTCACTCTAGTTTTCCCTATGTCTGGCCCATGGTTGGTCCTCAGTTAAGATTTGCAGGATGAACGGGTTCGGGTGCGGATTTAAAGCAAGGATTTAAGAGGAAAAGTGCTGTATGTGTAGCCGAGGAGGAGATGCTGGGGGAGATGGAAGAGACAAGACGAGGATGAGGAAGGCACGGCAGTGAGACCATGTGTCACAGGGCAAAGAAATGCAATGAAAGGAGCCCATGGCCATGGGCGACTTGAGCCATCTCTGGCGGCAGCCGGACGTGAATAGCAGCGCACAAGTATGGCGGCCCGGGAAGCATGGAGCATCAGGCCGAGGTGGAAAAGCCTAGATGTGGACCTGAGAAGCCGAATCTGCTCAGAACGAGGCATAGCTGGAATCTTTCCCATCAGGATAGACAGCCTCTAGGGCTGCTTGAACATCTCAGCAACTTTCCTATTTGGAAAACACCTTTCCCTTTGTGGGCTACCACAGACAAATGACCTTTGTTTGGCTTCTAATATTCTTTTGCGTCATTACGTGAATGAGCAAAGCTCACTTCATTCATCTCTGTTCACATTCTCTAAACTCCATTTCTTAGCGGAGATGCTAACTGCTCTGAAATAGAAGTACTCAGTGTTGGGAGTCTGAGCAAGCTAACGGAGACCGTGGTGGGGGCTTACTGGCCGGTCTCCGCAAGGCCTTGCCGGGTGAGATGTGGCCGGTGGGATTACCACATTCCTGGGCCTTCACTTTGTGGGTCCAGAACCTACTTTGGCTGGACACCCAGCCCAACGGCAGCCCTGTAGCTGCCACCGTGTGCACGGTGGAGCTTTGCTCAGGCCCCACACTCTGTCCCAGCCACTCTGCATGCCAGCCATGTCCTTGTCCGTGGGCTTGTCACCAGCCATCTGGAGTACGTGTTAGCTTCTCTGCAGGACTCTCCTGATCTCCTGTTTGCCCCATACCAATAGATGTTACTACCACTCCTTTCTCAGGCCCACTGAGGGACCCTATTTCAAAATATTTACAGGTTATAAAACAAGCTAAAAGCTATTAAATAAATATATTCATTCCTCCTACCATTTTAAACATACCTTCATTACAATTAAAATAAAGAAATATGTGGGGGTGCCTGGGTGGCTCAGTCGTTAAGCGTCTGCCTTCTGCTCAGGTCATGATCCCGGGGCCCTGGGAATTGAGCATTGCCTCCGGCTCCCTGCTCAGCGCGAAGCCTGCTTCTCTCTCTCCCACTCCCCCTGCTTGTGTTCCCTTTCTCGCTGTGTCTCTCTCTGACAAATAAATAAATAATTTTGAAAAGCTATGTTTTTCTAAATGATTGAAAGTCAGAAAAATACCAGAGATGATAGTATTAACTTATTGCACACTCTGATAATTCTGTTTATGAGTTGGTAATATTTGGATAAATACAGAAAGACACTGATAAATACATAAAGACACTGTATTTATTCCATAAAATTTATTTTCTTGCCTTGATTTCAGTAAAATCACTATACAGTTAAAATTAAGATTTTTACATAAATTACTTTTTTTTTTAAGATTTTATTTATTTATTTGACAGAGAAATCACAAGTAGGCAGAGAGTCAGGCAGAGAGAGAGAGAAGCAGGCTCCCCGCTGAGCAAAGAGCCCGATGCGGGGCTCGATCCCAGGACACTGAGATCATGCCCTGAGCCAAAGGCAGCGGCTTAATCCACTGAGCCACCCAGGCACCCCCATAAATTACTTTCTTAAAAGATTTTATTTATTTGAGAGAGAGAGAGGGGGAGAGAAATAGAGCAAGTGGGCACAAACTGGGAAGTGAGAGTCAGAGGGAGGGGGAGAAGCAGACTCCCCTGGGGGAGCGGGGATGTGGGATTGATCCTAGGATGCAGACCGAGATCATGACCTGAGCTGCAGGCAGCCATTCACGCAACTGAGCCTCTCAGATGCCCCCATAAATTATGTTCCAGGAACATAAATTTTGTCCTATTCTGTTCTAATAATCTAAAGTATTAAAAAACAGTATGTAACTGCATTTAGTGTGGGTAATATTTTAATACATTTACCAAAAGGTTAACTACCTTAATACGTTAATAACGTAAAAAGTTGAAAACCCAAGTTTTGAATGTTTTAAAATCTCCCTGCAAAATACTAAAATGATTAATGAATCAATATTGAACTTCGTGTATGCTCTATATAAACCTACACATTTGCATATACAAGTCATATGGTTTAACATTGCAAATGTCATTCAGCCTCCACGTAGAAGCCTTCCTAACACTGCACTAAATCACGGGAACCTGCAGAGCCGTGACAAGCAGGGAAACGGAAGCACAGCACTATTGGGAAACATCTTCTTATGGTACAGTGTATTGCATCCATGCTGGGGACATTCAACAAGCTAATGTGTCTTTTCTCTTCTAACCCCTTCTGCAGCCCAGATCTTTCCTGTTCGCCAAAGTCGTATCTGCCTGAGTCAACAGTGGCGCAAGCCACCAATTTCCATTCAAGCGTCCAAGTCAAAACGCGAGGTGCATGCTTCCTGGGTTATGAATGGCACTGAGGGCCAGATACCTAGTGACAGAGCAACCTAGTGACCACGTGTGTTTGTGATATATGGGGCTACCTTCCTGCCCAGGTTCAAGGTATAATAAGCACGTAATATGCACCTCTGGGGTTATGATGAAATGTAATAATGGGAGCAGTAACTACATACCATGTGTCTTACACTCAATCCTCACAGCTCCTCTGTGTAACAGCTAGTTTACTGAGAAAGAGGCCAGGAGAAAGTAAGTAAAAGAGCCCCAAGAGCCAGTAAGTGATGGGCCTGGGAAATGAACTCTGGGGCCCAGGATCTTCGTTAACTAGCTAACTCTTACACTACGCTATTAGAATGGATGCTCCCAACCCTCAAGGAGCTCAAGAGAGGCATTTAAGGGAAGGTTGTAATATTTTACTGTTACTGATTTGTATTCAGTTGACAAGAACTGTTGTAGTGAAGGTAACACTCCAGACCTTCTACCTCAACTTTGACATTCTTAAATCTCCACAGCTTCCATTATAGGGTGACTTCCGAGTATGGGTTACTATTCTAGAGAGATGACCAATTCAATTAACAGTTAATATGTGGGCTGACTCTTACTAGTTTAGCTCTTAGAGGAAAGCCTTATCACTCAGGTCATAAGATGCTTCACCATAGGAATGGCCTCAAAATGAAATGACCTCGGGGTGCCTGGGTGGCTCAGTCACTTCGGCTGGGGTCATGGTCCCAGGGTCCTGGGATCGGGCCCTGTGTCGGGCTCCCTGCTCGGTGGGAGGCCTGCTTCTCCCTTTCCCACTTTCCCTTGCTTGTGTTCCCTCTCTCACTGTGTCTCTCTGTCAGATAAATAATCTTTAAAAAAAAAGAAAAGAAAAAAAATGAAATGACCTCATTTTCAAAGTAGTTAAGTATCTTTTACAGAAACCTATTCTTCTTCTTGTTTTTGTTTGTTTGTTTGTTTTCCTGTTCTTAAATCCTGATTAAGGAGCCACCTGCAGAAAATACAGGGATTCATTTCCAGTTTATATCATAAGACCTAATTATATGTGCCATGGTAAATTTTATGTTACAGAGAAAATCAAGATCTCTTACTAAAAAAGCTTTGTAGAGGTGGGGTAGGGATAGTGGAGGACAAACTTAGAAAACAGTGAACTCTAACTAGAAAAGCCCATGAATTCTACCATTGCAGGAACAGCAGCATATCTTTCTGGTAGGGCAAATGTTAAGTTAAAAACTCTACACACACTGAAATATTAGTAGGGAGAAATAAATCGAAAGAATCTAAGGTCAAAATTATTACTGAATTCTTTTAGTCAATGAGAGCATTTTGTTATCTCCTTAAGAGAATGGATGCTTTGAAACAAAACTGATGAAAAGAAAACTGCAAAAAAAAAGTGTTCTAGAAATATGGCCATGGAAGGGAGCCAACATGAGAGCCAAGAAAAACTAACATGGCTGCTGCATGACTTTGGTAAAGGAGAGGAAAACCTGGTGGAAAGCTACAAAAACCCAAACATAACATAAAATTCTAACTCTCACCAAATAGTCATTCAAAATGCAAAAAAGAAAACAAGCCACAACAGTTGTACAAAAGAGAAAATTACAGTATAAAGTCTCTGAAGTGTGCCTGTGCAGCTTTCTTTAGGGAGGGCTGAAGTTGGCATGCCGTCCTTCAATAATACGCTGCATACCAGAGAAGCCAACTCACCACAAGCGTGGTCTGTAAATCACTGTCTTAATCCAAAGGAGCTCCATTTCACACAAGTGATCTGCAGTTCTCTGCAGACTGGCCCAGACAATGCTTCCTCAGCAGAAAGTCCGGTTGGCCCGCTAAAGCTATCTCCTGCAGTTATGCAGGCAGGGCTGTGGTAATCTGCTGGAAAATCAGCTGCCCCCTCCTTGTAGGTCCTCAGTGTCTGGTTCAACATGTGACCATGAACTCTACTTAGCGCCAAGAGCCAAGGGATGGAAAAAAATGAAGACAGAAAATTCCAGAATGTGTAGGATTTCCTAATCATTTCATGATCTTTAAAAAGTGTTTTCATTTTAAAACACACCTGCGAAACTGTTCTCTTTAAGTAGCACGGCAAGATAAAAAATTTACCTGGTATCCATGGAATTAAGCAATTTTTAGGAATTAAATGGAAAGAAACCCAATTGATACCTCTAGTTCTTAGAAATGCAGCAATGCAGGAGGAGAAAGCCTGCACTTCATGGGCACGGACACTGGCTTAGTGCGTCTCTTGCCCTGGGGTCTCTCGCTGCAAGGCAGAGTCTAGCCTAAAGGGCCAAGATTCCATGAAGAGCCTGTACAAGAGCAAGAAGCCCAGAGCAGTGTGCTTCCCTCACGTCTGCACACTGTGGGCCCTGGGCCTCCTCTTTTTTTTTTTTTTTCCCCTGGGCTTCCTCTTGACCGCCGTGTTCCCTTATCTTTCACACTAGGTATCAAAGAGTACTTTGAGAGATATAGTAGTTTCCCCTTCAAAACTGGCACAGTGAGTTTCTGGGAGGAAAAAAGGTACATATACACTCGGACACTGATATTTTCTACATTGGTAACTAAGTACATGAATCTACCATGTAAAAATAAATTCTTGAAACCGATCAGTATGTTCTAGACTCTTCACAAACCCTCCAGTGTTTCAAGTTGTCTTTCAGGTGCTAATTTATATAACAAGGAGTTTAAGTAAAACAGGGCAAATTCCAATCCCATTTTCCAATTTAAAAAAATTCTTGGTTATTGTACAGACAAGTGCATCGGGGGAAAAATTCCATTATTTCTATAATGTAGTAGTTAATGGAATTAGCGGTAGGCCCACAGATGAACCTAACTTTGGCAGTAGTGTCTCTCTGAGGAATACCTTTTAAGAAGTTCTAAGTACTCAGACGGCTCCCCAAACAAGACAGCCCGAACCACAGAACTATGCAAGTAAGGTTTTACACTTCCCCTTAAAGCCCCCGGAGTGGCTACCCCTGTAGCGGGGAGAAGGTGCTGAGCTCCACCCCCCCCCACCCCCAAACGCATCCCTACAGATGGTGAGATGATGGTGAGATGAGCAACCCTGGAGGGGGCACCGGAAAGGCTGTGGAGGTCCCCAAAGGGGAGGAGCGCACCAGCACGGGAGAGCTAGGAGCTACAGGAGAAAGGCCCAAAGCAGAAAAAAAGCCATTGCCAGCTCACCCAAGCTTTAGGTCCATATGGTACCATACAAACAAGAGATCAACAGCCACAAGAATGGTTCCGTTCAGGGTGATACCAGCTAGCACAACACCCTCAAGACCCAGCGAACTATTGGAGGAGCGTTTCCTTATTCGGACCTACAAAGTACTTGCTCGTAATGACCTTAACCAAGATGGGAACTAGGAAAGCATGTTCTGGTACAGATATTTCACTACGCGTTTTACAAATCAGTGTCGTAAACGTGGTCCTGTCCGTTTATTACTGCTATGCTTTTAAGGAGCTGCACCTACTAGAGTCAGTGTGTGTATTCCTGGCATGCAAGCCATCCTGGGGGATGGAGCAGCAGCTGCCGGCTCACTGGCTGGAGTCGTGCTAGTGAAGGTTAGAACTGAGCTATACACCGAATGGGTAACCGATTGAGGCTGCAGGGGAACATTCTGAGAGAGAGACAGATCTCTCTGATTATCCAAACAGCATACTTTGGCCTGCTCCCAAAGTCTTGACGTACTCTCATGCTTACAGAAAAGGGCACTGTGTTTTCAATACAAAGGCTCAGAACCTAATTCCACATCTCACTTAAAATATCAAACCCCCAAATTCACAATTTTCCCTTAGCATTCGCTTGAGAGAAGTAGGACCATGTACTAAAATTCTGTATTAGTTCCAGAGAGGCCTCACATTCAGATAATTACAGGTTTTGTTTACTATAATGCGGAAGGAAAGAAACCAAAATGAAAAACTAAATAGTTATGTTTTTCTTTTTGGAAAATTTACCTCAAAATTATCAGTATTTCTCACCCCCCCCCCCCCAACTGAAGATGGCACGTCTCCATCATCCTGATAGGAGCTAGAAGGGGATAGACTCTACTTAGGATGTTTTCGCCCAGGATCATTGCCTTTAGAGACCAACACTGCAAAGAGCTGCACTAACCCCAGCCCAGTGCTACAGCCTGTCTGCAGTCGTGTTCTGAAACACACGCAGAGAGCGAACCCCGCCCAGCAAAGCCTTATGGGAAACTTGGTCCTGCCGGGATTCAGGAGTGGTCCAACTGGAATTCACTGTGTCTGGCAAATATTTCCTAAAGTAATTTGCTATGATTGCTTAATCACATAAAAACGAAAACCTACACAAAATTACCTAAATTATTAACTTCAAAGCATGAGAGATCAAAACCTTTTAATATGCAAACCCCTCTTTTATGCTGGAAAACGGAGTGGAACAGAGGGCGACAGCTCCACCAGCCAACTGGGTGTTCTAGGGCACGTTATGACCCTTCTGAGTGTGTTTCCTTCCGTCAAATGAGATTAAGGCCTGGCTTGCTCATGCATTGTGAGGAATGAAAAAGATGAGTGGTATTAAAGGGCTTTCTTTGTACCAGTGTTTCTTGGGAGGGACAATGTAGTTCACTTCAGGATCTGAATTTGGCAAAACAAAACATTTTTTTAATTTCAGTATCTCCTTTCATTTTTATTCTGTAAAGAATATTCATTTTTATCCCTTGTATTATTCTGTTTTGATGAAAAGCGGAAGGATTACATTGGTCCAGATAACATAAAGGAAATTCTATCTTCCTATGTAGAGCCAGAGGAAATTTCCTATATACCACATACTTGATATAAAAATAATCAGCCTGTTGGACAGAGCTAACCAAGCCCTCTGGTGAAACTGGGAGAGATTTTAAAGGGCTAACAGGAGACAGCAGAGAACCAGTTAGCAGAGAACTACCTCAAACAGCAAGGACCTGTGAAACTCATGATCAGATACAAATTATTTAAAAGCTCCCCATCCTATGTATAAAAAGGCCAGTGGTCGGGTTCTTGAGCTTTGCAAATAGTTCATTGCTTTCATTCTTGAACTAGGTCTTCTCCAGGCAACCGGGGCAGGTGGGTAACTTCCCAGTGAGTGTGTATACCACAAAAACAACATTCTAGATAGTTCAAGCTTTAGAGTAGGGTATCTTACCCGAAGGACCCAGACTGAATGGAATTTCCAGGTAACTGTTCTATCTTTATACCTTCCCTACACCATCTGTTAATGCTTTCAGAGAGGGAGTATGCAGTTCTTCCTTTCTAGATCTGAATCAAGGACATGTTCAAGCCTCCATAAGAAAATGACAAAGCAGCTACCACAGAGTAGAGAAAAGGATGTGTCCTAGTCCTGACACACACTAGCTCAGTGATCCTGTGAGCTTGGTTACATATCTGTAAAATAAAGATATGTCCACTGTGCTTTTCAGAGTTGTTATGGGGATCAAATAAAACCACACATGTAATTACTTTGTAACTATAAAGCACTGAACAAATGTAAGGTATTATTTTAAGAAATTAAAAAAATGGTTATATAGTATTGATAATTGTGTGTTAACTGAAACACACATATATTATCTAAGAGTATCTATCATGTGCATAATGATTAATAGCCTAATACTTTATCTCAGTGACCCTCAGAAGAACCCTTGAAGTTACTGTTCCCTTTTCATTAGGTAACCAAGGCTGACTGTCCAAGGACAACTGTTAAAGGGTACACCTGATTCTCCCCCAGACCTTTCGGACTCTACATCCACAGTCCTTTCAGTTAACACACACCTTTAATTCACTTGATCTGTGAAGATGTTTTCTACATTTTCAGGATGGTGAAGTTCTGCTTTGGTAAAACACGGATTAAACAGTTAAAATGAACATAAAGATAAAGCCAATGAAATGTAACAATATGGAAAATGATATTTTCACAAACCAAGTATTAGTCAATCCATATCTGGTTTCCCAACCAGATACTCTCTAACTCATTGATTTTTTCCATGGTTAATGAAGAGCTGGGTGCCTAGGTGGCTCAGTGGGTTAGAGCCTCTGCCTTTGGCTGAAGTCATGATCCCAGGGTCCTGGGATCGAGCCCCGCATCGGGCTCTCTGCTCACCGGGGAGCCTGCTTCCTCCTCTCTCTCTGCCTACTTGTGATCTCTCTCTCTGTGTCAAATAAATAAATAAAATCTTAAAAAAAAAAAAAGATATACGAAGAACAGCCTCATTTCCATCAGATTTTCACCTGAACTTGGAAATAAATACGAATTACTGGTCCACAGTTTTTCTCTGAAATGGAACTCTTTGTAGCATATGCTGATGAAGCTTTGTTATTTTCATATGTACCCGAGGGAGGTAACATAGGCATCATCACAGACATGAGCAGCTGAGCCTAAGGAACCAGGCTGTCTTAGGTCATACCCACATACTAGCCACATACCCTTAGCCTGGTTACTTCTCCAGGCCTCAGTTTCCTTCCCTGTAAATGGGAAAACACTACCTTGAAGGAAGAGTAAACTGGTTTTCCCACGTGGCTAGGCCAATCAATCATCTTACTTTACAGTCACGGTTACGTGTCTGCTTGGCTGTCTGCTTTTGGCTAGGGATAAGCCCAGTTGGCTTCCACCTGTCCTGGCTTGTTCTAAAGCACACTGCTCTCGGATGGGGACCAATTTATTAGAACAAGAAAATAGAAGGGAACCCTTGGCGTGCTCCTTGCAAGTCTGGGCAGCAGGCGGTGACACACCTGTAGGTTGACACTTCAAAAGACAGACATTTTGAGCAGAATGGTGTCTAATCAGACACTCCAGTTTTCTCCATCCATTTGAGAACAAAGTACGATTTTTGCCATGTAAATAAAGAAATGAACAGGAGTAAATTTGTATAACCCAGTCCAGAAGGCTGAGATTATAAGATCTGATGTACAACATAAATCCATTGCATTTACTTTGACACATAAAGAACGGGATGATTATACTCTTTATTCTTCATTTTCAGGGACTGAAGTGGTAATTGATGCTTACATTTTATATTTTATATTAAACACTTCAGAATAAAAATCCTGTTAAGTATTCCAAGCTCCAGGATTTATGCATAAGTATGCAGAACAGAGTAAGCAAGCAAACCAGGATCTGAAATAATTTTAGTTATGGAATCTTAATGACATGTGATCCTTAACTCACTGAATTCCAGTTAAAATTGATTCTGAGATCCCATTTTTAACTCAGCAAGTATGGTGATGAGAAATTAAGAGCTGGTCATGAGGATCCAAGCGAAAACTCTAAGAGTCTGCTCATCTTATGGAGGAGCTACTGTGGTAATAAAATGGCACACCAGACGTCAAATTATAGAATGGTCCACTTATTCCTTGAAGATTCCAAGTCCAATCTTCTATGGACTTGTGACATTGTGATTTATAAGAAATAAATATTTGGTCTTTATCTGTTCCTGGCATAGCGTGCCTAAAACTCTGCAATTTCCTAAATGAAGAGAGCAATAAAGGTGTCTTTGGTTATGGAAATGAATCAGAAAGCCCCTAGGTCACTTAAAGATGAAGGCTGGGTGTCCTACGCCTCCTGACTTCTGGGGCAGGGACAAGAGCTAGAAATTAAGCTGTCATCAAAGGCAAAGGATTTGATCAATTATGCTTAAGGAAGTCTCCTTGAATACCCAAAGGACAGGGTTCAGAGAGCTTCGGATTGGTGAACAGGTAGAGATCCTTGGAGAGAGAGGATACGGAAACTGCACACCGGACCCACATACCTTACACTACGTACGTCTTCATCTAGCTGTTCTGTATCCTTTGTAAAAAACCAATAAACCGAAGAACATGTTTCTCTGAGTTCTGTGAGCTGCTCTAGCAAACTGAGTAGGGAGTTGCAGGGACCTCCAATTTATTAGCCAGCAGGTTAGAAGCACAGGTGATCATTTGGACTCAGGCTTGGCATAACAAGTGGGGTGAGGCAAGGGGGCACAGTCTGTGGGACTAAGTCCCAAACCAGGGATCTCTGATTCGGGGAGAAAGTGTCAAAACGGAATTGAGTTCATTGCTTGGCACACCCTGGAAGCCTTCATGGGCTCTCAGGCTATATAGAGACTGAGATTCCTGACAATTTTCCTATCAAAGTGAGCGAAAGTCCATTTTAAATGGCAAAATAAAACCTAAGCAACCTTACAGAGTTCACCCAATAGATTTTATTTTGGGAAATATTACTCATCTGTGAACTCCCTAAATCTGAAACCATGCGGTAGGTATGTACTTGCAAAGCCAACAGTGGCTGTCTTGGGAGTCGGTTCTCACAAATGTAAGACGTATTCACTTGCCAATTTGGCCTTCCAGATCCAAAGCCTTACCTTCTTAGATGTGTCTAAATAACACGACCAGCTCTTTTTAGCTTAGGCGACCTTTATGGACCCACCTACCGCCTGGTAGATTCATCCATAAGAGCCACTTGGGTCCTACAGTGCAGGCCACCCCTTAATCTTTGCCTGTTTTACTCAGGAGCGTCTTTTGCCTAAATGAATTCCTAGGTTTGTCTGTCTCCTCCCTGACAATCCCAAAGCTTACAGATTATTTTAACCTTTCAAATTAAAATTAAGCTCTTAGAATATTCAATGAAAAAAAATAGGGAGTCGGTCTTCTACTTACTCATCTGATAAATATTTTTTGAGCATCCACTAGGGGCCAAGGTCTCCAGATACAGCGGTGAGCATTCAGACAAAACTTCTGTCCTTGTGGAGCTTATGCGATGGTGGTGACTAGGGAAGGCGGTGTGTGTGTGTGTGTGTAAGAATAGACAGTATAGAATAGACGCAGTAAACAGGTAAATTCTATAGATGTCATAAGGCATTAAGTGCTATATAAAGAAAATGCTGAGGGTAAGAGTGTTGGAGGAGGGACCACAATTTTAAAGAAGGTGGAAGAGTTAGAAGAAATGATCCTTTCCTTCAGCAGTTCAGTAATACTTGGCTCAGGAACCAAATGAGATACATTTTGCATTCCTAGGACTTAGGACATAGCAGGACTTAAAACAGTTGCTGGAAAAAATGCCCATACTCTGTATTTTGCCAAAGCAATGCTATTTATAATAAAGGGATAGGTTTATCAGACAGCCAATCAGGAAACAGATATAGTATCTGGTATCAACAAAACAGCATACCTTAACAGCAAACCCTTAGAATTCTATCTCAGTACCCAAAACAATAATCCTACTACTCTGGCCCCACTAGAATTCTGTGGACACAAGTTCTCCAGGATAATCAGGACCATCCTTCCAATATTCCTGTCACTGCGAAATAAAAATGTCCTTTGATCACCTTCAAGTGGTAAATATGCTACCTCTTCCTTTAGACCAATAGGAGAAATGTAGCATGGGAAAAGGTGGTAAGGGTTGGCAATCTCAAAAGCTCTTAGGGATAGGGAGAAGACGTAAATGAAAGAGATTATAAAGTACAACCACCCTTATTTAGGCTAAGATGTTAATCACTGCAACTATTCCTCCCATCGAAGTCACAGGACAGTCATGCTTCCTTGCCTCATTCAAGAATCAATCTTTGTTTTCTCTTTCTTTCTTTCTTTCTTTCTTTCTTTCTTTCTTTCTTTCTTTCTTTCTTTCTTTCTTTTCTTCCTTCCTTCCCTTTCCTCTTCTCCTTTTCTTTC
The DNA here is from genome assembly GCF_964662115.1 of Mustela nivalis. Lineage (NCBI taxonomy): Eukaryota > Metazoa > Chordata > Mammalia > Carnivora > Mustelidae > Mustela > Mustela nivalis. Next base: position 13,224,203 of record NC_139034.1, on the reverse strand, counting down.
TTTCCCTTCCTTTTTTTCCCCTTTCTTTCTCTCCTTCTCTTCTTTCCTTTCTTCTTTTAAGTAATCTCTCCGCCCATTGTGTGGCTTGAACTCAAGACCCTGAAATCAAGAGTTGCATGCTCTACTGACTGAGCCACAGGCAGGCACCCTAAAAAATTTTTTTCTTAAAGGCATATTACTTCAGTGGCTCTCTGAGTATGTGCACATCAGCTGATGAGTGTACAATATAATGTCATTACAGATCCTCAAGCTTTCTCTGCAGTTTTTCCTCCCTGTTGTGGCAGTCACACCGACACTGACATTCAATCATACACAGTCATTCATTTACTAAATAAATATTAATGGATGCCTGTATGTGCCTGTATGATTTCAAGTGCTGGGAATACAAAGGCAAACAAGGACCAACTCATTGCCCTCAGGGAGCCTATATTCAAGTGGAGTTAGACAACAAAGAGAGAAACACAGAATACAGTGTCAGTTCGGAATGAAGCAAGTTCTGGATAGAAAATGATGTAGGTGTATGCAGGTGTACAGGTCGCTTTAGAGAAGGCAGCTGTGGTTAAGCAGTCTCTAGGATGGCCCGAAGGATCCTCACCTCCTGATAGTCACCCTTTGTATAATCCCCCCTTCAGTGTGGGCTGGACTTCATTAACTCACTTCCAACAAACAGAATTGGGCAGAAATGAATGACAGATGTCACTTCTGAGATTAAGGTGTAAAAAGACTGTAGCTTCCATCTTGAGTTCTCTACTTCCTGGATCACTTGCTCTGGGGGAAGCTGGATCCAATGGCAGGAGGCAGTCCCAAGTGAGTGAGCTTGGGAGCAATCATCCACCCATCCCAGCCTCAAGAGGACTGCAGCCCAGATGACATGTTGATTGCATCCTATGAGTCGGATTTTTCCAGCTAAGCTCCAACCAGATTCTTGACCCACAGAAACTGTAAGAAATGTTTTTTTGTTTTGTTTTGTTTTGTTTTGAGCACTAAGTTCTAGGACATTTTGTTATACATTAATGGATAAGTAATACAGTGGTCAAGGATGTTTCCCTGCGTAAATGACCTTGAAAAGACACCATGTGAAGATTTAGGGGAGGAGAGTCTAGGCAAGTATAGGACAGGTGCCAAGGCTCTGGAAGGGGCACTAGCTAGGCAGATATGACAGATATGAGAAGGCCACTGGGGCAGACAGTCACAGGTGATGATGATGTGGGAAGACAGAGACCAGTTGGTACAAGCCAGCTTTGAGGTCTCTCACGGATAATGAGACAGAACCAATACTATGAAAGCCACTATTCTAATCACCACCAATTGGCTTAAGCAATAATCAATATACAATAGTGATAGATAATATTTGAGTATTTACACTAGGAATTTGCTAAGTGCTTTATTTCACTCATTCCTCACAATAGCCCTATAAAGCTGGTATTTTATAAATAAGGAAACTGAGGGTCAGAATTGTTAAGATACTGTCTTGTATTTACAAGTTAGAAAGTGGTGGAGCCAAGATTTAAAGCAGGCCTCTGACTTTAGAGTCCCTATCCTTCACTTCCATATAGTACTATCTTGAAAGAGAGGCCCCAGAAAGAAAGCCACTTTCACTCCTGAAAAAGAAAAAAAAGGAAAACTCCAAACCCTCAACTGTTGTTTAAGCCACAAGTATAGTCTCCATCTGCTACATACTCTAGCAGTTTGATTTTCTTGTGGAATCCTTCTAATAGAATTGGTTGAGGCATTACCTACAATGTTGAGGTTTGACCCAAGTCAGCATGGTAGCCTTAGAAAAACACACAGGCAGCTCTTCTTTTTGAAATACATTAAATGTCTTATGTAACAAATATTGGAATCTACTGAGGATTAGTATTATTAGATACAATACCAATATATTCTATTGTATGCAATTTTATGCTTAGCCTGGCTTCCGGTCAATATCTTTATACGCAGCACCCAAACAGGTGGCCATCTGCTCTAGTACTTGCTTTCCCTCCTGCTTAACCTTTGTCTTGAAGCTTAGGAAAGATTATGAATGTTTTATCTTAATTTCTTTGTGAAAAGAGGAGAAACACAATTTCTCTTTGATTTCTACCTATACTCTATAAGTAGGAATGCTATTTTAAAATATCATTCTTGAAAGCAATGGATGTAGCAGACTGATAACCTTTCATACAGGGGTCCACAAATTTGTATTTGTCCTAGGCTAGGGGAAACAAAAATAACAGAGGAGTTTTGCTTTCCAGTTTTCACTTGGAAGAAATATGAAAGAAACCAGCCTGTTTGACACAATTCATATTATAATAACATTAATAACATTGATTAAGAACATACTCAATGGGCCAGATACTGTTCTATGAACTTTGAAAATATTATCCAAATTAATAGCTATAGTATCTCTCTATCTGATCAGTATTACTGTTATCTCAATTCTACAGATGAGGAAGCCTAGGCACAAAGAGGTCAAACAGCTTGTCCAAGGACACATAGCGAAAAACTCTACAGCCAATACCAAAACCCAGATAGTGTGATTCCAACACCACAACCTCTTAACTCATATGCTGAAGTATTCAGGACCCCAAGCACATCAATTTCCGCTCCCAAGATAGACTTTTCTTAAAAAACAAAAACAAAAAAGAAAGGAAAAAGAAAAAAGGGCCCATAAAAATCAACTCCCCTATGTATATTAGCCAACCTAAAACTCTTACAATATCCTACTGTCCCAGTAACTTGGTATTTTTTACTATATTCTTTACCATATATTACAAATGCACATACAGATTAAAGACTGCACCCTCCTTACATCACACCTGGGCTGTTAGAAATGTCGCCCAATGCACTGCTGTCTTACAAAGTTTCCTTCCACTTATCCATTCTGCACCGGCAAGGGATTAAAAAAAAAAAAATAAAAAACCTTGGGGCATTCCATGGCTCAGGAATCTTTACCGGCTCCTTTACATTGGGAAAGAGAAAACGATTTATCCTGGAATACTCTATTTATTTTACAAGTCTACCAACTTTAATACTCAGTGAGCTGCAGACTACACCCATCTTATTTGCTCTCTACAGTGCCTAGGACAGTGGCTGGCAGAATAGGTGCTCATGGAACAGTCCTTGTTTCACAAGCATCTCTCAGCCATCCTGGTGAGATATATATAATGTATATATTAACAAATGCATATACAGATTAAAGATAAATGATATAATTTTAGGCACAGATTAAGAACTACACACAAACACATACACACAGTGCTGAAAGTTTATTCCTTTAAAAAGGTTTGTAATTTTGCTTTTTCATTGTTGAATAATCTGTTTTTAGAAAATTCTGAGTATAGTCTCCCATGTCCTTGGTCTCTTTTATTTCTCTGATCAAATGTCACCTTCTCTGAAAGGCCTTCCCTAACTACTCAATGTCTCACCCTTCCTATTTCCTATCTCCTTCTTTAACTTCCCATTTATACTACCACCTTAGATCCCATCATGTATTTATGTATTTTATATAATTGCTATTACAAAATAAACTGCTTGTGGGCCAGTTTGTTCTCGGGTATATTCCTACTACCTAAACAGTGCTTGCAGTACTATTTACGGAATGAGTATGAATGAATGAAACGTTCCCTTTGAGGAGAGCAACTTGGTTGAGGGCAGGCAGCAGCAGGATCAAGATCCAGCTCAGTGTCCCATCCCTCAACCTTCCCACTTGTAGCCCTGGATTCCCAGCCTTGTTAATGATGTGAATTCTGACCTGGATGAGGGAAGGAGAGGAGGGCGGCTGCATGCATGGACACCCAGAAGCAAGGACTGGTTGGGGAGGAGAGGAGATGGTAAATCCTGCCATACTGGTTTTGGTTGTCAGGGAGTGGTAGAAAAACAAAGGGGTCAAAGACAAGGATATGGGACCATTTTCAATGCTTCCTTTACCTTCCCTCCTACACAGACTCTGTCTCCAAGTACTGTAATTCTCATTTAGCAGTTTCTGTGTATCACCACTTGCATCCTCCTTACATCACACCTGGACTGTTAGAAATGTTGCCCAATGCACTGCTGTCTTAACAGTTTCCTCCCACTTACCCATTCTGCACCAGCAAGGGATTAAAAAAAAAAAAATTAAAAACCTTGGGGCATTTACATTGGGAAAGAGAAAGCAATTTATCCTGGAATACTGTTTTTATTTTACAAGTCTGCCAACTTTAGTACTCAATGAGTTGCTAAAAGGCAGACTATGCCCATCTTACTTGCTCTCTACCGTGCCTAGGACAGTGGCTGGCAGAGTAGGTGCTCATGGAACAGTCCTTGTTTCACAAGCATCTCTCACCCATTCCGGTCTGTGTTTAGCATGATACTTACTCAACATTATATGTTAGGGCACTTTATCACAAATACAATTTGTTTTCTTTGTCATGTGTATACCTGTTGTCTGCCCTCGCTCCAAAACTGTATAAGGCTTTTTATGACAGTCCAATATTATACTGTTATCTCTTCTACTTCTTAGGGCTAGTGCCCCTACTAGGATCACATTTGCTGTACAGAGATACAATAATCAAGGTACAGAAGGAAGTCATTAAAAAAAAACTGCAGACCACACAGTAATTGTACCAAGACAATTTATCAAGTTTCAAAAAAAGAAGGAAAAAAAAAAACCCAAGAATCTGAGGACAAAAGGGCTGGGCTTTGGGTCTTTGTAAGTAGTTGAAAGCAGACTGGTGGATTTGGGCCCACTTCCTAGGAGCCCAGTCTGAGGGATGTTACAGAGATGGTCTCTGACTTTAAGTTATGCTAACAGAAAAGATGACTCTTCTCTAGTGATCTGGGGACTACCTACAATCTTAATGCTTCAAGGAGACAAAAAGAAGGGTGGGGAATGGTATGCCATAGAACTTGATATGCTTTATTTCTTGAAATGCAAGACAATCTTTGATCAGAATGGTACTAAATGATCTACTTTTTATGTAGACATTTTTTTTTTAAATCACTACAGATACTTTGTAGGCACCTGTGTTATACCAACTAATTAGAGCACTTACATGTTATAGCTATATGCAATTTATAAATAATTAGTTTGTAAAGTGCTCTGAAAATAGAAAGTGCTGTGCAAGTACTCAAATTAGTATATATTAAAAGCCTTTGGTATGTAATCATTTTATTTAATGATTGGCTCTTTAAAAGGCATGGTGCTTTATAGCTGAACAAGATTCCTGATTTTAAATCATTAATATTAGTTTATTTAGAGTGAAAAGCTATTAGAGAGCAAATCGGAGGTACTGATCAAGTTATTTTTCCACAGTTTATATAAATACATTTGACTCCTATTTATGTCCCACATCCTTTTACAGAGTAATTCAGTCTTCCTCAGATTTTGCAGATTTTATGCAGGTTCTCCCCACTCACACCTGGCTCTTGGGTTATCCTGCCTGTCCTGCCCTCAGTTTTTTCCTTTCCCCCTCTGCCTTCTGAAGTTGTTCTGTCTGAACCTGTGAGTTTACGGCTACCCTAAACAGAACCGAGCCAGCAAGCCACATTATCAGTGATGAGAAATCCTCTTAAGAGCAATGAAGCCATGAGCTGGGGAGGCAGTCACCGACGGGTGCGTTTCCCACACGTACTGTTGGTAATTACTTCAGTCTACTATCATCATCCTATGTCCACTAATTAAGCTTTGCTTTCATCTCCTGAAGGTCTTGGTTTAGAGGTATTAAACTTCATTTAAATAATCCTGCTTACCATCCCCACAGGAATATTCAGAGGCAAAATTTTAGATGAGGCAAAGAAATTTTTGATCCTTTTCCACCTATCCCCGTAGATCTTCCTTACATTTTCAAGTGTGAACTTCCTTACAATGACCCTGGCTTTCCAGAATCTCTTTCAAATCAGTTTAGAATACTCCCTACCCTAGGACTATGACTTTGCCCTTCCCTCTTCCCTGCTCCTACTAACATTTAGCTCTCCAGTGTATTTTCTTGAGTGGAAAACCCAAACAAAGCCCCTTTTTCTATACAATGAGTGCTAACGTTTAGCCTTCTCAGGCACTAAACTGACATGTCCAGTGCCCAAAAACCTCCTCGTTAATGCCAATCACCACTTTTCTGTCCTGTGTCTCATTCAACATTTTTTCCCTCTCTGAAAGCACTGGTTTTTCCGTAAGTCTCCTCACTGGTTGCTACTTTCATACCCAGCCTTTAATGCTGAGCTTGCCCAGGGCTTAGTCTTGGGCCAACTTCTTTTATCACACTCATTTTTATGGATTTACATTATCTTGATGGCAAGAACTCACAAAGTTTCTCTGTAGCTTAGATGTTTTTCATGGCCTCCAATTCACATATCCACTGTCTACCACATTCAGAATGGAGCTTTTGAGTTCAGTTACCTTTTCCACTTTTCAACTTATTTTTCCTCTTAAGCTTCCCATTGCAGTACTTTGATCCCAAACCTAAGTGGGAATCACATTTCCCCATTGTCCACATCCAATTCTTGAGATCTGCCAATTCTATACCAATTCAGTTCTAAAATATATTTCAAATCAACCTTCTTTTGCCCATCACTAGCTTGCTGCCCTTCCAGGCTGGACACTCTTACAGTTCTCTCAAATCATCCCTCCACGGCACTGTCCTGCCCTCAGTTTTTCCCTTTCCTCCTCTGCCTTCTGGGTATCAGGTATCATTACCATTGTACTTAAAATCAAACCCCTTACCACCCCAACTCTTCTTCCCACCGAATCCATTGCCTATGCCCTTCTTCTTGCTTACCATGCTACAGATAAGCAAATCTCTCAGTATCTTTAAATCCTCAGACTACCAGTTTTCTGCCTCAAAGACCCTTGCATAGTTAGTCCACCAAAACACAATATCCTTTTTGCAGTTAGCTCCTTCTCTTCCTGTAATCTTTGGAAGAGCATCCCTGACTTCCATAACAAAAGGTGATTCGCCTTTCATGTTTTCTATCTTGATCCTATATTTGTTTTCACAGACTTCCAAGTAAAAAAAAAAAAAAGAATTCACTCCTATGATAATGCATGCTCTAGGAGAAGAAGGTCTGTGTCTCATTCAATACTGTTCCATCCCAGGGCCTGGTATATACCAGGTGCTCAATAAATACAGAAATATATTTATCTGAAGAAGTTGAGTATAGGAATGTAGGTTCTAGGCCAGACTGGTTAGAAAGAGTTCTGAATGAAGTGAATAAAAGGCTACATCCCTTAACAAACGACATGGATTTAGCTAGTATTTTCTAATTGTCTACTACCTATCAGGCACCGTGCTGCAAGTCAGTATAGTGGATAGACAATATAAGCACTAACAATAGCATAGTGAATCCAAAACGAGGAAACGCAGGAGTAAAATGAAATCCAAGTGTCCAAACTAGGGTGGGAGTCTGACCTAGGAGTTCTTACCTACCCTAGGGCATAGCAGAGTAAGGGTGTTCCAGGAATATGGAACAGCAAAAACAAAGGCCCCAGAGCATAGAGTGCTGGAGGTGCCATGCTCAGATTCAAAGGCTGACAAGAGATTTAGGGTGAATTAAGAGTCAAGTTGGGGTAAACAGATATAAAACAAGGTTGATGAGATTAACAGGGCAGTTCAGAGGCGGTTCACTAATATTTTAAGTTAAAAAAAAAAAAATCGTTTTCCCAACGTGGAAATTTCCTTCTCCCCATCCTTATTGGAACTCTGAGCTATACTTAGATACCCACGTAAGGACTGAAGATGTTACCTGGTCATGCCAGTTTTTTCTTTTATAATATAAACTCTTGACCTACTTAGGTCCTTTCTGGCAAAATATTTTGTTAGTGTCCTGAAATTAAAGCAGTAAACTGGCTCCTATAATATGCTACCACAAAGATGGAACTAGATCCTACCTAACTCTCCTGTGAAACGAGAATTCTCACAAGTTTTTCAAGTTATTCCCCACCCTTGCCCAACCTACCAGTCAGAGCAAAAGATGCAATTCTCTCATGATTTACTAAAAATAATCTAGCAAGAAGCTAAGTCCTCCTCCCACTTCCACCTTTCTTTCTTTTTTAAACTAACCACAGTCTGTCTGGAGCCATGCTCTACTGCACCTCTCCCTCTCCCCCAGTCACAGCCATGAATGTATATTCTTCTGAATTCCCTTGATCAAAGCCCTTGTCTAGGCCTCTAATTTTCTTCAAGCTTTCTTACGTTCACTTTTGGCTCAATGAAAAGAAAAATAACCAAAAACAAAAAACAAAAACAAAAACAAAAAACCCAAACAAAAAACCCCTGACACAGTCAATCTTCCAGAAGAAGCAACAGAAACCACTCAAATTAGTTTAAATAAAAGAGGGAATTTATTAGGTGAGTACAAAGGTTCTTGCGGGGATTCCAACGGCTGTAATGGGTCATAGCTAGAAGCACGCCTTTCTGAAGGACAGATCGTGTTGTGATCGCAAACTTCTACTTCTGGGTTTTGCAAGATCACGAAGAGAATATCCTAGAGGATGTCCTCCCCGTATAGTGCATAAGAGACTAGAATGTGGATTCATTTCTGCTTGCTTTTTGATCCTTATATTCCTTTATGCTGGCCTCAAACTTGTCCAGCACATGTTGGCAGACATTCATGAGCTCATTCAAGCCTCTCTGAAATGGCTCAACAGCTGGAAGAGCACCTCGAGTCTGAATGCGTAAATTAATTTTGCTCTCTGAAGGATGGGTTGTAGTGTAACCACAAAATTCCACTTCCGGGTTCTTCATGATCATGTAACGGAGAGAATTTCCTAGGGTATGGTCCTCCTCGTGCAATACAAATGTCACACAGTGTCTATCTGTTCCAGCTGCCTGGACCATTTCCAGGGCTGTCTTCCTCTCGCCTTCAGCCATTGAGGTCTTCAATCCAGATATTTTTCTACACACATATTTTTTATAAAAATGAGATCATACTGAATATGGTTTTGTAACTAGCTTTTTTTTCATTTACTGTATCACAATTGCAACAAGTCACTGTAATGCACTCCAATTACATAGGATTATTTATTTGTATTAGCCCCTTATTTTCCTGCCTCCACAGACTCTATCAATAAATATTTAATGACTGCCTCCAGTTTCGCCCTACTCCATCTGACCGTTCACATGGCCACAAGGGCACAAACATAAATGTTTGCTAAAATATTCTTTTGGCAGAATCACAAGAAAGGGACAGAACTGGGATAGGGTGGGCTCTGCTAGAGAATGAAAGGGTACTTAAAGGTATACAAAAACACAGATCTTCTTAAAAACTGGGGCTGCAGATCATCACCGTGCAGGCCCCACTATGGTTTCCATTTGCAGGAGATAAACTAGAATGGAAATTCTGCAAAGTGTCAATCAAGCAGGAGGGAGAAAGAGCTGAGCGTACGGAGGAGTGGCTTTATTAGCACTCTACCCAGTAAGTTGGGCCACAGTTACAGGGGCTTAGGCCTGACGGAACGCAACCAAAACCAGCACTCGGCGAGCGGAGGCCTGGTGCGTGGCCTTACGTTAGTTTTATTTACTCCTGCTGTTCTAATTCGGGAGGGCGGTTTAGGGACTAAACTCCGGCCTCATAACTTGTGCTCCCTCCAGGACACCTAGTTGTACCGAGGCGCCTCTACTCAAACACCTCCGTATGTCCTCCCCTCCCATCCCAGGCGGGGCCCCCCTCCTCCCGCTCAGGCGCCCACTTCTCTCTCCTGTCCTTCCAGCCCGGCCCTCGCTGCCGGGCCGGGCCGTGGAGGCTGAGGCCCCGATCGGCCACCTGCCCCCCGGCCACCCGCTCCCGACGCTGGGCGCGGCCTGCTCCTCCCGCCCGCCCCCACGGCCGTTACCTCTCCAACTCCTGGTCCTCTTCCATCGCGGGGACGGCTTCCGGGATCCTCAGGTGGTGCTGGCGGATCGGAGGCGCTAACCCATACCGTGAAACGTGCGGGCGAAGCAGGAAGGAAGGAACAACAGACGGAAGGAGCCGAGGACGGAAGGAGGGAGGAGGAGCCACAGCGGCGCGCGGCGAGGCCCAGCCGCTGGGCGGGGCGTGCACGTTCCGCCGGGAGGCCCCGCCCACAGGCCGGGCTCCCGGCGCGAGGAGGGTGGTGGCGGTCTGGACTTGCTCACCTAGAGCTCCCGGAGCCAGTCCGTCCGCTGAGCTAGCGGGTACAGATGGCGTCGGTCTCCCGTCCCCCCTCAAGGTCGAGACCCGCCTGTGGGCGTTTGGGTTCAGCCCTTGGCACCTCCGGCCAGGTGATGGCGAAGGGGGCGGGGCCTTACCTGCCGCCCCCAAATCACCTTTCTTCTTAGGGCGGAATCCCGCCTCTTTCAGATAAGCTTCTTGACCCTACGGGCATTGTGTTACTCCATAGAGGGACCCTCAAGCCTGGCCGGGGTGGGTGGTGGTGGTCAGGGGATGACAGGTTTAAACTATAGTTGATCAGTACACCTTGATGAATTTCACAACAGAAAAGGTTTAATTTCAGATTGTGTTTGTCATCCGGGATCTTGTAGCTGCACACCTCAAAAGGGTCAAAATAAGCCTTCGTTTTTATCTTCGTAGGGAGGAGCGAGAGTTTGGAAGTAAAGTGCTCTTCTCCCTCCTGCCCCCCGTCCTTTCTCTCCTAGAATTTTTTCTACACCTGTAATACGTACGTCCTCCCCTTGCTCTGGACTTTGCCTTTTACGCTTTCGGCTTAAACCTCCTCACCTGCGGTGCCTCCCTCTCACCTTTGTTCCCAGGTGCCCCTGTCCCCGCCTCGGCAACCTTTCACCACCCGGACTCGCTCCCCGCCCTCCTTTTTCCTTCCTACACCTCCTCTCTCCGTCCCCCTAGGTGTTCTTCACTAAAACCCTCCTTCATCCTTCCTCAATCTCCTACTCCCCTCGTCCTTCACAGCCCGATCAGTCCTCGTCCCTCGCACCTTACCCCAGAGTCCCCTCGCCCCAGCACACCTTTATTTAGGCTTTCCTGCGCCACCTGTTCTCTTACCCCCCCCACCCGATTCCCCTAGATGGTCACTGCCTCCCCCAGCTGTTCCACACTCCTCGCAGTGGTCCGCGGTCGGCGGTGAGCGCAGATCCACTTCTTGAGCGTGTCTTCGGCTGGGGAAATCAGGCGGGCGGCAGCGACAGCCGAGACCGGGTGGGGGAGGGCCGGCGGCGAGGGGCGGAGTGGGCTCACTCTAACCCGGGAGTGACGGCCGCAGCCTGGCCCGCCCCCTGAGCTCTCGGATAGGTGGAGCCGCTCTCTGGCCCGCCTCTTTCCCGCCCTGTACTGCAGCCGGTTGGCCCAGGTGCGTGTCGGGTTGGGTGGCTCGGCCCCGGCGCTCGCCCCCGGGAAGGCAGCAGGGGCGGTTGAGAAGTGAAGTCTTGGCCAGAGTTTGCTTCTTGCCAGGAAATCCGCGGTGGTGGCAGCGGCTGCGGCGGTTCCCGGCGGAGCGGAGGCCGGCCGGCTCCCCGCTCCCTCAGCGGGCCGCGGAGAGCGGACCTGGCGCTGGGCTGCGGCGCTGCGAGCCGGTGCGCGCCCCGGGCGGCCGCGCTTTCCCAGTGAGTAACTTTGTCCTGCCCGCCTGGCCCCGCGCCCTGTCGCGGGTCCCGAGCAGCCGCCTCAGGTGCGGGCGTCGGCGGGGTGTGGGGCAGCGCCGTGCCGGGGGAGGCGGCCGATGTCCACGGCTCCGCTTCTCGCTCGCCCGGGCTGTGCGGGAACGTAGACCCGGACCCGCTGTGGGGCCGGCCGCGCTGGTGCGGGGAGGGAGGGACGGGCTGTGCTGAGCCGGGTGCCCGCCGCCGACCAGGCGCCTGGGAGAGGCGGGAGGCCCCCGGCTGTTACCATTTGGTGGTTCCGGCCACTGTGTTATTGCCCTTTGCGTCGTTCGCTTTTTCCAGGAGGGGAGAGGTGGGGATGAGTTTCTTATTTCCTGTGAGTGTGTTGCAAACGAGAGGGGCACTAGCTGCCTTACATCGGATCTTGTTCTCCAGGAAAGGAAGAGGGGGATACCCTCCGTCCCAGCCTGTTGCCTCTGAATTCTCACCTTTCCCTGGAGGCTGGAGGGAAGGGAGAGCTCACGTCTTCAAGGGGGTGATTTGAAAATATGGATCTCGATTTGGAAACAGTTGCACGCAAAGCACCATCCAGGAAAGACCTCAGTCGCTTCCAAAGCTTTATGCCATATGTTTCAGACAAGGACTTCTGACATAGGTAGTGTTTCTTCTGATGTTACAGTTTGCAGTTCAGGTCGGGAATCAAGACGTTATTTTCTACGAGGAGCTACAGCACACGGAGGCTTGGGCTCTTTAAATCACAGAAACCAGAAACGAAGTTGAGTGTAAAGCATTGGCAGGAGGAGACAGTTGCGAGCTCTGGTTTATAAGAACTGCCTTCACTTTAAGAATCCACGTTCTTGCAGCAGTAGTACTTATTTGTCAATTGGCCTTCCTCCCAGGACAGATTTTTTTTTTTCCTTGAGTGGAGTGTGACACAGCGCTGATGAAGTTGGATCTCAGTAGATCAATTTTATTTTCCCTGACAGATTTGATTCCCATCTCCACAACCCTTTAGAAAATGGACTTTGATCTAGTATCCTTTTTGGCCTGTCAGAGCTTTGTTGGGCCATGAAAAACAAAGTTTTGCCTTTTTAGCTTGTCCAAGTCTCACATGTGAGTTTTCCCAGAGGGGTAAAATGTAGGCCAAATCAGAACCAAAGTACAATAACACTACTTTTAATTTGGCCCACTTGTATGTTAACATTCCTAATTCTGTATATTGTTTCTCTTTTCTTCTCATCAAGTTAGAAAATTTTCATTACTTATTTATTCAGCATGCACTAGAGTGCCTACTGCCTGCTGTGTGCCAGACAGGGATGGCCAGGATCAGTTCTTTTCCCACTGGTGATCACAGTCTTACTTGGAAGCTGACCCATACCTGTTCCATTAGCTACCTGAAAGTAATTTGAATGAAGTGCTGTGGGGACTTAGAAAAGGGAGCATTTCTGCCTGGAGTTTGCTAGGGAGGACCTCAATTAGGCACTTCAGACGGCTGTGGAATTTTCGCAGTACATTCTAGGCAAAGGGACTAACAAGTAGGGTGTTGGATTATGAGATCCACATGTAGTTACTCTGGCCAAGGGTGCATTGTTTGGGGTTGGAATAGCACTCAGGCGTTTGTGTATTATTCATTTCAGAGCACTTAGCATTTTGCCTTGATTACAGTAGGCACTCAAATACTTATTGAATTGACTTGAACAGGAACATGGAGGATTTTGTGTGCCAAATGAAGAAATTTGGACTTTATCTACTTAGGATGCAAAGCTGCTAATTTTATTTTTTATTTTTTTTGAAGATTTTATTAATTTATTTTAGAGAGGGAGAGGGTTGGGGAGGCAGGTGGGGAAGGGGGAGAGAGAGGATCCCAAACCCACCTGAAGCAGAGCAGGGAGGTTTGCACTAGGCTAGATTGCGGGACTCTGAGATCATGACCTGAGCCAAAACCAAGAGCCAGATGCTCAACTGACTGTGCCACCGAGGTACCCCCAAAGCTCCTAACTTTAAATAGAATGTCATGGGGCACCCTGGGTGGCTCAGCTGGTTAAGTATCAGACTCGGTTTCTGCTCAGGGTTCTGGGATGGAGCCCAGAGGCAGGATCTGTGCTCAGTGGGGAGTCTGCTTGAGGATTCTCTCTCCCTTTACAAACCCTCTCCCAGCTTGCTCATGTGAGCGCTCTGTCTCTCTTTCTCAGATAAATAAATATTTTAAAAAAAGAATAGTGCTTGGCATATAGTGAGGATTTGCTAGATGCTAGTTGTTACTCTGTGTGAAGGCAGAGGAGGTAGAGCTGATGTGGCATTGAGGAAGTATATTTGGTTAGACTAGGTAAGTGACTAGCTATGATTAATGAGAGGATGATTCCTAAGTTTTTTGACTTAAGGCGTTGGAGTGTACTGGTTAAACTGGCTGTGAAGTGAGTACAAAAGTTGAATTCCATTGCTTACCTGTAGAATTACCATCCTGAACTTTGGTTTCCTAACATTTAGGAAATGATCCTAGTACCTGCCTAGTAGGGTTTGAGGATCAAATGAAATTACGCATAAAATGCCCTTGGCAGAGTACCTAGCATGTTACAAGTACTTGGTAAATATTAGTTGTTCCTTTAGTGATGATGACATTAATGAGCTAGTAGAATGTTGTAAGATATGGAAAGGAGTGGTTAAAAGCAACTGAAGGTAGAAATGGGGAAGAGAAGCTAATTAGTTTTGGATCAGTCCAGTGAAGTGCTAATGAACGGTGGAGACTTTGTGATGAAGATGTTAGATAGATGTGCTGGGCAGGAGCTAGGAAAGAATGGAAAAAAGAAAATAAAGACTTTGCATAAAGCCTTTGTGGGTGTGGTTAGCTTTTTTTTTCCTTTAAAGATTTTATTTATTTATTTGAGAGAGAGAGAGAGAGAGCGCATGCAAGCATAAGCAGGGGAACGGACAGGGGCCCAGGGAGAAGAGGGAGCCAGATGTGGGACTCTATCCCAGGTCCCTGGGTCATGACCCAAGACAAAGGCAGACATTTAACCAACTGAGCAACCCACATGCCCCTGTAGTTAGCTTTTGGGAAGATTAGAGGAAAGGGGAGGCAAAGGAGAGGTTTATAATATAGTAGTGGTAGGAGTGTTCATGTTGAAAATTAGACATTTCTCCTTAAAATGCATTTTGGCCACCATCAGAGGGGAGCTCCGGGTTCATAATTTGGTTGGCTCTGTGCCCATCTCCTCCTTTTTTTTTTTCTTTCTGATTGCCCCCCAAATTAAATTATTTTTTATTATGCAGTGCTATTTAACTTATCCATGCTTATTGGGTGAAAATTCACTCCAGGCCCACCTTCCTGTATCAAAATCCAACGAGGTTTCTAGAAGAAACAATGGTCTTATTTTGAAGGTTCCACTCAGGAAGCAGTATTGGTTGAAAAAAAAGATACATGTATGTATATATGTGTGTATGTATATACACATGTATACGTGTGTGCGCGTGCACACAAATCTTGCGTGTCGAATTATGGTTGTAGAAGACTCAGCCAGACCTAAAACGATCCTATTATGGGTATTATGGGGCCTGGGGGATTTACAAAGAAAATCCCTTTTAGTTGTTCCTCTCCTATGACTCTTCCTCAGAAAGTACAAAACAGTAGAAAAATCTGTGATTATGCAAGTTTTTGGTTGGTTGGAGTTAAAAGAAGTGGGTATTTTGTGTATTCGTCTAATGAAAATTTGAGGGAAATGTCTTAAAAAGCAAGTGCTCTGATACACATCATGATAAGAAATTGTCATCTGATTAGTATGCTTTTAAAGAGGCAGGTATGGTAGGATTTGTTCTTTAAAATGTATGCTTCAGGTGAGCAGGGATCATAGCAGTTTTGCTCACTGAACAATCCCCAAGTGCTTAGAATCAGAAATAGTAATGTATGCATGCATGAATGAAATGGATTTCTTGGCTTTGATCTGTCTTGGCTCACAGATTTCTCTGAATTTTTTAAATAATCATTAGTCAGAGGGAAAACAAAAGAGAATTGAGCCAGCAAGGAAGCTTAGAGCAGTTCATGTACCCACAGGAAGATATAGCGACTGTAAGAGAATTTATGCCTCTTTAATTCAGGACTGTACTACCGACTGCTATAATTATTACATGATACCCTCCTTTTTCATATTTTCCTTTGATAGTTGTGAGGTGTGTGGTAGGGAGGAACGGACTTACGTAGGGTTCAGAGTTGAACAGACAATAGCTGTGTCATAACTTTGTCCTCTCTTGGTTATTAGCAAAACTCTGGAAGTCTTGCTTGATTAGAAAAGCTGAAAAATTAATAGAAGTCATTTGGGCAGAGAGGGTTTAAGCATAGCTTACACCTTTATCTTTCCAGCCTTGAGGTTTAGTACTATGACTTCTGACAATCAGAATTATTTGGGGGAACAATTATTTTTTCTCAAAACTGGACTGGGTATGAGTAATAGAAAAAAATGCAGGATATAGGCAATGGGAAAGTAAAACTATATACAATATACACACAAGTATATATGTACATATATATGTACATAACATATATATATAAATATGCTGTAAACAATCATGTGCCACTTAAAAAGCATACCACTTCCATATGTAAAACGAATGAGGTTTTAATTTTTTCTCTTTATTGAAAGAGTAATCTTACAGTTCTTTTATTTTATTTTATTTTTTAATTCTTTTTTAATTTTTTTAAAAGATTTTATTTATTTATTTGACAGAGATCACAAGTAGGCAGAGAGGCAGGCAGAGAGAGGAGGAAAGCAGGCCCCCTGCTGAGCAGAAAGCCCTATGCGAGGCTCCCAGAACTGAGATCATGACCTGAGCCGAGGGCAGAGGCTTAACCCACTGAGCCACCCAGGTGCCCCTCTTACAGTTCTTTTAAATAACAAATTGCCCTTAAGTGTATAGTAGGAGCCATTGTAAAAAATGTTTATAACCAAGTTATGAGGACCTGTATCTGTTGCAAAAATAAGGTATACCTGGTCATAATAAAAAATTACTTTGTTATGTAGATAAAGGTAAAAAAGTATGGGAAATATTTATAAAAAGGGTATACCCTTTCCTCTACCTGCCCCTTCCCCCTCCTCCCAAATTAAGAGTTTGGCTAATAATGTAAAAAATTAATGCATCATTCAGAGTTCAATCAAACTACATAAATATTGAACAAATAAATTGGAGTCCTTCACTTATACCTTAAGTCACTGTTGTGACCATTGCCGCTTTTGTTCCACATGATTTTAATATTTGAACTTTGATTTTGAGTTGTATTCATGTAAGCGTGCTTTCTGTGATCAACACTGGGCTCTATGGCCCAGGAAAGATTGTTCCTGCCTTTGTTCAGCTTAAAATCTTAAAAAGCATTCAGTCAAGGAGTTAGTTATTCTAAGCAGGGTGACTAATGCCTTTCACTTCTAGTACCTTTGCTTACCTCCAGTGATCTTCACTAACAGTGTATTTTAACATTCCTCCAAATTTTTCACACCAGAAATCCTAAATTTATGTATCTAGTTCTCTGAACACAGTTTCCTATCCTGTCCTTCCCGCTTTCTAACACCCACGCCTTCTATTACAGTGCCCTTCCTCTTGTCAGAGACAGCTTGCCGATCTCTTAATTCCACCCCACCTCCCCTTTCCTGTCATATTAACATCTGTTGGCCTGGAGGTCTTCTTCCCTCTCCAGTTTGGAAGCCATTGTTAAGCACCTGGAGTACGCTTTCACTGGCCCCTCTTGAACTTACTTTTGTGCTATGTCTGCCAGATAATGTCCCTGTGCTGATTAACTCTGCCTTCTCTCCCAAAGTTGCTTTGGTAACACCAAGGAAAGGCCAGATCCACAGCATGGGTAATTGTCTCTCAAACAACCCCTCCTTCCCATTTCCCCCAGTCAGTTTTGTTTATTTGGCACTTCCTGAGTGCTGACACTGAGCTAGGAACACTGGGGTATCCTCATGGAGCTTACATTCCGGGGGAGATAGACATTGATCAAGTAATAGCCCACACTAGAGTAACAAAGTCCACTGGAAAAATAGTATAGGGTTATGTTGTCCAATACTGTAGTCACACATGTGGCTATTGAAAAGAGGCTAGTCTTTTTTTGTTTTGTTTTGTTTTAAGATCTTATTGAACTATTTATTTGAGAGAAAGAGAATGCATATAGTGAGTGAAGGGAGGGGCAGAAGGAGAAGGAGAGGGAGAGGGAAAGAATCTCAAGCAGCCACCAGGCTGAGCAGGGAGCCCTTACTCAGGGCTGGTTGGGGGCTCGACTTGGGGCTCAATCCCATGACCCTGAGACCATGACCTGAGCTGAAACCAGGAGTCAGACACTTCATTGACTGAGCCACCCAACTGCCCAGAAATGAGGCTAGTTTGAATTGAGATGTGCTCTAAGTGTGAAGTACACACCAGATTCTGAAGATTTAGTATCAGTATAAGGTAAAATAGCTCAGTAATTTTTATATTTGTTTACATGCTGAAATAAGATGATAAATTCTGGGTATATTGGGTTAAATAGAATATTAAAAATAACTCATTCACTTTTTTTTTTTAATGTGGCTTTAAGAACATTTAAGATGACCTATGTGATGCATACCCTATTATTTTCAGATGACCTAGGTAGCACTGGTGAAGGGAACTAGTCTCTTGGGCAGCTAACTGTGTTCCTGAAACCTTCCCTGAGGAAGTTGTCTTTGCACAGATACCTGACTAAGTAGGTGTTACACAGGTAAACTCTCCTCAAAAGAAAAAGTCTGGGTTGGGGGGCGCCTGGGTGGCACTGTCTATTAAGCATCTGCCTTCTGCTTGGGTCATGATCCCAGGGCCCGAGTCAGGCTCCCTGCTCTGCAGGGGGCCTGCTTCTCCCTCTCCCTCTGCCTGCCACTTGCTCCCCCTGCTTATGTGCTGTCTCTCTGTCAAATAAATAAACTTTTTTTTTTTAAGATGGCCCTTTGAAGGAGGGTGAGAAGATGAATAAGGGAGCTGGGAGAGAGAGGCCCGAGATGAGGCCAGGGAGGAAGGCGGGGCCAGATCATATAGGCCTTACTGGTATTGTATAAGGAACTTGGTCTTCATCACTCATGGGTTATTGCAGACATTCATCATGGACAAACCCTTTTGTCCAAGCCCCATTTCTACCGTCTGTTAAGTAATCTGGCCACTTAATGATGATCTGGTTTGATTTCTCAGATTTCTGTCCCTGCCTTTCCCCGCTTGTAAGGTTCAGATCCGTGGAAGGCTAGCTTTTCCACACGGTGCTCTTGATCCCCATCCTTCAAAGTCTCTCTCAGGAAAGGCTTTTGTTAGTTAACTTCCATCTGTGTTTAATCTCTTTACCCCGGTTGGCTTTTCTGTACCAGCCTAAATATGCTCCAGTCTTAAACCTTTAAAACAAAGCTCCACTGACTCTACATTCCCCTCTAGTTGTTCTTCTTACAGAGCAACACAATAGTTTTTTAGTTTAACACTATATTTTATTTAAAGCAATACATTAAAAATGGATTAACATGTAACATGTAGTCAACATATGAGTAAGGTATTTGACATTTTCTTCTTATTAGGTATTTGGAATCTGGTTATACTTTACACTTAGAGCGTATCTCGGTGCAGACACTAAATATTCAGTAGTTAAAGTAAAAAGAACCTCATCAAAATAACTTAACAAAAATATTTTACACTGCTTCAATTTTACTATAATTTTATTGTGGTAAAAAATATGTAACATAAAATTTATCATCTTAACCATTTTAAAGAGTGCAGTTGAGTAAAGTGTATTCATATTGTACAACATACGACCAGAACTTTTTCATCTTGCAAAACAAAGGCTATACCCACTAAATAAAGCTCCTGTTTCCCCCTTCCCTTAGGGCCTGGATTCTATGGATTTGATTACTTCAGATACCTCATATAAGGAGAATCATGGAACATTTGTCTTTTTGTAACTGGTTTATTTCACTAGTATAATGACCTGAAGGTTCATCCATGTTATACTATGTGACAGGATTTCTTCCTTTTTAAGGCTCAATAATATTCCATTGGACATATTTCCACATTTGCTTATTCCTTCATCTTTTGATGGGCATTTGGGTTGCCTCTACCTCTTGGTTGTTACAAATAGTGCTGCAGTGAACATGGATGTGCAAATATCTTTTTGACACCCTGCTTTCAATTTTTTTGGATTCTTGTTTTTTAAATACCAAAAGTGGGATTGCTGGATCATATGGCCATTCTGTTTTTAATTTCTTTAGAACCCATATACTGTTTTCTGTAGAGGCTGCACCATTTTACTATCTCCCCAGTGGTATACAAGGGTTCCAATTTCTCCACATCCTCACCAGCACTTGTTATTCTGCTTTTTTGATTATAGCTTTTGATTGCAGCCACCCTAATGGATATGATATGAGAACTCATTATGCTTTTGATTTGCATTTCTCTGATAATTAGTAATGTTGAGCACCTTTTTATGTTTGTTGGCCTTTTTATGTTTGTAGATCATCTTTGGAGAAATGTCTATTTAAGTCCTGGCCCATTTTTTTTTCGTTGCTATTTGATTTGTTGTTGATTAGTAAAAGTTCTTTATATATTCTAGTTTTTCACCATTTATCAGGTATTTGCAGATATTTCACCTGTTTTTTTCACTTCTTTAATTGTGTCCTTTGATGTCATATGTGTGATTGTGTGTTCTGTTGTCTATTTTTTTTTTTTTAAGATTTTATTTGTTTATTTGACAGAGATCACAAGTAGGCAGAGAGGTAGGTGGGGCTGGAGGGAGGGGGGAGTAGTCTCCCTGCTGAGCAGAGAGCCCAACGTGGGGCTCGATCCCAGGACCCTGGGATCATGACCTGGGCGGAGGCAGAGGCTTACCCACTGAGCCACCCAGGCGCCCCTTCTGTTGTCTATTTTTGATGCTTTTAATTTGGGTATTGTGTTCAAGAAATCCTTGCCAAAAACAAACAAAATCCTCGCCAAATCCATTGTCATGAACTTACTCCTTATTTCCTTCTAGAATTTTTACAGTTTCAGTTCTTTAATCTACCTAAGTCAGTGTTTGAATATGGTATAAGACAAGGGTCCAAACAAAATATTTTGAACATATTTCTGAGACTTTGCTTTTGGAAATAAGAGGAAAAGGTCTGAAATATATGAATAGTTTTAATTTAGGGGGACTGATGACAGTAATTAGCTAGGACACAGTTCTCAAATGGTACTTACTAACATATTCTAGTGTGAGTTTCTCTGTTCTTTTGTTTCTTATAGTTGTGAGACACTGATATGGAAACAATCAGTAGTCTAGGGCTAGCTCAAGCTAAAAGACAAAATGATTGGGAAGAAGCCAAGTATCAGAGTGCAGGTGATTGCATTCTCTGCCTCTTTATTACAGATATGTTATGCATGTGGTCAGTTGCTGAGCATACCTTTTAAATCTCTTCGGTCAGAGCCATTTAATAAGAATTCAAAATTATTGGGGCGCCTGGGTGGCTCAGTGGGTTAAGCCGCTGCCTTCGGCTCAGGTCATGATCTCAGAGTCCTGGGATTGAGTCCCTCATCAGACTCCCTGCTCAGCGGGGAGTCCTCTTCCTTCTCTCTCTGTCAAATAAATAAATAAATAAATAAATAAAATCTTTATTAAAAAAAATTCAAAAGTACCTATAGTAATTAGATCTCATATGAAATATTTATTAACCTCATTAATTTCTCTAATTTTAGGCTTTGTGCATTCATTATAGATGAGATACATTAATTGAGACTTGAACAGACTAATTTCAGAGTTTGTTAAAAAAATTAAAAATAATTTTTCTAGGTTTTGACCTTTTCTTTTTCCTGGTATATTGAGTACATTTGTCAACACATTTGAATGATTTTTCTACCTTTGAAAGACATAAAATAACATTAAGAAAGCCTTCAAGATTTATTCTGAGTCTGGATTTTTTAAAATAGTATGGTAGCTATTTACAGAAAGGACTAAGGATTTTAGTAAATCCATTTTGTAGGATACAGAAGGATGATAAAATCTATTAAACATCAAAATTAACTTTCAACTAATGTATATTTTGTTAGTTTTTTTAATTGTAAAGGGGTTTTGTGTTATGAAGTTGTTTGGTATGGTTTTAGTCTTTCTCTCTCTCTTTTTTTTTTTTTTTTAAGATTTTTATTTATTTATTTGACAGAGAGAAACACAGCAAGAGATGGAACAGAAGCAGGGGGAGTGGGAGAGGGAGAAGGAGGCTTCCCACTGAGCAGAGGGCCTGATGGGCTCAATGCAGGGCTTAATCCCAGGACTCTAGGATCATGACCGGAGCTCAAGACAGACACTTAACACCTGACCTACCCAGGCACCCCTGATTTTAGTCTTTCTAAATGTGACAGCGTGACTGAATTTTCTCTATGTATAGTTTGGGTTCACCAGAGGCATAATAAATCAAGCTTAGTCCTGGAGAAAGCAAAGTAGATTATTAGGTAGTTCTTAAAATGTTTATTCATAGTACACCATTCCCTATGTCTCCATAAAAAAATTACTCTTTTGGTTATTTGAACCAAAAGAAAATAATTCTGTTAATAAAAAGACAAAGAAATTACTCTTGAAGTATACTAGGGTTTATGAAAGGAAATCTTTCTGGAAGATAAAGCTTAATGTTCCTCAAAATAATATTTCTAATTCATTTTTAAAATAGTAATATTTCTTTTTTAAAGAATATTTTTCTATCTGATAACTCCTAGGAAGCATATGGTCTATCTGTTTGATTTGCCTTGTTGCATACATTATCAAGACCATTGGGGTATAAGAGTACATTAGTTTCCTTTTTTCTTCTAACACTATTTTTTTTTTTTTGATTATAGGAATGCTAGGTGTAGAAAATTTAGGAAATACTAAATTATGCAAAGAAAATAGAAAATGGCTAATAATGCCACCAGTTAAAATTCTTTTAAAATCATTTATTCAAATATTTGAATATCTGCTCTGTACTTGTGTACCATTCTAGATATTTGAGATATGAAAGTGAATCATAGAAGTTCTTGTTCCCAGAAATTGAGATGAATCAGGTAATCATTTTATCATAATTACTATATTTTGATACAAATATGATATTTAAATAGTAAAACTTAGGCATAGAATCTCATGGAAAGGTATTACTGTAATTATTATTTTACATTATAGGTAAAGAGTAGTCTCTAGTGAAAAATAATAGCCTATTTGTGATTGTGCCGGGCCTGAGATAGTTAAGTAATGATTATGTATTGGGCCTCCCCCCAACACTGGCTATTTATTGAATGCCTGTTATTTGCCGGGCGCTGTTCTGGATGGCAACAATATAGCAAAGAACAAGACAGGGGGGATCCTTGTTCCTAAGGAGTTTACATGCTGTGGGGGCTGGGAAGAGAGAGAAACAATGAACAGGTAAGCAGATTAATGTAAAGGATAATGACATGCCTGGAAGAAAATAAGATGATAAGGTCAGATCTTAATAGTCTGTTACACTGGTGCCTGAAATCTACAGCTGGTCTTCACATTTCCTTTCAGCCATTAGTTTGTCTTCCTCACCAGGAAAACTTTTAGTTAATGCTGCCACAGAGAAACAATTAGTGGCATCTCTGGTTCCTGCCCTTTGCCTTATCCTTTCCTGGAGGTTTCGTCCTCAGTGAAATTGCTAAACAGCAAAAGTAGGAAGGAATTTAGAGGAGAAGCAAGGCATCGGGCAAGTCAGTTCTCAGATAATGTCTTTTTTCATGAAGCTGAGAGTTTGTTGAGTTTGTACCTGTCAGTATCTCAGCAGAAATTACTATTCGTATGTTCTGAATCAACAAAAACAAACCCTACCAGTTATTAGGAGGGAACAAGCGCAAATGATTTTATCAATCCTTACAGAATTTGCAGCTTTATTGTCAAGTTTCTCATATCTCTTCCAAAATCTATCATCTGTGTCACCTTATAAAGAACTCCTCATTTGTAACTTAGCTGATTAAGCATCTTTACAATTGATGTCTAGGACTTTTGTTCCCTTCTTTCTTTGGTACATAAGACTTTGGAGTGTGACTCATGACTCATCAGTTGACGTTGTGATGCATTTTTAGAAACAAAGAATGCAACAGCAGATTTCCCTTAAGCAGCAGGAGTGGAAGTGAATACAGGAAAATTCAGATGTGCCTATCTTTGTGGGTGTTATTACAGTTGTATGTTATCTTGATTCTTGGAAGTGTGTTACAACACCGGACATTTCAATGAGTTTGAATAGAATAGGTATAAACTGTGTATGTGTCTTGCAGCAGAATTCTTACATTTTTATTATGTGGTAACCGCATTTCTCCCATTTTTACGGTATGCACTCACTTTGCAGATAATACAATACTTAATATTTAGGCTTGTGTCTTACTTATTTTTGCAACGAGACAATGAGGAAAAAGTATCTTGGGCACATCACTTCACTTTTAGTACTCCATAATATTGTTATTTCTGATGACAATGTCTGGTTGACTTACTTTGCTTTTTAA
Organism: Mustela nivalis; assembly: GCF_964662115.1. NCBI lineage: Eukaryota > Metazoa > Chordata > Mammalia > Carnivora > Mustelidae > Mustela > Mustela nivalis. Next base: position 13,200,237 of record NC_139034.1, on the reverse strand, counting down.
TTTTAGCCATGTATAGTCCTAGCCAAGCTGGCTATGTTCTACTTTATTTCCCTTAGTACATTCTTCTACCATGGTATACTTCAATACACTTTAAAGTCAGCCTGTGCAGGGGCGCCTGGTGGGCTCATTTGGAAGAGCATGTGACTCTTGATCTTGGGTTAGTTTGAGTTCTACACCGGGTGTAGAGATCACTTAAAAATAAATAAACAAACTTAAAAAAAAAAGTCAATCTGCACAAATAGATATTTTATGAAAAACAAGCCTCAGAATTATATCCCAGTCACAGTTCCTTCAGAGTTGACTACTGTTGGTTTTTGGTATATCCCTCTAGACATATTTTGTGCATATAATAAACTCGTGTGTATCTATACAGACAGATGTTTTAAAACACATACTGTTCTTGGGGTGCCTTCATGACTTAGTCTGTTAATGTCTGACTCTTGATTTCAGCTCAGGTCTCAATCT